>NC_060070.1:74382500-74692500 GCF_922984935.1 Meles meles
TACTCTGAGTCCTTTGTTGTCATTTCAGCTATCTTTACAGCCTCTTCACCCAGGGTAGATCCCATCACACAAAACATCCATAAGAAGCAACTCCTCATCTGTTCAGGTTTGATCATGAGCCTGCCTCACATCTTTGGGCTCCACTTCTAGTTCTAGTTCTCTTGCTGTTCCCACCATATCTGCAGTTACTTCCTCCACTGAAGTTCTGAACTCCCAAGGGTCATCCATGAGGGGTGGAATCAGCTTCTTCCAAACTCCTGTTCATGTTGACCTTTTCACCTCTTCCCATGAATCATGAATGTTCTTTATGGCATCTAGAGTGGTGAGTGCTTTTCAGAAGGTTTTCAACATACTTTTCTAGACCCATCAGAGGAATCACTATCTATGGCAGCTATAGTCCTACGAATGTATTTCTAAAATAGTAAGTCTTGAAAGTTGAAATGGCTCCTTGATCCATGGGCTGCAGAATCACTGTTGTGTTAGCAGGCATGAAAATAACAGTAATTTCATTGTATGTGTCCATCAGAGCTCTTGAGTGATCAAGTGCGTTGTCCATGAGGAGTAATATTTTGAAAGATCTTTTTTTGTTTGTTTGTTTTAGGATTTTATTTATTTATTTGACAGAGAGAGATCACAAGTAGGCAGAGGCAGAGGGAGAAGCAGGCTCCCTGCTGAGCAAAGAACCTGATGCAGGGCTTGATCCCAGGACCCTGAGACCATGACCTGAACCAAAGGCAGAGGCTTAACCGACTGAGCCACCCAGGCGCCCCCTGAGCAGTAGGTCTTAACAGTGGGCCTGAAATATTCTGTAAGTCATGTTATTAGCAGATATGCTGTCATCCAGGCTTCAGTGTTCCATTTATAGAGAGCAGAGTAGATTTAGCATAACTCCTTCAGGGCCCTAGCAGTTTTGGAATGGTAGATAAACACTGGTTGTTCATGTTAATCTCACCAGCTGCGTTAGCCCCTAACAAGAGAGTCAGCCTGTCCTTTGGAGCTTTGAAGCCAGGCATTGACATTTATCCAGTTCTGAAGGTCTTAGATGGCATCTTCTTCCAATATAAGGTTATTTCATCTACATTGAAAAATCGGCTCTTTAATGTCGCCACCTTCATTAATGATCTAGTCTAGATCTTCTGGATAGCTTGCTGTTTCACCTTGCTCTTTTATGTATGTCATGGGACGGTTTCTTTCCTTAAACCTCATGAACCAGCCTCTGCTAGCTTTAAATTTTCTCTGCAGCTTTCTCATCTCTCTCAGCCTTCATGGAATTGAAGAAAGTCACAGCCTTACTCTGGATCAGGCTTCAGCTTAAGGGACTATAATGGCTTAAGAGAATGTCAAGGATCTCTTGTCCAGCCCACTCAGACTTTCTCCATATCTGCAGTTAAGCTGTTTCTCAGGAGTCTAGCTTTTGGCCAATCTCAGCTTTTTTTTTTTTTTTTTTTTAAAGATTTTATTTATTTATTTGACAGACAGAGATCACAAGTAAGCAGAGAGGCTGGCAGAGAGAGAAGGAAGCAGGCTTCCTGAGGAGCAGAGAGCCTGATGCGGGGCTCGATCTCAGGACCTGGGATCATGACCTGAGCTGAAGGCAGAGGCTTTAACCCACTGAGCCAACCAGGTGCCCCCGATCTCAGCTTTTGATGGACCTTCCTCACCAAGCTTAATCATATTAGCTTTTGATTTAAAGTGAGACATGTAACTTTTCCTTTCACCTGAACCCTTGGTGCTCTTAGAGCTCTGCACCTGAACCCTGTCTAGGGCTCTTTGCCTAATTTCATTATTGTGTTTCAGGAAATCAGGAAATAGGGAGGTCAGAAGGAGAAGAGGAGAGATGGGGAACAGTCCAAATGTACAACATTTATTAAGTTCTCTGTCTTACGTGGGTGCAGTTCATGATGCTACAAGACAGTCACAGTAGTAACATCCCAGATCACTGATCACGGATCCCCATAACAAATACAATAAAGAGAAACTTAGAAATTTGGTTAGAATTACCAGAATGTGACACAGAGACATGAAGTGGATGATGCTGTTGGAAAAATGGCCCCAATAGACTGGTCAACACAGGGTTGCCACAAACCTTCAATTTGTAAAAGACAAGCGATAACAACAAAAAACAAAAAAATGTGTCATCTGCGAATCTAATAAAAGTGAAGCACAAAAAGAAGAGGGTTACCTGTAGTTGATTCCCGTGCTTAAAACCTATGAAGACTTATCCCTTTGTGCAGCACATCCAAATTCTTTATCTAGTGTTTAAGATTTTCAATACTGTGACTGTTCACTTTCTACTTTACCTTCCATTGGTCACTGACCAGAGTCTAAACTCCCAGTAGATACATTGTCTTCGTTGCTCACCATGCCTTGCCCACAAGACTGCTCACATTGTTTCCTCAGGCTGCTCCAGCTCATGTTACTCTCCCTCTCTCTGAACTTGCACTAATAGGTAGCCCTGCATGTGTTTCTCAGTTGCCTACCACTCATCCCCTTTGGTTGTAGTCTCTTGGGGAAATGGAAGCCTTGTCATTTCTTTTGTGTTGTTCACATCCCTGCTGCAGTGAGGAGGGCTGTCTGCAGAGAAAGCACTCAGGTGATTATAGAATGTGTCCATTAAGTTTCCCCAGTATAAGACCCTTTATCTCCCATTACCTTGCCACTCTGAAAACTAAACAAGATCTGAAAGGCTTAGGATTGCTGATCCTCCAAGACAGGATGTGTAGTTCCCTGAACACCTAAATAGTGAGTAGAAAAATAATTGTTTCTGTATAAAAATGAAATCACTTAACAAATGAAAAGTAGTAAAGAAAAATGATGAGTTAACTTAATTGCAGAAGGAGAGGTGGGGAGAATTCAACTAGTGTTTTCCAAAAACAAGATGATGATAGGAGCATTTAAGAAGTTTTGGAAAGTCAGTGATACAATCATTTCTAGAATGTAACAGAAACATCAGACCATTTTGAATAAGAAAGAAAATTATGGAAATCTGTAAGTGAGATTTCATGAGCTTTCCCCATCTTTATTGATCACTATTCAAAAATCTGTACCCAGATTGTATACCTATTCTTCCATAGTGAAAGGCAGGTAAGAATCAGTAAAAGAAGTGAGACATGTAATTTAATTATATGATTTGCATAACTACTTTACGTTCATCTAGGGTTAGCCCCAAAACAGCCTCTATTAGGCAAGATAAAATTATTCTGTCAAGTCTTAGGTATTTACAGTGATGGGACAAATTCAGTATGTATTTTATGTGTCTTAATACGTAAACAAGAGAACATGTAGATAATTACTGTTTTTATTTTGGACTGACTTGTATACTAGCTCTTCTAAAGAAAAGCGGTTTGGCACAGATCCAGATGCATATCTGCCCTTGATAATAATAAGCCCTTATTTTTATAGCTACATATTGTGAAAATGAAATACCAGCTTCTTAAGGACTCTGTGACAGGTGTTTATATTTGAAATGGACAAGAAAATACCTGAAATGGGAGACACCAGTTTTATGGGATAATCCTCATTTATTTTTCTTGATTCATACTTGGTATTTTTTTTTAAATGATTCATAGGAGATATATAATCTTTGTATTCAGTGCTTGGAAAATTTCATGTGATTACTAAATTTTGCATTACTGTATTATTTAGCTTGTGGGAACACTTAATATAATTGCTTTGGCTCTTCTTCATTAAATTGTACCTCTCTTTGATTCAAAAAGAGTATCCTGGATGCTGTTTGGATTCAGTAAATAAGTATTTGTTATTGTTAAGAGATAATAAGATTTCTATTTTAAATGGTGCTTGGCTAGCAGCCCTAGACATCATAACCCTAAACTTGCTGCCAAATTAACCATGAAGGCCCAGAAAAAAAATGACAATTCGTGATATAGAAAACATAGTCTGATGTTCAACTTACTGCCAAAATTTAGAAGGAATCTGGATTTTTCCCTGTATTTAGTTATGTAAAAGTTCAAGAATATAGCAGCTGAAATCACCTTGTTGTGAACAACTATGTACCCACCACCAAGATTTTATTTATCATTTTATTCTACTTGTTTGGTCATACAGATATAAATATCTCTACTGTTGGAACTGGATTTTAAAATGTAGTTGGTGGGTTTTACTTATACGTGCAATCTGAAAAACAAAACAAATGAACAAACAACAAGCAAAGAGAAACAGACTCATACATGTAGAGAACAAACTTGTGGCTGCCAGAGGGGAGATGAGAGGGGGGTATGCAAAATAAGTGAAGGGATTAAGTGGTACAAACTTACAGTTATAAAATAAGTCACAGATATGAAACATACAGCATAGGGAATATAGTCAGTAATATTCTAACAACTTTGTATCGTGACAGATGGTAACTGTACTTATCATGGTGACCACTGGCTAATGTATAGAACTGTGGAATCCCTGTGTTGTACCCCTGACACTAATATAATACTATATGTCAACTATACTTAAAAATAAAAAAATAAAAAACAAAATGGAATTGTTGGGTCACCTGTGCTATGCTTCTGGAAATAGAGCTAAGTGAGCTCACCCTGAAGCAAGACATAAAAGGTGTATTGAAACTGGACTAAAATCAAAAGTTTCTTCAAAGTGAAAAAAGAGGCAACCACTCATCTATTGAAGAAGTTTTGCTTTCTCAAGTAAAATGCCATCTTCAAATACCTCTCTCGGTTTTAAAATCCATCTAAGAAACTAACTGAAAGAGTAAACAAGGAATAGGATGGAAAGTCTCTGTGGTTACATTTTGCACCCTACAGAGCAAAGTTCTCACAAGTGGGACACTAGAAAGCAAAGGAGAGAGGAAAAGGCCATGTGGCAGTTTATGCAGGAGCTTCTAGTTGGTCATGTATTCCAGCTGTTCTGAACATTAGATCACTGGACAGTGGGAGGAGAAGATGTATCTACCTCAGGACCAAGGTGCTCCCACCAACTGTAGTCTGCTAGATTCTGAAGCTTGGGTAGGAACTGTGCACATCACCCAGCCATCCAGTTGTCCATTGCAGAAGGGATTCAGCCATGCCAGAGGGTGCATGGCAGCGCGGGGTGCAGAGAGCAAAGAATGCATTATTTGTAAGCTATCACCCAAGTTCCATTTAGCTCTGGACTTGACCAAAAATACACATACAGAAAGAAGTAGCATGGGGCTTTTTTATTTTTCACAAACATACGGCAGAACAACTAGGCAACAGTAAATACCTGAAGAAAATGCAACAGCATCTATATTGTTTTGAGGAAGACTAATGAGCTGAGAATTTTCCAGCAGATCAAATTAGTATTCAGATGAGCAGGCCTCAAAAAGGCATTTTTATGAAGCAGGATTTTAGGAAATATACCTTTATGCAACTTTTATGAAAAAAGGGGGAGCTTGAAGATGCCATTGCTCTTCAGTGGTTGGGGTCTTCCCTCGCATGTTTGGATTCCAGGTCTCAGGAACTTGGTTGTGATGTGCATTCGATAGGTAGACCATGTGGCCCAGGAAGAACTTTAAGCCTTGTCTGAAATCCCTTTCTCAGATGTACTTTTCCTCATTTTCTGACACCGTAGGTATTCGCTTGTCAGGTAAGCCATAACAATACCAGAAACTGGGTGGCTTTAATAGCAAAAACTTACCTTTCCACAGTTCTTGAAAATGAGAGGTTCAATGATCAAGCTGTTGGGCAGGCTTGGTTTCTCCTGAGTGCTCTGTCCTTGACTTGCAGATGGCAGCCTTCTCACTGTGTCCTCACGTGGTGTGGTCTTTCCTCTGCACTTTTATCCCCGGCATTTGTGTGTCTAAATGTCCTCGTCTTATAAGGACAAGCAGGATCTCATTTCAGTGTAGTCACTGTTTTAAAGACCCTGTCTCCAAATGTAATTACATTCTAAAGTACTGGGAGTCAGGGCTTCAACATATGGATTTGGGGTGGGGGATAGGAGGCTACAGTTCAGCCCATAACACCATATTTATTCATGTACCTGATAATCTCTTAAAACTTTCCCAGATACTATTCTTTTGGAGCACTTAAGAACAAGAGTCAGCCTCTTTACATGATTTTCACACTGAGGGGCAAACCGAGGGCACATCTCATATGCTTAATTGCACTGTTACAAAACAATAGGATTCAAAATTAGCAGCATTGGCAGACTCAGAAATCTAATGAGCTAAGAAGGCTTTTCTCCTAAAAGAAAGTGGGTGGTGTAGTCCCCAGTGCAACTTAACTGAAAGTGTCCACTTTTCAAGTGTATTAAGGGGTCACAATGGGCAGGACATCAGGCTTACTTCCTAGGCTGAATCTTAACAGCACAGAAAGCAGTTCTGGGAGACTCCAGCATTCATATGTCTGTGTTAATAAGCAGATAATCAGCAGAGTTTTTTATTGTACAAGCATCAAAAAGTTGATGAGACAGAGCAACTGCTTATACCTGGGAGAGCCTCAGCCAAAGTGAAATGTGGATCCTGGCATAGTGACTTGCCAAATCAAGAGGGTAGAGCTCCAGGTAGTCTGGAGGCAGAATTCTCTCCTCTCTGGAGGAGTTCAGTCTTTTCTCTTAAGACCTTCAACTGATTGGATGAGGCCCACCTACATTATGAAGGGTAATCTGCCTTACTGAGTTTACTGATTAAAGGCTAAACACATCTAAAAAGTTTTCTCATAGCAACATCTAGACTGGTGTTTGCCAGGTAGTAAGGCTTCATGCTCTAGCCAAATTGACATCTAAAATTAACTAACTCAGGGGACTATATGTCAGTTTCCTAAAATTTAATTCATTAAGAATACAACACTCACAATGCATGAATAGAACATAGTGTTGACAGTATTATACACAACCACTTTAAATATCATATTCGTATTGTTAGCAGAATTAAAAAAAAATAAAGCCTTTGAGACTAGGAACAGTTAGAATTCAGGAGTAATTTTTAAGGTCATGCATGCCTCAGAGAAGGTGTAAATAGGCATGTATGTTTGTTTTGGCATCATATAGATGCATTTAGGTGTGGAAATAGAAACATATGCATCACCACGCATACAGTTTTTTCTGTTAATTATGGGTGAATAATTTTGCTGATAGGTATGGTAAATATATTATTGTTGGAACCATATTAATGTAAAAATATTACAACTTGTAGTTTGCCAAAATTGTTTTGCCAATTTGGTTACAAAGGGCAGTGTTTGAATCTTAAAATATTTGGAATTTTATACAATTCTAATGATTTGTGGGTAGAAAAAACTAGAATGTTTGACATTGGGACCATTCTGGGAAATAAAGGGCATGTGGTTTGTGTAAGTATTTGAGAATCAGTACATCACATATATTATAATTTTACCTGGATGGTTTTTCTTTAGTCATTACTCCATACAGATAGCTGTGAAAATATTATTATTTTATACTTACTTGTGGCTTTCCTGTTTAACAGCATACCAATTAAGATATCCAGTATGAATTTTTACATTGTGAAATGCATTCCCTCAAACTATAAACTCTTACCTTTTTTATCCTCCAAAGAAGTTTAACATTGTTATCTCAGATGTAATTTTGCTCACCAATTATGGATAGATACACTTAAGTCAAATGTAATCACCTTGCAAGGATGTTCCAGAATGAAAAAAAAAAATAGGTCTGCACATTTTATTTTTAAAATTTTGTCCGTAAGAATGAGAAACATCAAGGCTCCTAATGTTCTCAGGTTTATCTTATGATCTGTGTGTTTCATGCATGAAAATGTTCTGTTTCTGATGTTTACATTAGGTATCAGAACAATATAAAGTTTAAAGTAGAAGTGACCTGAGAGATTTATTGTCAGTATCAT
Organism: Meles meles; assembly: GCF_922984935.1. Taxonomy (NCBI): domain Eukaryota; kingdom Metazoa; phylum Chordata; class Mammalia; order Carnivora; family Mustelidae; genus Meles; species Meles meles. Next base: position 74,390,302 of record NC_060070.1, read on the forward strand.
TTCCTGTAAATCACATCATTCTACTCATATTTTCCATAGTAAATGTATTATATAGAGCAAATGAAATCACACTAATCATAAATTATCTGCCTAAGCTCTAAATGTTAATTTTTCAATATTTGATTTTAAATAGCTCTTTTTAAAGAAATGAAACATATCAGTTTCACTTCCTTTTCTACCTGATGAGATAATGTGAGTAAATGTGAAAATCTTAGTAGCTTTTGAGTGTCTCTCTATGGCGAGTTGCTCTCTAACTGGAGTGGAAGATGCTGACTCCAGGTGTTCAAATCTGGCTGATAGGAAAGTCATAGGAAAGTCATGCCATTCCCTGGTTTGTGTGGCATCAAACTTCACAAAATTACACGAGAAAAGGCTATTGGATCAGCAGGTAACATAGGTAGATCTCGGGTTGTGTGTGGGAGGAAGATTTTGGTGGAAGATAGAATGAATGTGATGTTCATACACTAAATGATGAGTCAAGTATGCCATTTTTTTTCTGTTTTATTTTGATTGTTTTTTTAAATTTTTAAATTTTCTTATAAACGTATAATGTATTATTAGCCCTAGGGGTACAAGTCTGTGGATTGCCAGGTTTATACACACAGCACTCACCATAGCACATACCCTCCCCAGTGTCTATAACCCAACCACCCCCTCCTAACCCCCCTCTCCCCAGCAGCCCTCAGTTTGTTTTGTGAGATTAAGAGTCTCTTATGGTTTGTCTCCCTCCCAATCCTATCTTGTTTCATTTATTCTTTTCTTACCCTCAAACTCCCCATGTTGCATCTCCACTTCCTCATATCAGGGAGATCATATGATAGTTGTCTTTCTCCAATTGACTTATTTAGCTAAGCATAATACCCTCTAGTACCATCCACATCATCGCAAATGGCAAGATTTCATTTCTTTTGATAGCTGTGTAGTATTCCATTGTATATATATACACCACATCTTCTTTATCCATTCATCTGTTGATGGACATCTAGGTTCTTTCCATAGTTTGGCTATTGTGGACATTGCTGCTGTAAACATTCGGGTACATGTGCCCCTTCGGATCACTGCATTTGTATCTTTAGGGTAAATACCCAGTAGTGCAATTGCTGGGTCGTAGGTAGTTCTATTTTCAACTTTTTGAGGAACCTCCATGCTGTTTTCCAGAGTGGTTGCACCAGCTTGCATTCCCACCAACAGTGTAGGAGGGTTCCCCTTTCTCCGCATCCTCGCCAGCATCTGTCATTTCCTGACTTCATGTATGCCATGTATTTAACTAGTGACTCTTACCCTGTGTCCAGGTAATGGTGGTGCCATCTGTGTGATTCAGGAAAGACCTGTGATAAAGCTTGATATTAGTACTGTTCTCTGGAGTGGGCCTTAATTAGAACAAGAGAGAATCAGAGGAAGCAACTGTAACTGATGGCATTAGTTCTAGTTCTAAAAATGCACACCTGTCGCTATTTCTATACTTGACCTTTCATATAATATGTTTAGTATACATTTCATTTTGCTGCTTTAATTACAGATGTAGTTTTTGGTTTTGTTTTTTGTTTTCGTTTTTTGGGGGCAATACAGTGCTTTGTAATGATTTGCCTGGAAAAGGTATTTGACCTTTGAAGACATAATTTGTGTATATCAGTGGCAATAGTTATTTAAATATTTTATATACAAATTATTAACGAGTGTTGTAGTTGTATTTAGGGCAGAAATCAGAGCTCAGCTAAAAACACTAATTGGTGGCAGTTGGTAACTTTCGAGTTACATTATCACAGCATTTGTTACCTCTAACTTAACAATCTTATATAAATAGAGTGAGAAAACCAATCCTTGAAGAGTTAATCATGTTTTCTCATAAACTAGGAGATGGTAGGTTAGGGATATCCCTTTTAAAACCCATTCTTATTAAGGGGAAATGATAGCACTATTATACGACTCCACTTGACTTGAAGGAGGGCATTTATTCTGCAGGTGTCCTAATTTCACTTCTGGCTGGTGGGGCCCTGGATGATTTTTCAGCCAAAACTGCAGTGAAAGTTGGATATCTGTTCTATACTGAGATGCTGAGATGCCTGAGAACAGACAAGAGCTAATTTTACATTGAACAGTAGTTAAAGACTACCTGTGTCCTACTGCACACCTGTCATCCCCCCACAAGCAGAGGCAGACTAGAGCTTTCCTAGTGGTGGTCTCTCCTCCAACATGGCTCCCCATAGATTTTTATTAGGTCATGTGTCCTTTGCTCAGCTCCCACCTGATCACTCATGTTTTGTCACCACAGAAGTAGTTTTTCAAGCAACGCACAGCTGAGATTTGGAAGATTTCCAAAATCACAATTGCTGCTTTATCTTCCAGTGACTTTGAAAGAAAGCCCCAGCATGAATTGAATGCTCAAAGCTCCGTCCCTGCACAATTTGTAGTGTATTATTTCAGTTACGCTTTTTACTGCTTCTTAGGGAATTGATTTTTCTTTTCAATGTACCACCTTCCCCTCAGTTCTCTCGTCTTAAAATGGAGGAAAGAAAGAAAGAAAAAATTAGGGCACAAGGTGTTTGTGCAGAGGAGCAGAGAGTAGGCATTTCCAGTCCCATGAGGTTGTGAAATGGATGGAAATTATAAGACAGAAGACAACAATTGCTCGTTCATGCAACAGCAAATTATGTAATTCTGGAGTGGAGAAGCTGACCCCACAACCTTTTGCTTTCAAACCAAGTTCTTTAAAATAAAATTCAATTATTCATTTGTTTGGATGTTTTGTATCTAGTGCATTTGTTAATGTGTCTGTTTCCAGAGTTTTAGGGATCTTAAATTCGAGATGAACTGTTTCCATTTTTATATACTTTCTAAACCACAGCAAGCCTTTTATTTTTGAAGAAATAGTTCATTATTTGTTCAGATAGTTCCCAAATATTAAATGTCTTTGCTGAATGAATTTTTGAAATGTGGTACGGAGTGTTAAATTGACAGTAAATACGTTCAATGCTCAGTAAGTCGTATGTTAAATAACCTCAATTTGTTTAACCCAGCGTTTCTTAAATAAAACCCTTTTGCCCCATAATACCTATTTTTATCTCACTATCTTAGATCAACATTTGTGTAAGAGAATTACTTAGATTTAAAAGACACAGAAGGAAAAATTTATAGGACTTGAGGGAGGAATATGGAGGTAAGGGGAGCCATGCTCTTAGATTTCCAACTTAAAATTCATTAGTCGATGGTACCACTCACTGAGAATGGGCACTGCGTGTATATTACAACATTCATATGTGTCCTGGCAGCAAAGTGGGACTAAACTTTCTTTGAAGAAAAGCACATCAGTAAGTACATTGCAGGATTTATTACTGAGAGCACATCTTTAGAAGAAACGTGTTATTTGCAGAAACAGATTTGGTATTCTAGCTATGTGAGAAAACAATTTAAAAATGAGATAGAAAAATTATAAGCCGAATACCTAAAACACGTTTTATTCCACATTAAGATGCCTTAATCTTTTGACTTAAGCAGTTATTTAATTTCTGCAGTATTGTCTTCTAAAATGTTCTTTAATTTTTTTTTTTAAAGATTTTATTTATTTATTTGACAGATAGAGATCACAAGTAGGGAGAGAGGCAGGCAGAGAGAGAGAGAGGAGGAAGCAGGCTCCCTGCCAAGCAGAGAGCCCGATGCGGGGCTCGATCCCAGGACCCTGGGATCATGACCTGAGCCGAAGGCAGAGGCTTTAACCCACTGAGCCACCCAGGCGCCCCTAAAATGTTCTTTAATTTAAGCCATGTTAGAACCCTGTTACATACCGTGTTATAATTCCTACTGTATTCTTAAAAACTTCTTGCCCAGCAACAGGAGCAGAGCTGTACCTTCAGAACTGGCAAGATGATTGTCTGAATGTGACATTATCTGATGACACTCAGAAAGCCTTTAAACATAAAAGATACAGGGAAATGCTTCATTGCTTTCCTTGGATGGCATCTTTTTTTCTCCTTTGAGTCTAAGCAAGATTAATGTTCTCAACTGACATGATGACACATCTCGTCATGAAATGACAATAAAGTGTGTATGAAATGGGAGTAGGGATCTGCCTAATAAAATGCACTACCTTAATATTTTTCTAAATACTATTAGTTTGAGATTGTGTTGGAAGTAATGATGTTCAACTTGTAAATGGGTTGAATATGCCATTATGTTTTTACATTTATGTGCATGTATTGTTTTTGTTAGCAGTGATAGATCACCTCACTTTTGCCTTGACTTCAATATCTCAGAAAAGTGATGCCATTTCTTATTCCCTTCAGTTCAATATGGCAAACATTTATTGAGTAATTTCTCTGTTAACTAATTTCTCTGTTAAAATACTGTGAAACTGTCTCTTGCATGAGTGTAACAAAAAGGAGGAAAGAATCTGAGAGCACCAAGTTAATTTTGGCAAATATTTAATTTCTGGTGATCAAAGTTAATCGGTGATCAAAAGAAAACAAGTAACTAGCAATGTTACATGAAAACAATAGATTCTAGTGCAATAAGGGAAGAAATTTTTTTTAAATTTTTTCTGTAAGCAAGTTTATTACTGAAAATGTGCCACACATGATCAGTATTGGTCATTTTACCTTAAAAGCAATGAAGAGATGCTTACTCTGAGATGTGTGGAAAAATCATTGCAGAGACAGTGAGCCTGTGTGGAATAATCAGAACAAAAAGAAAGAAATAAGTGTAGGCAAAATCATGATCCAAGTTAAACAGATAAAAGATAAATCAAGTTGTGACAAATTGTATGATTTTCAAAGCAAGAAAGAAGACCCATGCTAAGCCAAGATCTCTGGCTGTACAAATCATGAGTCTAATAAGCAGTAAATGCAATTACTAGAAATATTTCCTGATGAAATCAATAGGCCCCTTTAGCCTCACTTTTCAGAAATGGGTGCTGGTAACAGCTTTAATAGAAAGAACTCCTGCTGTAGTACATTGAAGTATTGGTTTATGTCAGTGGCTTATTTAGCTCCCATTTATCACTCATTCCACAAACATGATGCCTTATATTAGCTTATGGATATATACAAGTGACCTCATTGTCACACTTTCCCATCAAAGATCTTCAGCATTAGCGGAGGGACTGCCTCTGAGAGTGTTGAGGTATAGCCTGACTTTTTAATTTCCAACAGGAAAATTCCTTGGGAATTTCTTGCCATTTCTTAAAAATTTATGTGAATTTTGCATTCTTTCTTCTGTCATTTTAACAGGACATTGTCCCTAAATCTTTGGAATTCAGGGAAGGGTGGCCATAATTAAAGTGAGTTTTCTCCTGTCTCCTGTGGACACACACAAACCCTTGTTTGAGAAGCACAGTAACATGCAGATATTGCTTTTATGGAGTTTGCCATGAGGTTTTGAAATGATATTTGCTTGGGGTACTATGGGAGCCCCAAGAAAGGAGGTGATGGCTGGCTCTGTGTCCACTGAGGGAGATTTTCCAGCTGAACTTGAAAGATAGGCGTGCCTTTGGCAGCCTGAGAAAAAGAAGAGGAGGGCCTTCCAATCTGAAGGAAGGTGCCTACAGATGCATAAGCGGTATGGCTGGAGGATGGGGTGAGAGTATCTAAATTTGATGATGAAAAGATGAATAACCATCACCTTTTTGGCTAGCTATGGAAACCAGGGATTTCGGTCCTCATATAGTATGTAAGTGATTGAACACTGAGAGCCATTTTTTTTTTAATGAAATCAATATGAAAGCCCAACAAATACTTCTATAAATATATATTTATTTCAAAAATGTATGAACTTTACTTATAAGCCAAAAGTATTTTGATTGAAAAATTGAACTTTATTGGTTTTGGATGACAGCTGCTGTCTTGTTAACCTCAACATCCAGTTGATTTTTTGGTTTGTTTTGGTTTCATAGTGTCAGGAAAATCTGGATTCATGTAGATAATTCATGTAATTAGGAAAAAAATGTATTTTAATAGTTTATTTTGCAATTCCAGGATAATCTGTTATAAAGCTGGTCTGGAAGCTTAAAAGAAGAATCAATGGAAACTGTTTTAGTCCTGAATTACTAAGAGAATTTATCTGCTGCTCTCAGTGCTTACTAGCAAAGAGTTCAATTTGGGTGAGGTAAAGCAGAGTGTTATAAGGTACCATTTAAAAATCATCTCAATTATGTCAGTGTTCTGCTACATCAGATATTTAGTGTGAGTTAGCAATGTCATTTTTACCTTACTTTGCATGTTGAGTCTAACTACAACTTTTAATTTCACCAAAGACACATTCCCTGTAGGTAACATTTTGGCCTTGCTTCAAGAAAGTGATCTTGTTCCACTAAATAAAATCCTAGTCAAAAGCCAGCCAAAGCCCTGTGTCTATGATCTAATTGAGATCTTTATGTCTCTTCAGCAAAAATAAAGCAGGAATTATTCTTTTCATTTCCAGTAGTCCACCTTTGGACTCATGACCAACAGGGGTAAGCTTTGGTTTGCAGGAAGACATTGTAAAAGTTACTGCCGTATTGCAAAGACTGTATGCGAATGTGAAGTACAAGTTGTAGGCCATTATCTCACAGTGTTTGGAAAGGTGCTGCACTTACTGAACAGCGTGTACTTGGCAGGTGCAGCTGGCTACAGCCACCTGAACACAGTGAGACCCTCACTTCTGTACAAGCTGTCACTCTGGTTTCTCCTGCTATCGTCCTAGCATTCTCTTAGGAGGCTTCACTGCATGGCCTTGGGAAACTGACTAGACCTCTCTGTATCTCAGGTCCCTAATGAGATAATATGATAACCCTTGGTACTTCATAACCTTAGTACTATTTTGTAATAATAGTTGTGAGGATTAGAAGAACTGACATCTGTTCAATACTTAGCCTAGTTCTTGGCAGATATTAGGTATAGTGTTGAATTGTATCCCCTCTGAGAGAGGTTCAAATCCTTATCCCCAGTACCAGTGACTGTGATTTTATTTAAAAATAAGGTTGGGGGTGCCTGGGTGGCTCAGTTGTTTAAGCAACTGACTTCAGCTCAGGTCATGATCCCGGAGTCCTGGGGTCCAGCCCTACATTGGGCTCCCTGCTCAGTGGGAAGACTGCTTCTCCCTCTCCCATCCCCCCTGCTTTTGTTCCCTCTCTCTCTCTCTCTGTGTGTGTCAAATAAATAAAATCTTTAGAAATAAGGTCTTTGCAGATGTAATTAGGATATAAGTTAAGATGGGGTCATGCTGAGTTAGGGTGAATCCTCGATCTAGTCACTTATCCTCAGAAGAGGACAGGCACACAGGAAGGAAGGCCATGTGAAAACAGATGTAAAGATTGGAGTTATGCTGACATGAGCCAGTGAAAGAACACCAAGGATCACTTGCAGCCATCAGAGCATTTCACAGGAACCAACTCTCCCGGCATCTTGGTTTCAGACTTGTAATTGTGAAAGTGTCCCTCTCTGTTCTTTTAAGACATCGGTTTGTGGTTATTTGTTACAGCATCCCTAGAAATGAATTCAGTAAGTAATCAACAAATTGTAGCTATTGTTATCACCATTGTTATGGAAATTAAGTGCATATTTAATGTCAGACATAAATTTTGTTTGTTTTTAATAACATCACATCGTAGAATATGTGGTAACGCAGACTTAGAGCTTTGTTTTGTTTCATGGTCATGCGTCAGTTTTATTTCTCCATGAAATAATTTTGCAGATTTTCGTTAAATTCTACACACCAAGGTCTCAAGTACTTGTTTTTGTCATAAATAGTGAACATAGATGACAAGAAGCACCTATAAAATTTTTCATATTATAGATGAACCTTTGGCTCTGAGTAATAATTTGGGGTATATTGCTTTTATACAGTTGCCAATATTATCTACATGGGTTGAAAAATCACATTGTCCAAATATGATTTGTTATTTATTATTGATCTTTACAGCCTTGACTCTTCCATCATCAAGTTTATATAGAAATTTTCTAGTAGTATTTATTTTGACTCACGTGAAATGTTTTAATACTAAAATTTAAATAAGCAGTACCCACAAGAACCCAAGAATGTACCCAGTTCATTCTACCAAGTATTAATCACACCTTGATATGTGCCAGGAAGATGTTCAAGGTGTTTGGCACACAACAGTGTACAAAACAAAGATCCCTGCCCTTTGGGCCAATAACATAGTAAATAAGCCAATCATATAATATGTGGGATGGTAATAATAAGGGGAAAAAACTCACCACGGCAAGAACATGAGCCAAAGGTATGCACCTCAGCTTGGCTTGAAATTTAACTGAATGCACTGAACATATATGAGAGTAGTATCTTTGCCTTAAGATTGGGAATGAGGAAGGATGTCCTTTGTCACCACTCCTATTCACTATCATACTAAAAGTCCTAGCTCATGCTGTAAGACCAAAAAAAAAAAAGGAAGGAAAGAAGGAAGAAAAAGGTGGGGGGACATCTGGGCGCTCAGTAAGTTAGGCACCAGACTCTTGATATGGGCTCAGGTGATGATCTCAGGGTCATAAGACCAAACCTGTGTCTGACTCTGTGCTCCATGGAGAGTCTACCAGAGATTGATTCTCTGCCTCCCCCTTTTTCATGCCCCCCCCCAAAAATATATATATATGTAATAGAGTTTATAAAAATACTATTGAAAAAAGAAATAGAAAAAAAAAATAGCATGTACACAGGTTGTCAGTTGAGAGGGTATAGGAGCAATGCCGCCCTGGTAGTCATGAGCATACCTCCTACCACCCAGTACTGGTTTTCAGTATCAGGAAACAGGGCTTCTTGAAGAAATGGCTGATTCTAGGACTGAGGCAGGAAAAAAGACAAGATGAGCCTGGATCATCATATAGTGTCAGAAAATAAGAAAATGCTTTAAAAAAGGAAGAAAAGAAAAAGAAAACCCACAGTGAGTGGGGAGGGAGAGGGTAATTTGTCAAAGGGACAGGAGGCAACTGAGATAGGTCCCAATAGACAAAGCAGGAACAATTTCAGGCAAACAAAGTAGCTTAGCTTTGGATTTACAACCTGAGTATTAAAAACAAACAAACAAGACTCTATAATGCTATAAGTGATTGAATAAATAAATGAGGAAGAATAGATAACCCCCCCATGCAGAATAATGCCAAATAATTTATGTAGGTAATACTACCTTCACAGAGATGGAGCATGATTTCTCTTGTCCTCGAGGTTGAGCTTTCCACAGTGACTCCCTCCCAGAGCTGATAGTTTGCAAAGTGGAGGGAAAAAGAGTAGCACTGCCATGGAAAACCTCGATAAACATGACTTCAGCCAGTGATCAATGTCAACGTCAATAGTGACAAGTCACACTGATATTCTGTACCCTTGATATGAAATGTGATGAAAATGGCACTTCACCACTATGGTCTCCTGTCCCAAACCCACAGATCCAGTCTAATCCTGAGTAAAACATCAGACAAACTCCAGTAAAAGGACATCCTTCAGAATAACTGACCAGTACTTGTCAAAACTGTCAAGGTCATCAAAAACTAGGAAAGGCTAAGGAACTATCACAGACTTGAGCTAAAGAAGGCATGTTGATTAAGTGTAGCATGGTCTCCTGGATGGGAGTCTGGACCAGAAAAATGACCATAGATAAAAGCCAAGTGAATGTAATTCAGTCAGAATAAAGTAAGGAGCTTAGTTGTTAATAATGTATCAATATTAGTTCTTTAAGTGGCAAAGGTACCGTATCAGTGGAGATGTTAATAATAACAGAGATTGGGTATGGGATATATGGCAAATCTGTACTGTATTTGCACGTCTTCTTAAATCCATAACTAGTCTAAAATAATCATGTATTTAAAAAAGAACAGTGGGGGCGCCTGGGTGGCTCAGTGGGTTAAAGCCTCTGCCTTGGGCTCAGGTCATGATCCCAGGGTCCTGGGATCGAGCCCCACATCAGGCTCTCTGCTTGGCAGGAGCCTGCTTCCCCCTCTCTCTGTCTCTGCCTGCCTCTCTGCCCACTTGTGATCTGTCTGTCAAATAAATAAATAAAATCTTAAAAAAAAAAAAAAAGAACAATGATCTTGCTTGTGCAGTGTTACTGGGGTGAACATTCAGGGCTGACTTTAAAAAGCCCCGTGCAAACAAACTGCTTCTTAGTCATGTGTGTTAATGTCCTAAGGCTGGCTTAACAAATAACCACAAGCTGGGTGACCAAACAGCAGAAAGTTTCTCTCTCACAGTTCTGGAGGCCGGAAGCCTTAACTCAAGGTGTCAGCTGGGCCATGTTCATCTTAGAAGGTTCTGGGACAGAATGCTTCCTTGCCTCTTCCAGTTTCTGGTGCCTCTGGCTTTTGTTGGAGCTCTTTGACTTATAGATGCGTAGCTGTGATCTCTGCGTCCTGTGCACATGGCCTTCGCTCCTGGGTGTCTGTGTTTTCTCCTCTTCTGTCTCATAAGGATGCTCACCATTGAATTCAGGGCCCACCCTAATCCAAGCTGATCTCATGTAGAAATTCTCTCCTTAATGACCTCTTCACAGAGCTTAGTTGCAAATGAGGCCCCATTCGGATGTTCCAGAGAGTGATATCTGTTTTGGGGGCCACTGTTCAGCCCACTTGGCCATGCCATCTGCTTAAGGTACTCAAACAGTTGGATGGCTAAAGAAGCCTGTAGAAAAATTAATCTGCAGTAAAAATGAACATACTAGTTGTCTACCAAGTGTTAGAATTGTCTTAGTGATGATTGTAATAAAATTAGGTAATCATTATTTCTGTAAAGATTATTTGAGAGAGAGCAGATGTAAGGGAGAAGGGTAGGGGTAGAGGCAGAGGGAGAGAATCTTAAGCAGACTCTCCACTGAGCATGGAGTCCGACGCTGGGCTCCATCTCAGGACCTATAAGATCATAACCTGAGCCACAAGTCTCCCAGGTGCCCCATGAGAGGTCATCATTACTGAGCTCTCCCTATATGTTGGGTACCCATGTGAGTGTTCCACCTGTATTATCTCTCTTAGGCTTCCTGTTTAGTTTTCCTTGATCTATAGATGCTGAAATTGAGATACTGTGAAGAAACTTGCCTAAAATCACAAAGCTCGTGAATTTCAGACTCCTGTTAATAGTATTTATTATGTTAAAATACTGCAAATAAAATGTATATCAAACATTTGTAGAAGTTCTGAAATGCTCCAGGCAACCTGAGGATTCCACTTTAAGGCTTAGATCCCTGGAGGGCACTGAATGTTTTTTCAGCTGCGTGATGTGAAGAAGATTTATCAATCCCTTTAGCTGGGGGCTCCCTGTGACAGAGATCAGTAATGCTTTTTCTTTAATTTCTAGGATGTCAAGTAGAATTGCTTCTCAGTTATCCAGCTATCATCCCATCAACTCTTACCTTCTCTATTCATTTTCTTAATGAATTTCTTTAAAGATTTTATTCATTTAACACAGAGAAAGCAAGAGAGATGCAGAGACAGAGAGCAAGCACAAGCAGGGGGAATGACAGGCAGGGGGGAAGCAGGCTCCCCGCTGAGCAAGGAGCCTGACCTGGAGCTAGATCCCAGCACCCTGAAATCACTGTTCATTTTCTATTACCCTCTGAAAAGGATTTACTTTCTTTTTTTTTTTTTTTTAAGATTTTTTATTTATTTGACAGATAGCACAAGTGGGCAGAGAGGCAGGCAGAGAGAGAGGGAAGCAGACTCCCTGCTAGGCAGAGAGCCCAATGCAGGGCTCGATCCCAGGACCCTGAGATCATGACTTGAGCTGAAGGCAGAGGTTTAACCCACTGAGCCACCCAGGTGCCCCAGGATTTACTTTTCTTATTTGGGGTTCCCTCTCACCAATATCATTTTCTTCCTCCCCAGCCCACACATGCACACACATGCTTTTTATCCATTTAATTTGCATCTTCTCCCAAAGAGTTAAAAATCCCATCTGAATGATGTAAAGACATATAAACCACAAGCAAATGTAGTATTTCTAAAGGCTAGCAAAAGCCTGTAGATGCCAAGTAAATGTATAAGATGAAATAAGTGATTCAAATAGAACAATTAACAGATGGCAGGAACAATTATATATTCAGATTTCTGGCCAACAGCATTTGGTAGATATAATTACCTTACAGGTGTTAACTGCCCTTCTATCACGGAATGAGACATCTCTGAACACTAGAGAGGCCCAGTTAAATGACTGATGGCCACAAATTAGTAAAAATCCTAGTAGCTCATTTTTTTAGACATGAATCAGAAAGCTAAATTCAGTTCTTAGAGTCTAGTGCTAAGTTAAAAAAAAGTGAAACTTGAACAGGAGAGCAGGTGTGGTATAATCTTAACGTTGATTGCTGGGGTGGGAAAAAAAAAAACTCTGAACATTAAGAGACATTTAAAATACAATCGACATTTGGAAGGTACAAAGTCCAAAAGGCAATCGTTTAGGGAGAAGGAAGCAGCTGTTACAAAGTATTCCTTTGAGTTTTTAAAAATTACCTGAGTTTCATGTGCAAAATAGCATTCTAATGCTGTTTTCAAATTAAAAAAAAAAAGCTTTTGTATAGATTAGTTTGTATATGTTTCTTTATATGCTAAAGAGTATTATGCTAGAATGCAAATATAATTTTTAATGTCGTTATATTGTAATCATTTTGACCAGAAATATTTGAAAACCGAGATAAACACACACATGCACAAATTAGGTCATTCAAGAATTACCACTTTTATTTTTGTTTTGTGAAGAGTAAATATTTGGAGCTCCCACTTAACATTTCGATCATTTGCAGCTGTGAGCCTAGGGAAGTATCAGATGAATCTTATTCGCCACTGGTATTGATGTCATCTGATTAAAACTGGGAAATTGCCTCCATTCCCTTCTACCTCTAGTCAACTCTTAGTCTCTGAATGTGAGCTATACTCAGCACCATAATTTCATGCTTATTTCTATTACTTTCCTTTATTTGTTTGAAGTGGTGGTTTCTTTGTTATTGTTTTTATTGTTTTACAAAGTAATAGTTTATAATCATTTTGTAAAGTCTTTGAACATAAGTATGACTCTTCTCAGGTATTTTATTTGTTATTGGACAACAAGTAGTTATCTTTAATATTTATTACTTGAGTAATATTCATTACTAGATAATTTTTTTTAAGATTTTATTTATGAATATGACAGAGATCACAAGTAGGCAGAGAAGCAGGCGGGGGGGGGGGGAAGCAGGCTCCCCCTGAGCAAAGAGCCCGATGTGGGGCTTGATCCCAGGACCCTGAGATCATGACCTGAGCCGAAGGCAGAGGCCCAACGCACTGAGCCACCCAGGCGCCCCTTGATAAATGTTTTTGATTGATTGATAAAAACCTGTTCTAAATAACTAGTTTTTTACTATACTTTTTATCTTCTAATTCTGCAGAGGAAAAAGGGAATGGAGTTTTTCCCCTACAAATTAGGGGGAAATATTCCTTCAATGAGTTGATTACTGTAAAATATATTTTTGGTAACATCCTTTTAAAGTCGTTAATTTGTCCAGCTAACATACAGAGACATATGGTTATGGGGGACATATTTATTGTGCTGTATCATTTTTCCCTTATACTGAAAATTTTGATCTTTTAATAATATAAATGTTATTTTATTAAAATATGTCATAATTTTCCTTTAGCATTATATTCCCTCTGATAACAGTTGAAATCAAGTATTAATTTTTTAAGTACTAATTTTTTTAATTTAAGCTAAAAAGCGGGTTTGACTTCCATTGTCTAAAATATTCATCAACAAACTTGATGCTTTTAATTTTCCTTTTTTCTTGTAAAGTTAAGAATATTATACTTTTCTGCCTTGATTATGGTGAAAGCCAGTCGATAAGCAAACTTTACTGCAAGCATTACATACATAAAATACAATCATTAGCACACACCTTCACTCTTACTTGGTTTCTAGGTTGTAGTAATACATTAGCATTAAAAAATTGTCACTCCACCCACATGGCAATGTGTAGCCAGTATCTTTTTGATAGATTTCAAATAGTGGAATTACTGTATTCAAAACAAATAATCTAAAATTGACATAAAGGTCAATGTTCAATGACACCTTTGTTTTAGGGTGGAAACAGCTAAGAAGGTTCTGAGTTGGGACTCATTGAAAAAGAAGGATGTTGCATTTCTGGAGAGAAGACTTAAGAATAATATCTTCAAATATTTCTTAATATTAAGAGCAAAATACCAAGACCATTATTGGGAATACAATTTCAATTTTTATCCACATCTATGAGAAGAGATTTGCATAACAAAAAAAACACAAGAATTGGTTTGTGAAAAAAAAAATAGCATCATCCTTAAAAATAGCATTAACTCTAAAATTGTATAATGAGAACAAAATATTATAAAACTGAGAAGTTGCTAATAAATTAGTTAAATGTTATAAAACTGAGAAGTCTCTAGTAAATTAGTTAAGAACATCTAGTTCAGATAACATTTTTTTCAGACGTCTTTGGATTACAATATAGACTTCTTTCTGCGTTATCGTGGCATTGGGCAAAGGATTTATTAACTTTATTTCTAATCGAGAAATAGCAATAAGAACATCTCCTGTTGTTGTTGGAATTAAAGGGAATGACTTATAAAGCACTTAAGTAAGTGCCCGGCTCAGAGCTCTTGCTTATACACGCTGCCATTCATTGATTTCTAAAATACGTCCATTAGTTCAACTGAAAATGGGGAATATCTAACAAATATATTATAAGATTTTCTCATAATCATTGTGTTACTTATTTTCCATTACACTTAAGCTCATTCTAGTGTTGTGAAATTAATATGGAAATAGGGGGGAAATCATGATTGAGAAACCTTTGTAAAACTGAAGTTTTTTTTTTTTCTTTTGGGATGAAGTCAGTGTGGTCCTTGAGTAAATTTACTTTTCTAACTATTATTTTCTTACAGGAAGCTTTAGCCTATTCCTAGAAATAACTGCTAAAGCCAGCAGCACTATTAGAAATAAATCCTTTGAGAAAATATTTTCAAGCCTCTGTTACATAGTTCCAATTTTTTTCAGTATACCTAGGAAAGTTTGTTCAATATTTTTTAGCAAGGAGTTAAATATGCAAAACCTTTTATATTCTAAGAGACTTTGTATTCTTCATTTGGAGAATACAATTGATACTTAAGGGAACAGTCAGCTAAAACAGGATGTCATTTTGATCTTTGAAAATTAAAGGAATACTGATCAAAAAGTATATCTTTAAATAGATCCCTGGCATGTTTATTTTTTGTTTCATTATATGTTCATGCTAAAGTTTTTAAAAATACATTTTTATTACTGGAGAGAATCAAGCCCATAAAAGTATGTTTTACTCATAGTAGATTTCATTTAATTAATGGATTATGCATTAGTCTAGCAGATGGGTGAAATTTAAATTTACTCATGTCACTTTAATTTGTTCGCCTGGCTTTTTCAAAGCTGCTGATTTGTTCTATTAGAGTATTTAAATAATGTTTCTGACTGTTCTGTTCAAGACTAAATAGACCTTTACCTGAGTGAAATCCAATAAATGAAGTGGATTGACAAAATTCATGTATCGGGAAGAGATATGCTAGTGTGGTTCAGAACTTCTGGTAAAGTTCTTAATAAAACAAAGCTAAAGAAAGCTGATGACCAAGGATTAACAGGAAAATTTCCTTCTCAGATTTAAAACTATAGTGGATGGAAAGCTAGCCCAGAAAGAAAAGGTTGATTTCTCAAGTGGAAAGAGGTTAATAGGGGGTGCCCTCAAGATCAATTTTAGTATTGATGGTATTAAATCTATTAATGATTTAGAAGATGAGATGGAGTTTTGCTAATGTCATCATTTTATTTTTCATAGTAAAAACAAGGAAAGACTAAGAACACAACTGAAAGAAAATGTACATTTTTTAAATTCATTGGTCATTATTAAAAAAATATATATGAAAAGAGTCAATCTCAAACTTTTGGCTGTCCTATAGTTGCATGTTACCAGGGAAAATATTTCAAGCTTCATTATTAACATAAGAGAAGAAACGATGTGTAATTCTGCTTTCTTCTTGCTTTTCTGAATTCTGTATCCTATATTCGTCAAAAGTAGTATCTGTATTTAAGGAAAATAATATATACATACACACCAAAATTGTGTATAGAGCAGAACTACCTATTTCTTGTACTTTCAGATTTGGGACTGGAGAGCTGATACTAACTAGTTCATGGGATTTGCTGAACAAGCACATGCCGTAGTGCAAGTCCATGGTTACCCATACCCAGATTTATTGTCATTGGGTGCATATAGAGTCAAAGGTCCCTTTACGGGAAAATCTGATGGCTAGAAGAATAAGTGGAGGTCTTTTGGATCATAGGTCACTAAGACTGTTCTTTATTATCATCATTGTTGTTTGCCTATAAATGTTATAATCAGAAAACCTTTAGATAATGTTTACATTACTTCTATGTTCTGCACTAAAGCAACCCCTTGTGGTGCTTGTGCATTTTCGGACTCTTGAATCGTATTTACTCAATCGGAAATAAATAGCTTAATTATGAAAATACAAGAACATTTAGAACAATATGAATACTTATATCGTGAAAAGTAGACCACATTTTAAAAAAGAAAGCTATGTAGATCTTAATGGATATAAGTAAATTAGCCTGGAGATTGAAAATACAGAATGCTGCAGAATGTAAATATAGTCGATTATAAAATGTCATCTTTGGGAAATACCTATTACTATAGCTAATATGGTTAAACTTATTAATTTGAGATTCTTCCTCCTAAAGCTTGAAAGTCAGCACAACAAAAAATGTTACACTCTTTTCAACACTGTTATCTAATCAATTTGTTTTACTTGTTGTTATTGAATATATATTGACGATTACCATAAATTATTATCACACAAAGCTGAGTATAGAAAATTGGTTTCCAAACTGTATTTTACAAAACTCTGTATTCCTGGAAAAACTTGAGGGGATCATGAATGCTGTCATCCATAATTCTGAAATCCAAATAAAATTGTTCAGCAGAATAGTTTTGCTATTTCTTAATGGAAATTAATAGTTAATAATTGAATTAATTTATACTTAAAATTTTCATGTTATAAATTTGAAATTTGAAAGTAGATTTTAGTAACAACTTTCTTCTTACGTTGCACAACACAAGATCCTTTTTCTACCAGCAGTTGACAGATGCATGAGCAAAAGCTTGGAAAGGCTTGTAAGTTTTCCATGATGGCACAGCTAGTCCTGGGTCCAGATTGGAACCGTCCAGCTCCAGAGACCCTGCTCTTATCTACTGCATCGTATGTCGCATGCTAGTTATGCTAGTTCAGGTAGAGGACTGTGGATGTCCTTTGCAGTCTTAGAAAGAATAATTTAATTATTTTTAATTCAGGCTTTGGATTTGTTCCTCTTTGGTTATGCCACTTCTTACCTGTTTTTCTTTGATAGTGTTGTCTTCTCTGTTTGAAAGATGACTGGGGAACAAACTCTTGATTTTCCCTCAGATACATAGTTACCAATATATGAATATGTATTTGTAGCATGACCTTTTCATGATCAAAGAAACTCAAAACTAATAATAAAATACTCTTTTAGACATAGTTTTCAGATCCCTCTCATATATTGTTCCACGTAATAGTCATATCAAGCTTGAGAGCTTTTGTAAGATAGGTTATTATTAGTCCCATTTTATTTATAGAAAAATGCTTCCATAAAACTGTAGTATGAAATTTCTCTCTTCACTCTTTTAATTTTCCTAAATGACTTCTGTTATATACCAGGTGCTTCCAAAGTTCATTTTTATAATCCGTGTTCTTTGTTTATTTCCCTTGCAGCTGTTTACACTTCTGCTTTCCCATGTGTGAGAACAGGGTGGGGTGGGGAATCCTAATTATATGTGTGAGCACAGATGTGTTGCCTGGAGGACTTGCTGTAGGAGCTGGGACCTTGGTTCTGATCATCCTATGTGTAGGAGCCTGGGGATCCTGGGGACAAGTGTGTTTGGCCCAAAGACACAAAGAGTCACACACACTCACACACAGTTAATAACAACACTTTGTAATTCTTACTGATTGTTTTTCTCTTATCTGGGTGTTCTTGTGTGTATTGTATCCCGGTATTATTAATTGGAAAAACACCACAGATATGTTTTGTGTCCCTCTTTGTATGACAGTTATAATAAGAGATTTGTTCTGTGTAACTAGGAACAAGGAAAAGCATAGAGAATTGGAAGTAAGGAGGTTAGTTAGGAGGATATTTCATTGTTCTAAGTGAAACCTAGGAGTAAGAACGGGATAAGTATTGGTCTTATAAGACAATAAGATTTGGGTCTTGGTGTAAGTGTATGGAAGAGGGGGAAAACCAATATATCCAGGGTAACTGTTGGCTTTGATCAAATGAGCAGGTGACTATGGGAAGAGGATCCAGTTTGGGAAGGGAGATAGGGGGGAAAGATGATGATTTCAGATGCTGACATGATTTTTGAGTTGCCTGTCAAAAATCAAACTATATTTACTGAGTGAATTAGGCTATTCTAATTCATCACTAAGCTGAAAGCAAAGGAATATGGCCTCTGAACTCTATGTGCTAAACTATATTTAGGTACCATGTCTAAAACAGGCTTACTGAATTATTAAGGGAGATTATGACTCCTCGTCCCCTAGAGGCATTTTTTTTAAGTACTCAGATGCATTTGTCTGCTATGTTTTGAAAATGATCTTGCCAAGGCAAGGGAATTGCCAGCCCAGATAACCTGTCTAGAACTCTCCCACAGCTCTGAACCTTGATACATTTATTTTTATGTTGGCTCTGTCACATGCTTCTAGTGTACCATAATTTTTATAAACAAATGGCCTCCCTTTGCTAAGTCAAAAATTCATTGTAACTTACTAAAATGTATTCTCCCCATCATAAAATTAAATGCCAAGATCTCATATTAACTTTAAAAAGTACTAATTTTTCAGTACCTTGGTTTTCCTTGTGCTGTGTTTTCATCTAAAAGAGTTAGAATATATACAGAAAACTGTATCATATATGCAGTCCTGAATGCAGTTGTTTTGCATGTTTAACTCCATTTTCTTCCTTAACTTTCTGTTCCGTGTAATCCAAACAAAATGCAGGAAGCAAGGGTTTGGTGTCATTAAAATAAGATAGGGTGGCTGGGTGATGGACAATGGGGAGGGTATGTGCTATGGTGAATGCTGTGAAATGAGTAAGCCTGATGATTCACAGACCTGTGCCCCTGGGGCAAATAATACATTAGATGTTCATTAAAAAAAATTATAAAATTATAAAATAAAATACAAATTAAGCATTCTGTATTAAAAGTTTTGAATATTAAGCTAGAATCAGTTTCCAAAATAATATCTTTGTCAAGCACATCTGTAACTATCCTCATAACTAGCTGTTTGACTCATCAGGATTCACTTCACCATGTTCCAACATGGATAGTGAGAGCAGCGACTTCAAGAAGAAATGTGTTATGACCATAATACCTTTACCAGTACCCTCTCCTCCAACCTCACAGGTAGACTTGAGCATTCATTTCATCTAAGCCGCTTATAGACACACCTACCATGTGGTAGATATTGTGGTCGGGAATTAAAAAAACAAAACAAAACGCCAACACAGAGGTGCTCACATTCCAGTAGTAAAGATAAGCATATATGATAGTAATTTAAATTTAGTATCAAAAGGCATTATAAAAGCATTTGTGCTTTTATATGTGCATCAAGGAAGGATTCTTGGAGAGCATCTGAGCTAATATAAAAATAAAAAGTCTAAGTGATAGTATTGAGCTAAATGATATTAGAGGATGACTGGAGGAATTAGCCAGATGAAATGGTTGAATGGGGGAGGGGCCATCAGAGAGGGCAGGATATTACATCAGGAGAAACAGCAAAAACAGAATCGTGAAGCAAGAAATGCTCATGTGGGTATGGAGAACTATAGGTACATTGGTAATCCAGAGACACGAAGAGAGAGACCATGAAAAAGTAAGAGGATCAATGAGTGCCTTATGTACTTCACTAAAGAATTTGAACTTTACCCAATAGATCAGTGTCACTCATAACTTTGGCATCTACAGATGACATAGGGCATTTAATGCAACTTGGAAAACATAGGTATAGGAAAATTTTTAATTAAAGTAAAACTTTACCTTAAACTGAAAATGGTATTTGTTTCATATGTGAAAAAAAGTCACTAATTGCAATTTTTATTAATACTTGTTTGTAGATTTAAAGATAAATATTCTTGGAAATGTCTTAATTCCTAAGTTCTAGATATATTCTGTATTTTCTCTTTTCCTTATTTCCTCTAACTTAGTAAGTAATAACTTATAGGTTAATGGGAATGATCTCTAGCAAGTGTTTGGTGACTGTCAGGTCTGAATGTTTGGATCTAATGAGGAATGATGAATATTGATTTTTTTTTTTTTTTGGAAAGTACTTTTAGCAAACTATCAGATTCTCACTTGGCAAGCATATCCTACTCAGAAGCTGGAAAGTTAAATGTTTTAACTTAGGACGTAATAATATATTGATCTTTTTATTTTATTTTATTTATTTGACAGAGAAAGAGAGAGATCACAAATAGGCAGAGAGGCAGGCAGAGAGAGAAGGGGAAGCAGGCTTCCTGCTGAGCAGAGAGCCCGATGCGGGGCTCGATCCCAGGACCCTGAGATCATGACCTGAGCCGAAGGCAGAGGCTTAACCCACTGAGCCACCCAGGCGCCCCTAATAAATTGATCTTAATGGACTTTTTTCCCCTTGTTTTCAGCACTGCAAATTATGTTTTTATATTTCATTGCAGTATTGCAAGCATTTTTAAATATGCCTACCAATAGGAAACCAATCTCTTCATCTACAAATACAGAAAACCGATATGTGTTGAATTAGATTAAACTTGCTTGTGATTGTGTTATTTATACCTCTGTTCAGTCATCCTAAGAAATCTTTCTGATCCTTAGAATGAAATACGGTGATTTTTAGCCCTGATGTAGTAGTTAGACTATTAAATAAATTGAATATATTGCTGAAATCGGGATATTTGGGCATGCCACTTGAAATCATTGAAATGCCCTTTAATAGCATGATTAGTGTCAGGAAGAAATGTGTTTATTGCAGTCTTCATTTTGAAAACCTATGTGAGCTTATATTGCCTCCCTAATCAGCATATACCTGAGTATGGCAAAGGCAGTCTTATATTCACTGCCCACTTTTTCACTCAAAACATGGAAAATGGAAGGCAATTATACTCCTTATTTTATTATTTCCCTCAATACTGAGTCAGAATCAGGTAGCATTATGCTTGACTCTTGCCTGTTCTTCAAGAATCAAATATCTATATTGACATTGACGTTTTATTTAACTCATTTCAAAGTGCCAGCATTCCCCTCCGCATTACTAGCTGTGTTCTATCTGTGTTGAATTCACTGCCTTATTTCTTCATCTGTATGTAGCCTGGGTTTTGGGGGATGACTGGTACCAGAATTTATGGAGCATTGTGCCCTCAAGTTTATTCCACTCATTCATCAAGAGCTCATCCTCTGTATGTCAGTGGTTTGTTCAACTGTTAAATGGAATGTCAGCTCCTGCTTACGAGAGATAGCATATGGGGCCCCCACGTTGTCATTAAGTAATATCTAACGATGTTCATCGATGCGGACATTTTGTCAATAGCTTTCCTGATTTTTTGAGTCCATAATATTTATAATTAATTTTCTCAGTGTCTTTATAGGCCTTTCAGAATATCATGAATTTGAAATCTACTTTTGGCCTTTCTTCCTCTTTGTTGATTAAAGTTATTAATTTTATGAGGGGAAACATTATTTGCTCTCATTCTGTAAAGTAAGAACGTGTTTGGTTTACTACAAAGGTTACTGAGCTTGTTTTGAAAATGATGAGAATGTATCAATAGACGTAAGCCACTATTTAAGAGTGATTTATCACAGAGAGGACCGTGAGACCTAGATATGAATGGGTCACCAATATAAGAAAATCAGGTACTCAAGTTGTGCTTCACTTTTTGTGCTTGTTTCCTTTTTTATCACTGCTTGTCTGACCACGAAGAGACTCCCATGATATATTGACACTTGACTCTTAGATCATTCTATATGTTAAGGACCTGGATGTGTTCATCATTGGTTTAGGCTTTGATGAACCAATTCTGAGACATTGATACATTTTTAATTGTTGCCCATAGAGCAAAAAATTGTACAAATTTAAAAAACAAATTTAAGGGGCGCCTGGGTGGCTCAGTGGGTTAAAGCCTCTGCCTTTGGCTCAGGTCATGATCCCAGGGTTCTGGGATCGAGCCCCGCATCAGATTCTCTGCTCTGCGGACAGCCTGCTTCCTCCTCTCTCTCTGCCTGCCTCTCTGCCTACTTGTGATCTCCCTCTGTCAAATAAATAAATAAAATCTTAAAAAAAAAACACACACAAATTTAACATCTGTGAATAATAACGCACATGGCTTGAAAATAAGTTAGATGCTAGACCTGGACCAGCACAGTGTTTATGGCAGGTATGTGCCATTAATAATGTGGCAGTTATTAAGAATGTAAGTGGGTTCATTGAAAATCATAATCTTAGATTTTAAACTTCTGAAACATGTGGAAAGAAGTAAAGATGGGAAGGATGGGGCTCATTTAGAAGGTTGATGTGGCTGTTCATTTGCATTTAGCTACTCTGATGGTATTTATTTTTAAGACTTTATTTGAGAGAAAGAAAGGGAGGGGATGAATGGGGGGAGGGGGATAGAGGGAGAGGGAGAAGCCAACTCCCTGATGTGGGGCTTGATCCCAGGACCCTGAGATATCATGACCTGAGCTGAAGTCTGATGCTTAACCAACTGAGCCACCCAGAGTCCCTACTCTGATACTATTTAAAGAGCTATAATAACAGTAGTATAAATTACATATAACTAAGGGAACATAGTCAGTATTTTACATTAAAAATTTACTACTAAATTTTAATCTCCTTCTGTGGAAAACATTATATAGATATCTATAGATATGTATCACTACTTCTGTTTTCCAGATTTCTTAATACAAATTCTGTACACTGTAAGAAACTGAGTGTTGTTTTTGAGTTGCCAAAATTAGATTGAATTCTAGCCAAACCATCAATAAGTAACACAATCCCCTCCTATTCCAGTTTCATGTTTTATAAAATTGTGGGGGTAGGGAGAAAATACCTGTCTTTTAGAGTTGCTCTGAACATTCTATGAAATAATATTTTTCCGTAGCACATACTGTAGATTTAATACTTAAATGCTTCTATGTCTTTTTCCTCACTGTGTAATCACATCAATAAAAAATTTTGGTTTGCTTCTTTTGTTATTTTACTGGGTTTTTATCGATGATATTTAATTGTTTGGGCTAATTTTTATTCACTGAAATGATTAGATGAGCTTATTATTTTAGCATCATATAGAGGGAGCAATAAAATTAGTATAATTTTTAAACAGTCTAGTATTGGCACTAAAACACTATTGGCTCTTAACAATGTGCTTGGAACAACTAATTCTGAGTGAGTATGTTTTTGCTGATATCAAGGGCTTTGGTTTGGTTTTGGCATGACCTGGTGACATAATGAAGCAGTTGAGATCACTTTCAGATCTATGTGAAATGAAAAGAAAATTGCAATGATGAGATGGTTGACAAATGAAAAGAAATGCAATTGTGTCAAAGAGAAAAGTAGAGGCCTCTTGCTGCAGGGTCCTTGGCATGCATCCATGAACAGGGGGCTGCTCTGTCACTCAGCACGCTGTGTCATCTCAATTATGTCTCTCAATGTGAGTCTTTACCCCGTGATAAGGAGCTGCAGTGAGGGAATCAGCCTTCCTATTGGAGAAGCTTGACAGTCCTGCTTTTCCAAAATGTCTTGGTATTATCATTTAACACAGATATTTTCATTATATATTTTTTTAAAGATTTTATTTATTTATTTGACAGACACGAGATCACAAGTAGGCAGAGAGGCAGGCAGAGAGAGAGGAGGAAGCAGGCTCTCCGCTGAGTAGAGAGCCCGGTGTGGGGCTTGATCCCAGGACCCTGGGATCATGACCTGAGCTGAAGGCAGAGGCTTTAACCCACTGAGCCATCCAGGCGCCCCTCATTATATTTTTAAAAGAGCTGTGATGCGTGTAAAATGACATATGATGAACATTTTCCTTTTTTTTCAGGTTTTGATAAAATAACTGATGATTTATAATTTGTTTATAATTAGTTATAAACATCATTGGGTTTTTTTTTAACTTGGACATAACTAGTATTTAAAGACATCGATAGAATAAATACCATTTATTCCCCCATCACTTTGTGCATTGTACTCCTTTGGGCTAGAGGACCTAATACATGCTTCTGCTCACCCAAGGAACATCAAAAAGATGAGATGATTGTCTTTAAAGGAAACAGATTTAATATGCTCATTTGTGAAAACTAATGAAGTAATTCTTCATTTGGTAGGTGAGTTTTAAGTGAGCATTTACTATGTGACATTGTGCTTAAATCTGTGATGAATGCAAAGAATGGCATGATTTTTATCTTTGTGAAATGCACAGTCCCCTTGGAAGAGAGAAGGCATTCTAAAAGTCTAAAAAGCATTTGAGTTAGACAGTATTTTACCAGGAGAGTAAGATTAAAAGCCTCAGCCATGATGATGAGCTTGAATCATTGTTTTAGTTAGTATTTTCAGTATACTATTTTTTTTTTAATTTTTTATTTATTTTGACAGAGAGAGAGATCACAAGTAGGCAGAGAGGCAGGCAGAGAGAGAGGAGGAAGCAGGCTCCCTGTGGAGCAGAGAGCCCAACGCGGGGCTCGATCCCAGGATCCTGAGATCATGACCTGAGCCGAAGGCAGCGGCTTAATCCACTGAGCCACCCAGGCACCCCCAGTATACTGTTTTTAAGGTGTCAGGAAAGTACGAATGATATTTTTGAAAAAGGATTCCCTAAATAATTATAAGTAAAATGTAACAAAATGTCTTTAAAACACGTATTTCTGATGTACTTCATTCCTTGATGAACTGGACAAATGAGTTATATTTTAGAAAATACATACAAAAATGCATACTCAGAGCATATAGAAGAAAGAAATGAGATGAAACTACTATACCTCAGTTGCTGATTACATTTTAATGATTTTTTTAAGGCCTTCCACTTACTGCATATTTTTTTAAAAAAACAAGCAAGCAAAAATCCTATGTGCTAGTGAAGTATAAGTGTATAAGTAACCTTAATTGTGGAAATATAATTATTTGAATTTTTAAATTTAGTTTATTTATGAGAATTTATTAGTAGATGACTGGATATACAGCCCTCATTCAAGAAAAATCATTACAGGGGCGCCTGGGTGGCTCAGTGGGTTAATAAAAATCTAAAAAAAAATCATTGCAATTTCAGAAGAATCAAAAACTAATTACTTGGATATTTCTTTAAATTAAACCCAGTTTTGAAGAGTTCGTGGTAAGGTACCTTTTACTAGTTGCTCAGATGGCTTGTGCTTACCAGATACTCTTTTTACATTTTAAAAGTCATACCAGAATGTTCCAAGAAAGCATTAGAGTAAATTAGAATATTATAAATAGCTACAGTTTGATCATGACATTTGGTTGCTGGAAATGTCCTTGAGCAACCATTCATGTGGAAGATAAATAAGCAACAAAACCCTTTACATTCAAAACCAGAATTTTTGAAATTTTCAGTACTAGTGTTTAATGATATATTGAAGACTTCACTTGCAGAGAAAAGGAGTTTGCATTCACATATGAAAACGACTGGGTGGGCTCAAGGGATTCAGTTTAACAGGAAAACTTTATGTTTAGCAGTATTATCTATTCTTTTTAAAGTTTTCTATTTGTTAGATTTCTGTTAGATTTGGGGGCTGTTTTTATTTCAGGTTAGATGTTTTCCCTAGTGCTTTACACACGTATTCTTCAAGGACCTGAAAACAGGCAAAGTAATTCAGAAACATACTTTTTTTTTTCCCAAAAATTATTTAACTCTACATTTTGGAAATTATAAATGAATGCTTTTATTTTCTATATGGGGGTAGAAGATGAGTTAAGTAGCCACAGGTAACATGTAATCCAGTTTGGGAGAAAAACAAAAAACAACCTTTTCCAAAAAATCTTAAGGTTTTGTTTTTGTTTTTTTTTTTAAGATTTAGATAGAGAGTGGAGGTGGAACTGAGGGGAGGCAGAGGGAGAGGGAGAGAGAAACTCAAGCAGACTCCACACTGAGCTTGGAGCCAACATGGGGCTTGATCTCACGACCCTAAGATCATGATCTGAGCCGAGACCAAGAGTCAGGCACTTAACTGACTGTACCACTCAGGCACCCCCGCCTTCAGGATTTTATTCTTGTAAGTGATAATGTTATTAGACCCCTAATACAGAATTATAATAAAACTAATAGCCACATTCCATTCATACAATGTGCCAAGTATTTTTCTAAGCACTTCACATGTAGCATATTATTTAATCCTCACCACAATACTTCGAGGTAGATACCATCTTTCCCCTTTTCACCGATCTAGGAATAATGCATGTGGATGTTAAGTAACTTGCACTTAAGTAACTGGAAGTCGGGGAACCTGGGTGGCTCGGTCGGTTAAGCATCTGCCTTCATTCAGCTCATGATCCTGGGGTCCTGTGATCGAGTCCCTCGTTAGGCTCCCAGCTCAGCAGAGAGCCTGCTTCTTCCTCTCCCTCTGCCTGCCGCTCCTCCTGCTTGTGAGCTGTCTCTCTCTTAGTCAAATAAATAAATAAAATCTTAAAAAACAACAACAACAAAAAAAAGGTATCTGGAAGTCCCATTCCATAGCTCATGCCCTTTAATTTATTTCGTACTCATACATGGGCTCACAAATAGAAGTCTCGACTCTCCTATTGTGGCTACATTCAGTAACTTAGTTAATAGAACATGTGTAGAAGCATAGAGGCTAGGCAATATTCCTGTGAAACTTGTTCTAAACCAATGAAACAGGCTACTATAAATAAAAGCAGTGCTTATCCATAGGAATGTTCTTATCCATAGGAATGTTCTTATCCATAGGAATCACAGAGCATGATTGACGGTAAATCCACATAAACACTATAGATGCAGGTTCCAATTAAAGAACCAATTCTTTAGGTCTCCATAGGAGTGATAAATATGTTTAATATGCTTTTAATGATACCATCTGTTCTATAGTGTAACCTAAAACACAATAAATTGTTTATAAATTAAATTCATACAGAACATCTAAATTTTAAGTTAGAATATCAAATCATCCAAGATACTAAAAGTTTATTCTTCCTATGCTTTGAAAAATAACATCCATTGACTTTAAGGATATTTTTTTTTCCCCTCTCTTGATGAGGATTATTTTGTTTTTTAATGTTCAAAGTCCTTAGATTTCATAACAACTCCTTTAGGGTAAAATTGTTTAAAGTTAATATATTCATCGCTTTCTTACTCTATGCTTAGCTCTGAATAAGAAATAAGTGAAGTAATGACTATGTTTCTTGCCCTGGAGAAACTTGCTCTCTAGTTGGGAAAATAAGAAAAAATACTTAAAAGATCAGAAAACAATAAAAGAGATTCAAAATGAATATCATTATACTAGCCCGATATTCTTGATAGAATTTTTTAAGCACTTTTCAAATTTCCAACATTAGGTATACACTTCCTTCTGTCAAAGATTTTCCACCTTCGGTTTTTCAAAGGTTCTGCAATAACCTTTTCCCCTCCTGTCACTTGATTTCTCCCAGTAATTTGACATTTTTGTTATTCAAATTGAAATTGTTACTTTGCTTCTTAAGCATTAAATATGTTAATGCTATTTCCAGAGAATACATATGGTCAGTAGTTTAAATTTCACTTTACAACTAAATTCAGACATAGAATTTTAATGGTGGCTTTTCTGTTATTAAAGTAACCTTCAATCAGCAAAAATTTATAGTTCATTTATTATGTTCCAGGAACTTACTGACTGTATTAAATCCATTTAATTTATATATTCATCCATTCATTCATTCATCAACCCAAATATTTATTGAATAGTGATTTTGTACCAGGCATTTTAGTATGGGGAGCTTGGAAACAATAAAGATTAAAAACATAAATTATTAATGATATTAGATGGCAATAAGTGTAGGGAGATAAATGAAGCATTGGTGGATCTTGGATTTTTAAAAAGATGGTTAAGGAAAAGTTCACGAAGAAGGTGACATTTAAGTAAAGCTGTGAGTGACACAAGTGGCTGTTCTGGAGAAGAACATTTTAGACCCAGAGAAGAGGAAGTGTAAAGCCCCTGCAAGAGGAAACAATGTGCCTGGCTTGTTTGAATAGAGTCTAAAGAGTAGATTAGACGGGGAATAGTGGGTCTGAGGCCACAAGATCTGAGGGTGGGGATAGGGTTGTTAGCAGTGGGTCCTGTTTTCTGGCTTCAGTTCCTGAGTTGGGCCAAGAAAGAATTCAGAGCCAAGCTCTTAAGCAAGCCAGCATTTAGTGGTGGAAAGGAAAGTGCACTCTCAAGGTGGGAAGCGGGCAGGTCCAGGGAAGTGGCTGTGCTGGGGTCAAGGCCGACTTGTTTTTTCTATTTACAGGGGTTATGGGTCTCTGAGGGAGTTTGCCTCCAGTCATCTAAGGGAAGCCTTCTACCTGTGGGTAGGGGGAGTTTGGGGCCCAGTTTGGTTCTTGTTGGAACTGTCATGGCAGCCATCCCCCACCAGGTGGGGATCAAAACCGCAGTGTAAATTATTATAATGAAGCCATAGGTTCCTCTAAGGTGGGCCTGATTAGGGAAGAGTGGATGCTGGTGGGGGTGGGGAGGGTGGTTGTTGTTTCCCTGGACTGCTGGATCCCAGGAGTTTACCTAGAAGTGTTTACCAACACTTTTGGAAGTTTACCCAGAAGTGTTCACCTTCACCACAAAGGCTTTTGCTCCTCCTGGCAAGAACGAATACAGTGATAGAGAAGTACAGTGATATACGAGGAGTGGAAATTTTCCTTTGCTGTCCGTCATGCAGTGAGGATTCCCTGCAACCTTATTCTTTATGGAGGCTCTTCATATTCACTCCCTCTGCAATGAAAACACCCCCCCCCCCCGCCCCATCCTTCAGAAAAGAGCTTGACTGTTATTCTTATAGTGGAACAACTTACTGTCCCTGTCATCACTAAAATTTCATTAACCTCTTTGGTCCAGTATGCTTTAATTTTACCACATTAAAGTGCAATTTACCTGTATGTGTGCCTGTTCTTTCACCACACTATGAGTTTTGCAAGGAAAGAGGTCATATCTTACTTATTTTTATATCCTACAGAATTGGTCTGGCTCATAGGTATTTACTCGCTAAATTTTTGTTTAAGTTAATTGTTCTAGTGAAAATTGGCATTGTAGTTTATGCTGTTTTAAAAATATTTCAAACATTGTTTCTGATTATTTAAACATTTATTTATTTAGCACTATTTCCTCAAGGCCCATTTTACATGTTCTGCTTATGTCCATATGGGGCATAGTTTCTGGTTTCAGGTTTACCTGTTAATACAGGAGACCTGAACACACAGACATATAAGATGAATGGAAGATATTATGCATTAAATGCCTTAATAGAAGTACAGATAAAGCCTTTGAGAATTAAAGATCACTTATTACTTTGTAAGGTATCCTGGGGCAGGCTTGCACTAGGAAAATAGTGTTTTTTTTTTTAAGATTTTATTTTTGTATTTATTTGACAGAGAGAAATCACAAGCAGGCAGAGAGGCAAGCAGAGAGAGAGGAAGGGAAGCAGGCTCCCCGCTGAGCAGAGAACCCGATGTGGGGCTCGATCCCAGGACCCTGAGATCATGACCTGAGCCGAAGGCAGAGGCTTAACCCACTGAGCCACCCAGGTGCCCCAAAATAGTGTATTTTTAACAGGGCATTCAAGATTCCATAGGGAGATCTATAGGAGGAAGATACTGTAAGTAGATGGAATGAAGTGAACAGTAGTACGTGTGTTGGGCAGTTCCCATTAGCTTTAGAGTCAGTTGAGTAGCCCGGCTGGAGTATAGGGTATTGGGAGAAGTATATGAGATAAAGTTGTATTTGGAGTTCCTTGGTTT
Organism: Meles meles; assembly: GCF_922984935.1. Taxonomy (NCBI): domain Eukaryota; kingdom Metazoa; phylum Chordata; class Mammalia; order Carnivora; family Mustelidae; genus Meles; species Meles meles. The sequence goes on from NC_060070.1 coordinate 74,420,302, forward strand.
CTAAGAGGTGTTGTTTGTTTGTTTAACTTATTTGTTTAACCTAGGAAACTTTCCACAATGTTTTGAATAGGCAAGTTATGTAATGAGAACTGTGTTTTGGAAGGTCTGGGTGAAGAAAGCACTGGGGAGTGTTGGTAGTAGCAAGAATTTCCAGTAGTTTAGGTGAGAGAGGATTAGGCCCTGGATTAAAGAGATGGACAGAGAAATGCCATAGATCTTATGAAATGGTGCAGTAAATAGATTGGGTCACTGATTAGGGGCTAAGGGAGGAACAGAAGAGCCCATAATATTGTCAAGATTTTTGTAGAGGAACCAAAGTGTTCAAGGCTACTAAGAACAAACAAAATAATTTCTTAGTGCTTTTGTACTTTTACTGTTTCTTCTGTGACTATCTAGAAATTAGGAGCTTCTATGTAATACTTTAAAATGTAGCCTTACTAGCACTAGTTGTTAGGAACAAAGGAAAGCAATGTCCTTGGTCTTCATTTCCATATGTTGTCACCATTTTGTGTTGCTGTGGAATCATTTGAAAATATTAGTAACTTTTAACAGAAAACCTCTTCATCGAATATTTTGCATAAAGTATTTAATGATAAATAGAGTGCTTTTTTACTTAGACGATTTAAGGGGATTTCATTTTTTTAAGGCCAATATAAAACACACTGGAACGTTTGTCTAACCCTATAGACTGGCTCAAGGCTCAGTCCATGTTCTAAGCCTAATTGTTGAATAACTTTCCAAAGGTAAGGAAATGAGTGCTTCAGAATGCATGCCAAGATGAATCACCTATAACCTATTCCTGCCTTCTATGTCATCATATATGGAACTTAATGCAAATCCGGGGACAAAATCAATTAGTATAATAAAAGATATTTCACAAGAGAAGAAAGGCTATAATAGACATAATAGAAAATCCATAATAGAATATTAAAAAAGTAAAATGAGGTTTTGAAGTTGGAAAATATTAGCTCTCCCCTCTGCATTTGTTGAGTGTAAAGATGTTTATTAATTTTTTTCCTGGACATTCTCAGACTTTAAAATAATGGACATAAAATAAACAGTGCTTTAAAAGTTTTAAAGGTGGAAATATTCATAAAGCTGACCTGGTTACGAATTTTACAGTTGTTAGATTTTTCACTAACTTTAAAATGACCATATTTGTTTTTCTAGTAATTAAAAAAAAATTACCCTGGTTCCTTTATCTTAAGAGATCATAAATCTTCGGTTTTAATATAGTCTCAGATTTTCCAGGTAGAAGTTAAGGAATTCATTTTTCTTATCTCTGTCAATTTCCTAATTTACAAATGAGCTGAAGCAATTAATTCTTGCAAGTCTCCTGTATTAATTATAGTGTTAGGCAGGTTTCTTTGCAGTTTTGTAATTCTTTTTGTCACATTTTCACTGTGTTTACTATCTCAGCTTGATGCTCGTTGACATGCTGATTCATGTTTTAGTGCACTAGGTAGGTTTTATTCATCTAGAGGAATGAGTATAAAGAGGTCACACCTTATAATCGCACTGGCATTTCTAGTGTGTGTAGGCCATATATCTCCTTTTAATTTAATCTCTGAAAAATGTACAGGGATTTCTGCAGCTAAGCTGTACAAATCGATAAAATTTATAATCAAGGCTGTCTAATCTCTGCACCTAATATAAAACTTCACAACTATTGATTACAAGTGAAGGATCTGCAAGCTGTTAATCATGCATGAAAGCATAGGATAAATGGTGGCTTCAGAAAAGGAAATGAACAAATAATCATCACCCCTACAGTCCTTACCTGTCTTTCTATTCCCCTGAAGCAAGCATGTTACCAGACACTTGAATTTTAAAATCAAATGATGTGTTAAAGTGTGTCAATAGCCATTATCACTTTTGAAATTTGTGCACTGTCACTTTTTACATATAATTTAGAAGTTTTCTCTTCTTCAGATTTGGGATCAAAAGCAAATTAGTCTATTGACTATGTTTGCAGAAGGAATGAAAGAAGGACCCAAGTTGACACAGTAAAAATCATGGTCTTTGTAAAATGGTCCATACATACTTGGCAAATCATTATAATGTCATTGTTGTTAAAATGGACCCTCTTAACATTTCATTAACTAATATTCTTCATAGTAAGGTTTCTAGTTTGAATTGACTGACACATTCAAGGACAGTTGTAAGATGTTTACAAGGGAATAATTGAGGAAAACATGTACTATTTCTGCATCGGAGCAGTGTCAGAAATGTTGGGATAAAAATATACATGTAAGTGCATTTTTTTTCCTGTCAGACCTATCCATTCAAAAGAAAAAAAATTAAAATATATTACAGATTCACATTTATATGTACCTACAAAGTCATATAGATATGAAAAACTAAGCAATTTTAATAAATTTTATGTCATGATGATGGAGTAGGGAACCAGAAATTGACTGGCTCAGTTATAATGGCTTAGAATAAAATACTGGCGTGACTTACTCAGAATTATTGGTCCAACATTCAATATATTAGTATCTGTGGGAGCATAGTGAGCAAATGAACCTGTCCTCGAAGAGCAGGCAGTGAAGACAAAAACAAATTCATTTAAAGTAATTTTTGAAACATATATTATATACCGTAGTATCTGCATATGGCAAACACTTAAAAAAGGAATACTAAATAAGCTTGTAGTGGCTCAGCACAACCCATTGTGGAGCAATAAAATTTGTAAAGTACCATTCAGTGGAGAGATCATGGACATAATCTTCACACAAATATTAAGGTGATTTACCAAGTGGAAAGATAAGGAATAGAAATTATAGCCAAATGCTGAACCTCAGCTAACCACAGAGTCTCAAAATGGCACAGAGCAAGCATGTGCTGCTCACGCTCTGGCATGCAAGGCTAGGAGCCTCTGATGGCTGTCTCGCTGACCTGCTGGTTAAATGGCTCTTGGCTGATCCAGACCAGCCTCTGTCTGGACTACAGCTAGGGCAATGAGGCTCTGCTCTACCTGTCTCTCTTATTCTAAAAGGGATGGTGGAGGTTAAGAACAAGCAGGAGCTCACAGGACTTTTTGAGATACAGGATGAGAACCCCATGCCATCACATTTGCCTCATTCTGTGCCCAAAGCAAGTCGTAAGGCAAGCCCCAAATCAAAGGGTGGAGAAAGAGACCCCACTTCCTCAATGTGAGCGAAGTCACATGGCAAATAGTGTGACTACAAGAAGTAAAGAATTGGAACCTGCATTGTAACTACTACACAGAATTGAGTTCTTAGGTTTTATTTTCATTAGGTTGTGTTTTTTTTTTAAGATTTTATTTATTTATTTGACAGACAGAGATCACAAGTAGGCAGAGAGGCAGCCAGAGAGAGAGGAGAGGAAGCAGGCTTCCTGCTGAGCAGAGAGCCCCATGTGGGGCTCGATCCCAGGACCCTGAGATCATGACCTGAACTGAAGGCAGAGGCTTAACCCACTGAGCCACCCAGGTGCCCTATTTTCATTAGGTTTTTAACATTAAAAATATATTAAAACGATTTGCTTTTACTGTTCAGAAAATAAGATTTCCAAGCACATACCATGGGTCAACCAGCATGCTTGGTATACAAAATACTTATCTCATGTTTTCGGACAACCTAAGGACTATGCCATGTATCTCCTTTTAGGTATAAAAAAGGGCATTGAAAATCACCTCTGGAGTTTTGTCATCACTATACAACTCCTCTAAAGCCATCTCATTTTTTATACTACGTATTATATTTCCGTATTGTGTTTTTTTAGGGTTATATAAAAATCACTCTACCTCTTGTGTCTGATTAATGCTGTTGCTAAATATTTTTGTGAAAGATAAAGTTGTTTTTAAAGTAGGAGTCGATTTTTCTCTTTTTTTCCTTCCGTAAATTAAGAAAATGCCTTTTTTTTTCTATTTTATGCTTTATTCAAGTATAGGCAGGTATCTATTGAGACACTTTTTTAAAAAAAATTTATTTAGTTTATAACACATAAGTAGAATATCCAATATCAGAGATGAAATGAAGTGGACTCGTTGATAGTAATCTTATTTCTTCCAATACAGTCTAATATTATCACATAAACATTTAAGAGAAAAAGCATTAAAGAGTCCCCAAATTTTCAACTGCTCCTGTTCTGGAACAAGGGTTCATGATAAGACATTCCATAAGATTTATCTATTGGAAAAAGAATTATCTTTGTCTTTTTTCTTTGTCAGTTTGGTATTCTTCTTCTCTAAAAATCAGATGCTTTCCTTAATATTATTTCAGAGAGCATGCAAATGTTAAGGCTATTAGAGTTATCTAATAAACTTCAGTCAGACTCTCGAAAGCAGTGAAAATGACATGTTTTGGTTTAATTTGATGATGTGCTTAGTACTATTCTGATGGTGCTGTATAAATATTTCTGTGACTCTGCAGGAGGGCTGAGTGAGCCGTACACCCTGTCATTCTATATCCCCTGAGTCCAAGCTTGTCATTTTAACAACACAGCCAGAAAGCCAGAAGAGCTGACAGTTGGTTTGTGATTATTCCTGGACCTGAGGCTCCCTCATGTTACCGTACTAATCAAGTCATCTCGCCAACTTATCATTAACTCGATTTGACCCATGGGAGCAGAGATGAAATCTTTTTGGCAAGACTAATGATTCTGTGAGATTGAAAAGATGTGCTATGTAAAACCTTGATTATCCTCAATCCTTAGCACAAGGAAAAGAATAAAAATACAAAGCATCAGTAGGAAAAAGTAAAGACAGTCTCTTCCAAAGTCCTTAAGTTTTTCCTCCCCCAAGGTATGCCAGTGTTTTCTTCCTTTTTATTTTCTTTCAGTTCACCTTTGTTCAGAAATTTCATCTCAATTATTTTTTTACTTTACACTAACAAATATTTTCCCTGGCAGTCAGGAAATTCACTTTCCTTGTATTTGTTTTGATAAATGGAATGAAAATTGTGCTTTGCAGTGAGCTTCGAGGATTTTTGATGGAAAGGCAGCCAGGAGCACGGAAGCTCCCTGTCATGCTTTAGTGTTCTTAGTTTGTGTACATCTTTGACAAGATCTTTTTTTTTTCCTTGGCGTGAGCTTTGGGACATCTTCTATTTTTCTCTGACTGACAGCTGGATAATAAGTTTTATCATTAAAAACTGATTCTAGGGAAAGACGATCTTTGCTCTTGATTCTCTTGTAGCTGCTAAAGCTTTTGTTTTCACAACTCTTTCAGAATAACTAGAGATTATCACTACAAAAGGACATGGATATTGACCTGTCATGTCACGTGTTGTTTAGCAAGTACCAAAAAAAATTGAATTCCCTTTTATCTACTATCTAGAACCACTTATTAAATCATCTTGCTGTTGAGAGGTGACTCAAAGTCAACATGTTCTGTCTGTTCGTTGCCTTTATTTTTCTTAACCTTTAGAGAATTATTAAGGAATTCTTCATATTGTCCTATCAAGTTAGGTTAAATATTTGACACAAAAATTGTTACAGACATAAAGCCCAGGCTTGATCTGTTTAGAATTTAAGTAAGGGCAGTGATATGTGAACTTCTTTGTTTACTTGCTAATTGTATGATCCTGGCTATAGATTTGATATGTCAATTTTCTGTCCTGTCTTTATTTTTTCTTGATTTTTATGTGGCCACTTTCACTGTTACAACAAGGAAGTAGGTAAGCAATATGAGGAAAAAAGGAATGGGAAAAGTTAGTAAAATTGGCTGATGAACATTTGGCAGGGAAAACAAAGAAAATCTAATAAAACTGACATTTCTCATCACATATTTTTTCCAATTTAAGGGTTAGTATTTTCCTAGGATTTATTGGAAATGAATGAATGGAAGGGGGCTCGATGCCGATTTGGTTGCATATTTGTCCACAGGGCAGTTAATAAAAGGAGTTGAGATTCATCAGCTAAAGAATAGAATGGGAAAGGACTAAATTTTGCTTGAAGTTCTAATTTCTTTACCTGCTTCTTAATGTAGACTCCCCCAACCCTGTTTTCCAAGTATATCACAAATGGCCTTACCTTACAACCCTTTTAATTCTTTTTAATACCTTACAACCCATTTATTATCATGAATGGCCTTACCTTATAACCCTTTTAATTCCAGGGGTGCCTAGGTGGCTCAGTCAATTAAGCGTCCGACTCTTTATTTTTTTTTTTTTAGCTCAGGTCATGATTGTAAGGTCGTGAGATGGAGCCTGTGTTTCAGGTCATGACTGTAAGGTTGTGAGATGGACCCTGTATTGGGCTCTGTGCTGGGCATGGAGCCTGCTTAAGATACTCTCTCTCTCTCTCTCCCTCCCTCTCTGCCCCTCCCCCCCGCATGTGCATGCATTCTCTCATAAACAAACAAACAAACCTTTTCATTCCACTGCTGGTGTCCTCAGTCCTTATGTCACAGATTTCACCCAGTCTGAACCCCCCCCCGACTGATGACTCAGGGTCTAAAGAGTTGGATTAGGGTATATACTGAACACAGATTTCAAAAAGTAGAATGATCTAGAGAGTTTGACTTCTTTTTTGTTTTTCTTTTTTTTACCAACTTAACTTTGAACTGTTCATGGCTCACCAATTTCCAACCCAAAGTTACCTCTATCCCTACTGAAGTCACACTACTTCTTCTCCCCTAACACACTGCAATCTTTGGATTTCTCTACCACTCCTGCCCTTGATATGACCTCCAAATTAAGTTTTCTGAAGTAATTAATTCATTATATCAATTTTCTGCCCACTCAGTGACTCTCCGTAGCCTTTTATTTTATTTCCTTTTAAAGATTTTATTTATTTATTTGACAGATCACAAGTAGGCAGATAGGCGGGGTTGGTGGGGACCAGGCTCCCCACCGAGCAGAGAGCCCCATGCAGGGATCAATCCCAGGGCCTTGGAATCATGACCTAAGCCGAAGCCAGAGGCTTTAACCCATCGAGCCTCCTCGCCACCCCATCTCTGTAACCTTTTAGATCAAGTGTAATCTCTTACCATGCCATCCAACATATTCCCCATCTTTTCCCAATCAGTTTTTCCTACATAATCTCCTACTAGATAACTTGTTCAGCAACCAAACAGGATTTGCATTTATTTTCCCTCTCTTTTTGTATTATTTACCCAAACTATGCCTATGGATTGTCTTGCCTTATCCATTGAAATCTAATGCTGCCAGATGTCTCCTCCATTTGACAGGAGGAAATTCTTTCTCCCTTTTGAATTCCTATAGTATTTTATTCTATTCATATACCACTTACGTCATATTGTTTTAATTATTTATCTTTTTTTTCTTAGCTAACATCTTTGCTAAATCATGGTGAGCTCCTTGAGGCCCATTATTGTTTTTTTCACTTTAACATGCTCCACAGTATCTAATATCATCAACTTTATGTAAGAGGCAATCTGTTTTTATTATATAACAGGTGAATGACTTATACAAAATATTTTAATGTCCTTTGCTGCATGAAGGCTACTCCATTGCTGTATTTCTTCCCAAGTTTCTGCCAAAATTTTGCCCCACGACTTTCTTCGATTTCTTGTTTCTGTCCCGAATTTCTTTTACCAGAAATGTAAAAGAGAGACAAGGAAAGAGAACTGTTTTATAAAATCACATGTATGGGAATACCTAATAGGGGTTTAAAAATGGAAAGTAAAAAATTGGGAAGAAAGAACATTTAATAAATTTCAGAACACTCGACGGCATTAATGAATGCGAACTCCATTGTTTTATCATCATTATGGTTACTTAGGTTGTTTGTTATAGATGGTATTTCCTGTGATGCCCCTGTGTGCCATTCACCATGCTAGGTCATTTTTTTTTTCAATTATTTAGTCCTCAAAACAGCACTTGTACCCAGCTTATATATAACATAGTTAGTTTTCAGAAATATCCTTCTACCTCAGGTTATTCTATGACTATTTATTTCAATTTAGAAAATGAAAAATTTCATGTATTCATATGTCAGAAATAAAAAGAAGTTATTGGTAAGGCACAAGAATAATGGACCATTGTGAAGACTTCAGATAATTTTATTGTTGAATTCTTTGATAGAATTTTCTCTGAATTAATGTCATAGTAGTAGAACATTCTCGAGTCTCTGCTATTTATACTCTAATATAAAAATTCATCTGTATGTAGTCAGCTCCCCCATTCAGACCTAGTTGAATTTGGAGGAATGGCATAGCAGAGTGCCCATCGTATGGACAGTATATGTATATAAATGTACATCACAAATACGTGTGTGTGTAGCTGAAAAGGTCCCTCCTCAATAAAAACTGGGGAATAAAGGGCACAAGCCAATTATGAGAAAATGTAATTAGACAGTGATGTCCTCTGAGTTATTACAGATGCCATAGAGCTCAAAATAATTGAGTTTTGTGCTCTGTGTGTGTGTTTACTTTGTTGAATGCGTGTTTCTGAATATTACACTAGGTGAAAGGTGAAAGTAAAATTATGTTTTAAGTCACTATTTTAGTAATAACAGTGCAGTTCGCAGCATTTATTAAGCAGCTATGAAAAAATACAGATGTAAAAACACTATATTGACCTTGTAGAATGAATCTCTGTCTCTTAGAAAACTATTTCTTTCCACAAGTCTTTGTGTTTTTGTATACCAGTTAATAAAATACTACTGAAATTATGGTAGTGGTTTATTCACAAATGTATAAGTTTATAAAGCTACCCTCCCCTAATTTTAAATGAGAATTTAAAAAATTTGACTTATATGAGGGTCAAAGTGAGCAGCACTTAATACACCAAAGCAAAATTCTTACTGTCAGATTTGAACCCTTGGTATTTTTTTACATACTACATAATAGAATTTTTGCCGATTCATATAAATACTAAATATCCTCAAATAATTGAGGATGTAGAGCTGTTTTTTTCTCCAGTGTATAAACTATGAGCATTTATCTATCTACGTATTTATTTACTGAATATGAGATTAAGAAAGTAAAGTGTAGTGAGTTGCTTCTGCTGTTTTTTTTTCTTTCTTCAACTTTCAATTTAAATTCTAGTTAGTATATAGTGTAATATTGATTTCAGGAGTAGAATTTAGTGGTTCATCACTTATATACAACACCGAGTGCTCATCATAACAAGTACCCTACTTAATACCCATCACCCATGCAGCCCTTTCCCCCGCATCAACCCTCAGTTTATTGTCTGTCTTTAAGAATCTCTTTTGGTTTGTTTCCCTCTCTTCCCTCCCCCTTCCTATCTGTTCATCTTTTTTTGTATCTTAAATTCCACATATGAGTGGAATCATACAGTATTTGTCTTTCTCTGACTGACTTTGGTTAGCATGATATATTCTAGCTCCCTCCACATTGTTACAAATGGCAAGATTTCATTATTTTTTATGGCCAAGTAATATTCCATTGTAGATCCATATAAACGTGTATACACACACACACCACATCTTTGTCCACTCATCAGTCGATGGACCTTTGGGCTCTTTCCATAATTTGGCTATAGTTGATAATGCTGCTATAAATATTGGGGTACATGCTTCCCTTCAAATCTCTATTTTTGTATCCTTTGGGTAAATACCTAGTAGTGCAATTACTGGATCAAAGGGTAGTTCTAGTTTTAACTTTTTGAAGAACCTCCACACTATTTTCCAGAGTGGCTGCACCAGTTTGCATTCCCACCAACAGTGCAAGAGGGTTCTCCTTTCTCCACATCCTAACCAACATTTGTTTCCTGGCTTGTTAATTTCAGCCATTCTGACTAGTGTGAGATGGTATCTCATTGTGGTTTTGACTTGTATTTCCCTGATGCCAAGTGATGTTGAGCATCTTTTCATGTGTCTGTTAGCCATTTGGACATTCCTCTTTGGAAAAATATCTATTCATGTCTTCTGGCATTTCTCAACTTGATTATTTGTTTTTTTAGTATAGAGTTTGATGAGTTCTTTGTAGATTATGGATACTGACCCTTTATCAGATATGTCATTTGAAACTATCTTCTACCATTCGATACACTGCGTTTTAGTTTTGTTGATTATTTTCTTTGCTGTGCATAAGAATTTTATCTTGATGAAGTCCTAATAGTTCATTTTTGCTTTTCTTTCTCTTGCTGCCAAGTAGCTTCTGCTTTTGACATTGAGTCCCTCCATGTGGATACATTTGCATCTGGACTTATTCTTCCAGGCCTAAAGAAATGTCAAGTTTGTGCATACTTTGCCTTAGCTCTAGGGTTATTCAGAGCTTCTTCAAGCAGTTCCAATAGCAATTCAGCTGGAGCAGAATTAAATAGCACATACATTCCCTGTTTTCAGTGCTCTATAGAGGGGTTTTATAGAGGAAGCCAGAATGCAAAAAGAAATTGGATATAATCAGATTAGTTAGAAGAACATTTCTACTTATTTCTATAATTTACTTAAATCTATAAATAGGAAAATTAATTATCTGATTATTTTATGATTAGCTTAGGAGAAAATGTTGAAATGTATAGTCAGTAATATAACAAGAAGATTTAAGATTTACTTCTTAAGGCTCTCAGTCCAGAAAGTGTTAGTTTCCTTTTTCCTTACTACTTTTCATTTCTACTTTTTTCACGTTCACATGTCTACTTTATTTTTTAATTTATTATTTTTTCTAGTTTTTTTCTTTTTTTTTAATCATGGTAAGTGTATTCTTTAATCCCTATCCTCTATTTCCCCCATCCCCCTACCCACCTCTCTTCTGGTAATCATCAATTTGTTCTCTGTGGTTAAGAGGCTGTTTTCTGGTTTGTCTCTCTCTCTTTTATTTTTCCTTTTGCTCATTTGTTTCTTAAATTCCCCATATGAGTGAGATCATATGATATTTGTCTTTCTCTGACTTATTTTGCTTAGCATTATACTCCTTACGTCTATCCCTCTTGTTGCAAATGACAAATTTTCATTATTTCCTTTTTTAACATTAATTCCAGTGTATTTTTAAAAAATATTTTATTTATTTATTTGTCAAAGAGAGAGAGCACAAAACAGGGGGAGCAGCAGGCAGAGAGAAAGGAGCAGACTTCCCGCCAAGCAGGGAGCCTGATGTGGGACTCAGTCCCAGGATCCTGGGATCATGACTTGAGCCAAAGGCAGATGCTTAATCGACTGAACCACCCAGGCATCCCAGATTTCGTTATTTCTTAATGATGAACAATTCTATACATATATATACACACCACATCTTCCTTATCCACTCAGCAGTTGATGGGGTGTGGGCTGTTTCCATAATTTGGCTATTGTAGGTGCTGCTATAAACATCAGGTTGCATGTATTACTTCAAATTAATATTTTTGTATTCTTTGGGTAAATACCTAGTAGTGCAATTGATGCATTGTGGGGTAGTTCTTATTTTTAATCTTTTGGAGAACCTCCATACTGTTTTCCACAGCGGCTGCACCAGTTTGCATTCCCACCAACAGCACACAAGGTTTCCTTTTTCTCTGCATCCTCACACCAACCTGTGTTGTTTCTTGTGTTTTTGATTTTAGCCATTCTGACAGGCGTGACAGGTTTTCTGACAGGTTTTCGTTTTCTTTGAACAGACCTCTACATTTGCTGTTCAGAACCATGGTGTCACTATGATGACTGTACCCTAAAGTCATCTGTAAACTTTAGATTATTACTAGGAATATCTGCTGTTTTTGTTTCTTTGTTGGTTTCTTGTCTCGTTGTCTCTACTCATTTCATAATTTACTTATGTAATTTTCCCCCACTTTCTTCGATGAAGTTAGGTCATACATTTCTAACACAGTAACATTTTTTTAAATTTACTTTTTATCTCCCATACTCCAATTGTAGCAAACATCAGTCTGTTCTCTGCATCTATGAACTTCATTCATTTTTCTTTCTTTTCTATTTTTTTTATTGTTTTAGACTCCCCATATAAGAGAAATCATATAGTATTTGTCTTTTTCTGCCTGGCATTTCACTTATGATACCCTCGAGGCCCATTCATGCTACCACAAATGGCAAGATTTCATTATTGTTATGACTGAATAATACTTCACTGTTTTTAAATGTACAAACACATGCACACTTTGTTTCCGTATCTTGGTTTTATAAATAATGTGCAGTAAATGTAGGGGTACATATGTCTTCCAAGTTACTGTTTGTTTTTTTTTAAAGATTTTATTTATTTATTTGACAGAGCGAGAGATCACAAGTAGGCAGAGAGGCAGGCAGAGAGAGAGGAGGAAGCAGGCTCCCTGCGGAGCAGAGACCCCGATGCGGGGCTCGATCCCAGGACCCTGAGATCATGACCTGAGCTGAAGGCAGCGGCTTAATCCACTGAGCCACCCAGGCGCCCCCCAAGTTAGTGTTTTATTTTATTTGTATAAGTACCCAGAAGTAGAAATGCTGAATCATAGGGTAATTCTATTTTTTAGTTTTGTGAGAAACCTCCATTCCGTTTTCCATAGTGATTGCATCAGTTTACATTCTCAATAACAGTACTCAAGGGCTGTCTTTTTTCCACATCTTTGCCAACACTTGTTTTTGGGCTTGTTTTGTTTCTGTTTTTGTTTTTGTGTATATTTCCCTAGTGATTAATGATGTTAAACATCTTTTCATGTATCCATTGGCAATCTATATGTCATCTTTGGACAAATGTGTATTCAGATCTGCTGCCCATTTGTAATTAGTTTTTTTTTTTTTTTTTTTTTTTTTTTTTTTTTTTTTTTTTGCTGTTGGGTTATATGAGTTCTTTATGTATTTTGGTTATTAGCCCCTTATCAGATATATGAGGTGTAAATATTTCCTTCCAATGAGTAGATTGTCTTTTCATCTTGTTGATGATTTTCTTTGCTATGTAGAAGCATTTTGTTTAGTATGATGCAGTTCCACTCTCTGTTTTTTCCTTATCTTGCTTTCACTTCTTTGTGTCAGATTCAAAAAATCATCACCAAGACCTGTATTAAGGGGTTTACTGCCTATGTTTTCTTCTAGGAGTTTTATGGTTTCAGGTCTTACATTGAAGTCTAATATATTTTGAGTTAATTTTTGTATATGGTGGAAAATAGTGGTTTAGTTTCATTCTTTTTGTGTGGCTGTCCAGCTTTCCCAACACCTTTTATTAAAGAGATTGTTCTCTCCCCCATTGTATAATCTTGGCTCCTTTGTTGTAAATAATTCCCTCTGTTCCATTGATCTATGTGTCTGTTTTTGTGTCAATACAATACTGTTTTAATTACTGTAACTTTGTAATGTAATTTGAAATCAGGGAGTGTGATGCCTCTAACCTTGGTTCTTCATTCTGAAGATTGCTTTGACTGTTCAGGGTCTTTAATTCCACACAAATATTAGGATTGTTTGTTCTATTTCTTTCAAAAATGCCTTGGAATTTTTTTTAAAAGATTTTTATTTATTTATTTGACAGACAGAGATCACAAGTAGGCAGAGAAACAGGCAGAGAAAAAGGAGAAAGCAGGCTCCCTGCTGAGCAGAGAGCCCGATGCGGGGCTCCATCCCAGGACCCTGAGATCATGACCTGAGCCGAAGGCAGAGGCTTCACTCACTGAGCCACCCAGGCGCCCCAATCTTTCTTTCTTAGTCTAGACTTTTGTCACAATGGATGGCCTAATGCGAACATGACCTCTGAATTCTATCAGGTTGCTGCCATTAGGCAGTAAAATTAGTTTCTCTGGGAATTTTAAGATGATGCTCTCTAAAACTGCCCTTCATCTTGGTGGTCAGTGGTGCCAAAGAACGTGTTTTCACTAAACTGTAGACTGAAGTTTGTGTCATGACCTCACTCTTGTGCCTCGTGGGGAAATGTGAGCATAGAGCTAGACATATAAAGAGGTTTTTTTGTTTTTTTGTTTTTTTTTTAATGATTAGAAAGCCACATCTTTCTTCCAACCTACTTACAGTGCTTAATGTAAACCACATAAAACAAAAGTGATAAAATAAGGAGACTGGATACTGTGAGTAATCAGAAGACTGGCACAGAGCATTTAAAACCCAAGCATTGGATTCTACCATGGATTAATTTGCATGTATATGTATGTATTTTTGTAGTTTTGAGGTTTTAAATGGCCACCAGAGTGTATTTCAGATGACACATAAAATACATTGAACTAGAATCCCAGTTTGGGCTTGCCATCTGTGTACCATGCTGATTATTTTTACAGAACTGAGATTTTAACCTCAAAAATGAAAATTTGTAAAAAACACTCAAATTGGGTTTTTTGTATTATTTATTTTCCTTCTTTTTTTGTCTACTTACTCCCATTTATCAAGGGCATTGACTGTTCTTAGTGAGTTAAGGGAGGTTCCAAAGTGGCTTTGACCTAGGCCTTCATTTTAATCTCTTTGTTCAATCAACGTATGAAAGCTTATCTGTGTTTTGGTTTGTTTACTGTGTAGACTTTGCCATGGCCATGACTTTCATAGAGTAATTATTTTGATTAAGTTAGACGATTAAAGTTGGTCTTGCATGAGGAAAGAATACACTTGGGAAGCAGTGATGGATGGACTCCAGTCTTCAGAGTGTTTAGTTCTGCCAGCATTTTCCAGTTGAATGGAAATTCACCTCCCAGTTTAGTTTGGGTGACAGTGAATGGACTGTCAGACCTGAGTGTTTCCTAGAAAAAGACAGAAAGAGATCAAGAAGGATCGATGACAATGCGAATATCCACATGTGTTCTTGCAATTTTTCTCAGATATTTTTCTGCTTTGATGAACAACATCATTACTGAAATAATAAATGTTAATTAATATCTGCGTCACTTTTTGGTAAATGGTAGTTTAGTATTACAATTAGACTAATTAGTATACACCATAGCTGGTGACATGACAAATCATAGAGCAGAACGTGTTGACTCTTATCCATTATGATGTATTAGCTAATTGACTTGCTCAGTAACGACAAGAGAAAAGAGAGACGGGGAATTGGGCAGTAACAACAGCAACTATAAAAAGCATCATGGCCACATTTTCATGGTTTTGTCTTTCTGCCATGTTCCTGAGTACTGTGGATTGTTAACATTTTCCATTTCTTTTCCCATTGGTAAATCATAGCCCCTGACCGAAACCTTCAGAAATAAGATGATGAGTAAATAAAATGAGAATAAAAGATGATTTCCACGTTTTTCTAGGTGTACATCTGCTATGTCATTCTCAGTGTTTGATTTTACCAAGATTATTCATTGTGAAGTTGACAGCCATCTGCATCTTTGATTTATTTTTCAGAACCTATGCGAACTCCAAAGACGTTAAAGATTGCTGAGATACAGGCAAGACGCATTGCTGTGGACTGGGAATCCTTGGGTTATAACATTACTCGTTGCCACACTTTTAATGTCACTATCTGCTACCATTACTTCCGTGGTCACAACGAGAGCAAGGCAGACTGTTTGGACATGGACCCCAAAGCCCCTCAGCATGTTGTGAACCATCTGCCACCTTATACAAATGTCAGCCTCAAGATGATCCTAACCAATCCAGAAGGGAGGAAGGAGAGTGAAGAGACGATTATTCAAACTGATGAAGATGGTATGTTCATATTTCGTTATTTTAAAAAGGGAGAATCGTATAATCAGATTATGTCATTGCTTACAGTTTTCTCTAGGGTCACCAAAATTGAATTGGATTCCAAAATCTGCTAAATACTCTTAATGAGTTTAACTTTGAAAAGAGTTTGCCTTTAACTAAAAAGCTTAATGTTCTTCAGAGTAGCATCAAACACTAGATGAAATGTACCTCTACTGTTTTCTGTTTTTATATGTTAGAGAAATAACAACTACACTAAAGTTTAAATAAAGTTTTTCCTATCAAATATACAAAAATAATTCTCACTATTCATGGCATTACATCATTTACCTATTGGTGAAATGCACTTGGTTAAAATTTAGGTTTTTACATTTTACAAACCAATAATAGCAGCTTTCATTTTCCTTAACATTTGAAAACAGCATCGTTTGCCTTTCCACTCATTTTTAGATGGTTTCATGTAAGTTTAAATGTAAAAGAAGATTGATATTCATATATTTAAATCCCAATAAATGCCCTTATCAGAATTCGGCAAGCTGTCATCTTTTATCCATTTTATTACCACCCAAGGAATTTAATTATGTAATGTCCAATGTCTATTTGTGTCACTTCAGAATTATTAATAGGAACAAACATTTATATTAATATTATAATTTACCCAAACCTGCTATAGCATTATAGTTTGTCATTAGTGTGAATAAGTACATTTCTTGATTGAACAGAAATGTGCCATGTACCCAAAAGTTGTACAAATGATGATACTCTGATAATAACAATAATGTATTATTTCAATATTAGACATTTCGTTTTCAAAATTTACCATTATGAAAGGAAGCATGAAGGGAAAAAAAGAAAAAACATGACCTCTTTAGTGAATGGAGGCAAAGCTGAACCCTGGGAGTCAGGAACCCTGAGTTTTCGGTCCTGGCAGTAATAATTCTGTCACCTTACCCAATCTGTTTACTCCTCTAGATTTCCATTCCTCATCTTTATATGGGAAGTTTAAGTAAGCTATCTCTCAGGTTCCATCCCCTTCTGAATTTCTCCTTGAATAGCCTGTCAGTAGGGCCACATTTTTGTTTGGATTTCAGAAAACAGGATGTATTTCATACCCAGGTGTTTTCATTTCCCTCAAGTCCGGAACTTTAGGCACAGATATATATTTGGATGACTATCGAGTATGAGATTGCCTTAAGATAGGTCAATATACCACAGTTTCTAGAAGTTTTTCCATATCACTTCAAGCTCTCTCACTCTGAAAAGTAGAAATGACCCAGATTTGTTCTGTTATTTTTGTTGTTAAAAGGGAAGTGAGAACTTTTCAGCCTCATTTAGCTCAGATTTTGAAGAAAACAATATTGTCCTAAAATTATGCATGGAGTTATTTTCATATTCCTAAAATTTTCAAAGAATAAACCTAAGACTTATTTATGATAAATGCATTTTGTCATGTCTAAGGTAACTAAACATGATTACCTCAACTATCATGTTTGCATTTGCACCTAATCGAAGCCTTAATAATATTTCAAACAACAAAACTTGCTCTTATTAGAGCACTCATAAACACCCACACATACGCAGAACAAACCCCAACACATGATTATATAGGAAAGAATAATTAGCCTAATTGTTTCATAGATGGATGGTAAAAATGGAAAGTCTAAGATTCAAAAGCTCTGAGAACTCTCTATTTCAGTTCATAAAGTGGGATAAATACTAAAATGTCTGTATTACTCTAGACATTTTGTAAGCCATGTTTTTAGTAATAAGAATGTACTTTATTACCTACCCTTAAAATTTTAAAAACTTGGTTTCTTAATTATTTTATTTATTTTTTTATTTTTTTAAAGATTTTATTTATTTATTTGACAGAGACAAAGCGAGAGAGGGAACACAAGCAGGGGGAGTGGCAGAGGGAGAAGCAGGCTTCTCATGAAGCAGGGAGCCCAATGTGCTTCATCCCAGGACCCTGGGATCATGACCTGAGCTGAAGGCAGAAGCTTAACCAACTGAGCCACCCAGGCACCCCTTAATTGATCATTTTAGACTCAGTTACATTTGTACTTTTTCTGCCAATCACTCTCTAATGATATAATTCATTTTGGTGGTATACTTTGGCATGGCTTTTAGTTTGCCTTTCTTTCCCATAAACCAAAGAATGCAGTCAGGCTCATATAACTTTTTCATATTTCATGAAATTTTTAAATGTCTTTTTGGGTGCACCTACAACTAGATTAATAATCAGGAAATGAATTGCTATGAAATCTTAAATTATGTCCTAAATCCATCAACTTCATGACTGTGCTATTTTATATAAAAACAGTTTTGTAAGATCAAATTAACGATTAACAATTCAATATTGTTTCTTATTCTAGTTTTATTTTAAGGTATGTTTTGAAGAACTTTTTTACTGGCTGTAAGGATATTGAGTTGCATGTTATTTCATAGCATGATCACAAAGTAATTCTTTCTACTGTGAGAATTTTTTTTCTTCTCCTTTGTTTTATGTAAAAAACTAAATGACTGCAGTACAAACTTTGTATATTTCTAAGTAACTCAGTCTTAAGATCTGCTCACACGAGCTCCAGTTTCTAAATAGAATACTTGATATGACTCAGTGTTCCTGAGAGGAGGGACAGAATATCTAAATCATAATCTATTGTTGCAAAGATCGATGGGTTATGATGATCTAATTAAGTCAGTCTTACTAAATTATTGCTGCCCTATATACATAGAAAAAGAATAAATTATCAACCATCTAATAAAAGAATATAATTTCATGAAAAGAATTCTAGGGACATCCATAAATCATGAGAGCAAAGCTAAAATGATTTCCCACCAGAACCCTAAGGTAGAATTTATATTTAATTTATTGCATACATTTTTTAATGCATGGGTAGAATTTTTTGTATGAGACTTTGTTTCCATTTTTTATCCTAGCATTTACAAAAATCAATATTATGAAGTTAGCTCAGCAGAAAACCCTGGTTTGAGGACACTTTTTGCTAATACAGAGCTATTTTTAAATGTACATTTATTATATTTAATAAATATAATATAATCTTGCCCCACCCACATTTCATTTTTCCTCTCTTCCATTTTGAGAGTTATATTTTAAAGGACTTTCTTATACACACACACACACACACACACACACACACACAAATAGCTGAAACAGCTCTCAAATAAATCGCAGGCAGGGGAATGAAAGTCAACATTCTGCTTCCATTAAAAGTTGTTGATGTGGAAATGTGAAGTGACATTCCCTGCAATACGAAGACGGCTGTGATGATGGTCTTAGTAACTTCATGTTGTATTTACACAAATCAAAAGTATATAGAGACATTATATATAGACATTGTACTCCTTCACAGTTGGAGAATTATTAAATATAATTTATCTGTGCCCAGTCCCCCGCCCCACCTGTTTATGTGTGTTTTGTCATTCACTTAAGTGTACTTCTTTCTCTTGTCCACTGTACTAGTCCCGGTGCAAGATCCATAGCATGGTCTATCTTGGCCATAATTTTTCCACAAACTTTTCCCTCTTATAAATAATGACCTGTAGGTACATTAAGTGAATTTTACTGACAAAGTAGAATATGTGTAAGGAGAGTAGAGGGGGGCACCTGGGTGGTTCACTAGCTTAAGTGTCCAACTCTTAATCTCAACTCAGGTCTTGATCTCTGGGTCTTGACATCAGGGTCATGAGTTCACGCCCCATGGGCTCCATGCTGGGGGTGGAGCTGACTTTAAAAAAAAAAAAAAAGGCAGTGGCACCTGGGTGGCTCAGTGGGTTAAGCCTCTGCCTTCAGCTCAGGTCATGATCTCAGGATCATGGAATCAAGCTCCATGTCTGGCTTTGTCTGGCTTCCTGCTCTCTCTCTCTGCCTGCCTCTCTGCCTACTTGTGATCTCTCTCTCTCTGTTAAATAAATAAATCAAATCTTATAAAAAGAAGAAGAAGAAGAGCAGAGAAATACATAAATTCTAGGAAACATACTCTTTAATTCTGCCCCTCTTCCAGTGCAGAATTACGCAAAATTTGTAACTGTCTTTATTTGTAAACAATTTGAAATACATCCACACCACTTTATATATTTGTTAGCCAAATTGTGGTTAATGAACACAGATAGTAATTACAATACCATCAAATAAACATTTTCTCACTAATTGGGGTCTTGCCTTCTCCTTCCTTTAGCAGCTACCATCTATGAAAGTTTTGGAAAGGTGAAGAAATATTTTTCCTTAATTACAATCATAAGCTTGTTTTCACTCTGCTCAAATGACATAACACCTATCACCCTTGTTAGTTACCAAAGAAGGCCCGTGGCAGCTTCCGTAAGTGTCCTGGAGTACACACAGGAGCTGTGATGGCCTCTCTGCTTTGGTCAACTGTATAGGCTCTGCCAATACAGGGGACCTGGGACTTGCAGGAAGTGGATGCCTTTGGTTAAGTGCTCCCTAAACCCTCAGCTGACAGACGCATGTAATTATCTTCTAAAGTTTAGTGCTGGCATCTTTTCTGTTTATGAGTTTCTTTCCTTTATGGTTTTTCTCTTTATGAATTTATTAATGTTCCAAATTACATTGGTTGTCCCAGAGGTCATAGCATCATTCATCGTCTCCTTGTGGTCTGAAATAAATCTTCCTGTTTTGACGTATCATTCAGAATTTCTTGATGCTTCTAGCTACGATGTAGTGCATTTCCTTTGATCCAGTGATTTTTAATTTACTTCAATCCTTACAAAATTGCTGTATACTCTGCAACTATATTTCTAGATAATGCCATGTGTGAAGTTCACTGAGACGTTAGATTAAGGAAAAATATTAATTAAAAGCAGTACTTGCCCAATATTGGGTCAATATTTCAAAAGAAAACACACATTTTAAGCAGAGATGAACAGGATATATATTTAAACATTATCAGAACAAGAAACTGATATTTTTGTGAATAAGTAGTAACTATATATTTAGACAAAGTACATAAAAACAAAGAGCAAAAGCATCTGATGTTTTATATTTTGTCAATAGAAACTGACACATTGTTTATTGCTGCCACTGGGTATTGTCAGTTATATGACATTTGCAAATAAGGACTGGACTGGTATGAAGGTTTCTCAACTCTTGTCATACCTGCGGACACTTCAGAACTAGTTACGCTGATTGTTGAGTTCTAGAGAAGTCTGATGTTGTAAAATGGTTTGATTCTTAGCTTTACAAAAGGGAATTTCATTTAAAAGACTGAAGCAATGATATTTGAACCTATTCGTCTTAAAGTTTTTTTTAAGTTGTAATAATGAATGCTGTCTTTTTTACGTTATAGAAATTTAATAAGAATAGCAATAGAGTCAGATTGACCAATAGTGGGCATTTCAATTCAGTACTCTGTGATTTGGCTTTTTAGTTGAGGAGTATTAATTATTATTATAATTCATTATTTAATGAAATTTGTTTATGGAGACACAGTAGGGGCTTATAATCTTCAGAATATCTTTCAGGGACTATAGCTCTGTTCTTGAAACAAATTACAAATGAGATCTTCATGTTATTAGAGGTATACAACAGAGAAAACTAGACTATACAATTTATTCAGCTCTCTAAGGTGATAGAATATTCTTTTGAATAAAAACAACTTTGGAGTTGTACGTTGTCTGCATTAGAAGCTTATAGATTACTTTAAATTCCTGTTTGTTAAAATCAGAAAACTGGTCACATAGCTTATTTTCTTCTTAAGGACACGATTTTTTATTTTTAATTTGGCTTATATATAAAAATATAACTTATTTTTAATTTGCCTTATATTTTTAATTTGGCTTATATAACTTATATAACTTACAGTATTTACCTTTTCTGTTTCTGACATAAGGATCGTTGTAACCAAAACTGTATATATTTGTAGTGCCTGGCCCCGTACCAGTCAGTTCTCTTCAAGGAACATCTTTTGAAAATAAGATCTTCTTGAACTGGAAAGAACCTCTGGATCCAAATGGGGTCATCACTCAATATGAGGTATTGGGAGAATAAGGAAGTTAATTGAAATGTGGGTTGAAGGGAAAGGAAAAGGAAAAAGAGAAAAAATGAAAAATAAGTAAGTGAGGCTTAGGGGATCAAAGTCATTTTTAGTACTCTGCTGTTTTACTTTACAGATTCCTTGATCCCAAAATTGAGTTTCAAAACAAATATTGGACGGCACCCAGAATTTTCTAATTCTTAAAGTAAATGTATGTTTTTGTAGTTGTTTCAGAGAAGCAGGATAGGCCTTTTTAGTATATGTGCTGCTGAAGCGAGCACCAGGATAGGCCTTTTTGAAGAGACTTACTGATGGTTATAAAGAATGAATTTTTATAAAATTAATATACTCATATTTTATGCTATAATCAGGGGAGGCCATTGAATATCAGTTGTTTCAGAATAAAGGATTCCTACTAAAACAGCAAAATGTATTATAAACCAACTATTCCAGAGCTTCATCTCAATTTTGATTATAAATCATTATCTTGTTTTTAAAGAGGAGAAGCTAAAAGAAAGAAAAGATTATTATAATTGCACAAATGTGTAGTTCTGTTCCTGTATAGGCAATGTTGTTTAGAGCATAAAATGTTTTAATTTCTAGTGGCTACAGAGTGCAGCATGGGAATGGGAATCACTAGGGCAGTCTTATAAACTATGACTCCATTAGCACACTTGCTATAGTGCTATGGCACTGCTATAGCACAGGGTTATTTCTATTTCTATTTCTATTTCTATTTCTATTTATGTGCTATTTATAAATATGTGCTATTTACATGAAATCTGTTAGGTAACTCAGACAAAGTGTGGGATGATATGACTCACAGCAAACATTCATTGAACACTTTCTGTGTTTCCTTTACATTAACATATATGACCGTAAGATTGTGGATGTGTGTGTAACCATAATATTTAAAATATATATATCTTTTGATGGAAGAAAATAGATGCGTATTGGTCAGTCAGATATATTACCTCTAGGTATATCTATGGCTGGCTGGCTGGATGAATGGTTGGATGGACAGATGGACAGACATTAGATATAGAATGACTGTGAAATAACCATATCCAAATAAGAAGGAAACGAAGTTTAAGAAGAATGTGATTCATTCCACAGAGATAACCTTGAATACAACCTTATTTAAAGGAGGTTTATTTAGATTATATCATGACTTATATTGGATGTATAATAGCAAATATATTTCTTTAAAACAGGTCAGCTACAGCAGCATAAGATCATTTGATCCTGCAGTCCCAGTGGCTGGACCTCCCCAGACTGTATCAAATTTATGGAACAGCACACACCATGTCTTTATGCATCTGCATCCTGGAACCACCTACCAGTTCTTGATAAGAGCCAGCACTGTCAAAGGCTTTGGGCCAGCCACAGCCATCAATGTGACCACTAACATCTCAGGTATGCAAAGGAATAAAGTGCAAACAGGATTGGTTTGTAATAACGTGTCCTAGAGAATATGCACTCAAAAGGGTCATCTCACTTATTAAATCTTTAGTATAGCTAGCTATTCCTGATTGAAGTTCATTAAAGAATTATGTGAATATTACTCCTAAACCAATATGACACTGTAAGTTCACAAACTAGAATTTAAATAAAAATTTGAAACAAAGAATTATGTGACTACAGATAACAATTGGTTGTATGTCCAAACCCAAAAACATCTCAGTCACTTTTAATTAACAGGGATCCTTTTAAAAATGTCATTTTATCTTAATTAGAAGTATTAAAAGTTCATTATGAATGCAGACAGACTGATTATATCTTTGAGGAGTTGGTAATTATTATGGTATCAGTACTACTGGAAGCAGATTTTATCAAAAGAATGATAGCAGAGCTTTGATCCACTGTTAGAGTGCCACATACCTATCTTGTCTCTCTTTTCCATTTTCCCTGGCATTCTGATATTTTTAAGCAACATGAGTAATTCTTTCTCTTAGAAATCTCACATAAATTCACCTAAATTTCAGAATGGTAAGGTACAAGAGAACTTAAGCTGATAAACAAATATAGTTAAGTTTCACATTATTTTATGCTCACAATTTCAGTTTGTAATTGACTAGGTTATTTATAGATATGATTTCTCCTTCAGTCAAGTCATCAGTTAAACCTGATTAAATTTGGCCAATAATTAGCATTGTCATATGCCCTAATTCTACTCGAGCTTATGTAATGTTTTATCTTAGTTATTTAAGATTATTAACATAAATATATATTTATAAATGTAATATTTCTATTTGGAAATGTTTTGAATACAAAGCTATTATATTAGCTATTCCAATATGAGCTATTTATCTTATTCAAAAAAAAAAGGATTTTAAAATATCATCCATGATGTTAGAAAATAGCGGTATATTAAAATTGCCAGTTCACTTCCTAATGGAATAATTCTAAATCTCCCGTTTAAAATACTAATTGAATCACTAGAAAATATGACCTGGTAATAGAATTGTACAGTGAAATATGTTTCCCACCCACTAGAATAAGCCGTAGTACTGTATTTGAATAAGATCCTTTAGTAGAGACAGTTACAAAATTACATGAACTTGTAAAACTGAGAACATTGAACAATGGGCATTGTCAAGAACCATATTTTATTATGGTTTAGGAATGGTGTTTTTTATTGAATGAAAAATGTATAATTAAAGACCAGAACACCCATCTAACATTTTCTTTGAATTATTTAACTGCAGTTTTACTTGAATCAACCCATATACATGGGTACTTGATTGGACTTCAAAAGCTTGAGTGTAATCTCTGTACCCTCAGAACATGTAGTAATCAAGCTAAGGCTAATAAAATTTATGGTTAGTGTGGTTCTCAGCATCACTTGAAATTTTAAAGTAATTTATTGTTATTTATCCCTCGAGTACAGAAATTATATCACTCAGCACTTTGAAAACAATTTAAATAAAAGTGAAATCAAGTTATTGGAGGCATGATGCTTGGAAGCATGGTGTGTGTGTGTTTTAATACACATATTATATATATAATCTACATGTATATACATATTTTACATACTTAGTATCTGTTGATTCGACTTCCTAAATAACTCTTCAGATAATTTATCTCTTTCAGATGTCACTGTTTCTTCCTTTCCATCTGGACCATATTTTAAACAGATCATTGAAATAATCTTTCCAAGCACTATCCTTGCCTTCAGACTTAGCTTGCTTCAGTGTATTTTTCTATCAATCTTTGTACAAATATATTGATTTCCAAAATTTTTTCAGAGTCTAATATGTTGTATTTAGTAGGATAAAACCCAAACATCCATGCGTGATTAACATTTGTGCCCCTTAATTTTATAGTTCCTTCCATCCACCACTCCTACCCATGAACCCAAAGTTCCAAGCCTAGTAGACGGCTTGTAGCCATCATAACACAAAGTCTCCTTTCATGGGATCATGTCTTCAAATATTCTCTTTCTCATCTCCTGCATTTTATTTGAGACATTCCTATCCTCATGAGTTTTTACTGCCCTTTTAATATTCAGCTCAAGCATTGTCTAAACCCTCAAGTTTTCTCTGTTCCATTTTTCTTACTCCCAACCCTGGTTTAGACTAGTGGTTCTCCCAAGTGTGGTTCACACTCCAAAAACATCAACATCACCTGAAAAATTTCTAAAAATGCACAGTATCAGACTCCTTGCTGGGCCTAATGAATTAGAAACTCAAGAGGGAAAGGCAGCAATCTGGGGTTTAAGAAACCTTCATGGGCTTCTGATCTCACTAGTTTGAGAACCACTGTTTTAGCAAATGAACTGACTCCTCTTTAAGTCACCTAAAATTTGGCTATAACTTTTTTTGTTGTTTGTTTAAGATTCTCACTCTTGACACCTGGAGGCTCGGTTGGTTAGGCGTTTGCCTTCTGCTTGGGTTATGATCTCAGATTCCTGGGATTGGGCTCCCTACTCAGCATAGAGTCTGCTTCTCCCTCTCCCCCTGCTCCTCCCCCTGCCTGTGCTCTCTGTCTGTCTGTCTGTCTGTGTCTCTCTCTTTCTCAAATAAATAAATATTTAAAAAGAAAACATTTTTTCACTCTTGATAAAATGTGAATCTCTACTTTTAATTCTCGAAATGTCCGAGACCATGCTTTGTCTTTATACTCACAACACTTACAAAAATTTGACACATTGTATATATTCAGTAAATGTTCAATGAGTGAATGAAATACTTTGAAATTTATATTAGATGCCATCTGTTCCCAGTTTCTCTGATAATAGACACGTTTCACTGGTTATGTCCTCCCTGAAAGATCTTTCTACATGGAAATAACCAAAAGCCATTTGAGGTTACTTTTTCACCCAATTCAAGATTAGGGAGCCCTCCCCCCAACCCCAACTATTATCAAATATTTTGAAAATTTATAAGTTTCTACTTTTCAGGAATCTGGCAACTTATGTACTAGTTCATGCGAAATAAATACTACAGTTCCCATTCCCCTCCACCACACTTCCTCGATTGGTTTCTAGTTATTTTTCTTAACTTTGTGCAAGAGCCAATTAAAGAGTTAAGCATTTTTCTTACAAAGTAGAAAAAAAAAGGTAATTATCTTAACTTTGTTGCAGAAGGAACTTCTCATAAAAAAGCAATAGAAGAAATAGGAAACTATCAATAAAATCCTGTATAATTAAATACTTTTCTGCCTCAATAGAAACAAAATTTAAAAACAAGTAGCAAATGGGATTTTTTAACAGCTCTGAGAAAGGTTTAAGGTAAATAACGTAGGGAATGTTTACAAATCAGTATTAGAAAAGTTCAAATCTGTAAAAATAAGTTTATAGGCCCCAATATCAAAAATATCTGCAGCTGTGATTACATTTCAAATTAAAACTGGAGTCTCCACTTTAATTTTAATCTTTATTTCCTAAGGAGGGGTGGGGTGGGAGGACAGCAGCAGGACCTCACATATTCCACAACCTTTACATGGTACCCAGCACTGCCTCACCATGGAGCCTCAGGCTCACTTCCTACCCTCTCTGCCTCCTCTTCTCCCTGTGCATTCCTTAACCAGGACTCCCCAGAGTCAACGCTGTTCACCTCCCATCCTGTCTATGCTGATTTCAGGGTCTCAGGAAACCAGAAGCCAAAGCACCGTCACAAAATGTTTGGCGTGTGTGTGTGTCCAAGTTGCCAGATGACAATTTGAATTTCAACAAAAAATCGTGGCTTCATATTTTCTGCTGCTTTACGTTCCCAGGGTTAACATTCATTAATAATGTTGTTCTATAGACAGAAGTACATTTTAGAAAATTAACATGAAATTGGTTTCCCCCCATTCCAGATCATTCATTCATCCTGAACCGTGATATAATTCCGTTACTTGACAGAAACTTTTTTCTTCTCTCATTAATCACTTACCAGCTCCAACTTTACCTGACTATGAAGGAGTTGATGCCTCTCTCAATGAAACGGCCACCACAATAACTGTATTGTTGAGACCTGCACAGGCCAAAGGGGCACCAATCAGGTAAGAGGTGGAAAGTACTAGTAATAGGGAAAAACAGCAGGAGAGATGTCTTCTCACAGTTGCTTAACGGTCGATATAGTGGTTCATTTCTAAGAGACATTCAGTTGACAACAGCTGTCAGAAAGGCTTTATTTTGGTTTTGTTTGGTTTTGTTTATTTTTCATTTGGACAAAGCCTGAAGATAGACTTTTAAGAGTGAGGTTTGAAGGGGTTTTTGAGATTATTCATGATCTGAACCATTCTCTGTACTCTGGTTTAAGAGCATTGCTCTTTGATTTTTATTTTTCTCTAGTTCCATTTCATGTCACTTCCTCTGTCGATATCTATGGGATATGAGCTTTGAAGGTATTTGTTAGAAATAAAAAGGGAAAATAACTCCTATCCAATGCATTAAATCTGTTATAATAATTTATGAACGCTTGAAAAATAGGAAGCTTTGAGGAAATAAAAGGAGATTATTTATAATGAATGCAGCTTATGTGACCTTTTAATTCCTAAATTGTTGCTTCTCAGGAATTCCATAGTAAATGTTAAAATTCAATTTGCCATTTCCTTTCGATATTAAAATCTCCCATATTACCCTCATCTTGCAGATTATGAGCCATGTTATTTTCTAGAAGTGATTTGAATTATTCCAATGATTTTAATTTTTCACATTTGTAATGAGATAAATGTCTAAAACTTAAGCAAGTGTCCATGTGAAGCTTGTAGATTTGGGGGATACTTTTATTTTTGTACTTCCCTTGAGAAGTAAATCGAGGCACAGAAATCAATGCAGATATTTCAGAATTGATTCATCTCAAGTTGTTTACACATTCATTGAGAAAATTAATCTTTGTTCTGTGTATAAAATAAATACTTTTTACCCTCTGAGCATATATGAACTATTCAAACAGTCCTATATCATAGGAAAGGAAGACCTTTTCCCGTTTAAAAAAATTTATAATAAAAAAATTATTAAAAGAACTTGAGTCCATAAAGAAAACTCCTTTCTGTTCTGACTTAAAATCTTGGGAAAACCATGCTGGAGAACAAGAGAGACAACTGAATAAACTTGTAATATAAACACTTACGAAGCACGGACTCCTTGAAAATGAAAAGTGCATATATAGTGCTATTCATGAATCAGTGATCTGTGAGTGAGTCTGATTGCTGATCTAGAGGAGAAAGAGAAAATGCCTCCATTCAACATCTTCTTCTATTGACAAGTAATCAGGGTCATTCACATGTTCCTACATGTGATAAAATTTACTTACTAGGTGTTCAGTTCTGCTGTTGCTATTTGAATGAGCTACCAGGTACTTGCATTTATCTTGTAAGACTTAGATATTTGAGTGAATACAGCTTTACTTAGTCTAAATTGCATATACAACGTAGAATGCTGCATAACATAAGTTTCACTCGCTCTTTATTCATTTAATCATTTTATTACACAGACATTAACTCTGTATCACATGCCTGGCACTGTGCTAAATTTTGTAAATTAAAGACAAAATGATCACAACAGAACATAGCCTGTGCCCAGATTTGTCATGGACAATCAAAGGAGTCTGTAGCTTTGTAAATCCTTTGCTTATAATTGGTGTTGAGGAACTTTGTTGAATTAATGAATGTGTTATCAGTAACATGTTTTGAAATCAAAATCTTTCTTTTACTTCCTTTACATTTTCTTATTAGAAATTGTCTAATTTCCAAAAATTCATGTAGGCTGAACTAGTGGCTATACAAAAATCATCCTTAATAACTCTATATCCTTGGGGTACCTGGGTGGCTCAGTCAGTTAAGCATCTGACTTCGGCTCAAGTCATGATCCAGGGTCCCAAGATCGAGCCCATGAGGCTCCCTACTCAGTGGGGAGCCTGCTTCTCCATCTTCCTCTGCCTGCTCCTTGCCTACTTGTGCTCTCGCTCTCTCTTGCTCTTGCTCTCTGTTAAATAAATAAATAAATCTTTTTAAAAAATAATAATTCTATATCCTCTTTCTCTGACACAGAAATGTACTTCTATGTATTTGTTGGGAAGACATTTCACCTTTCCTGGAATTGATTCCCGTGGCTGAGAACTCCCAAATTTTACATAGTAGGAGATTAGGGTTCAAAAATTAATTTACAACCAGGAATACTATAAGAAGAAATAATTAAATTATATATAAACAACTACTTTAAGAGAATGTTACTAACAGGGGAAAAAAATCTGCCTTCTGGCTAATATTCTAATCCCATCTTGTCCATCTGTATTTTACAGTGACTTACTCAACTATCTGGGAGTACCCGTAGATGGGGACCGGGTAGTAGGACTAGACTTGTCTTGTTGACCAGTCTGGCCTCAAATAAGTCCTGCTTCCTTTGTTTTTTGAATCTTCCCAGGACATAGTCCTGTCTTCTTTCCTCTGACCACATTCCTACCTTTGATATTGCTACCATTAACTGGAGCCTTCTCTTGAGGCTTATCTTGTCCAGTGCTCTAAATTCTTTGAAAATGAGGACCCAAATTAAAGTAATCAGTTTTCATAGCACTTTTATGTCTGGTACTTCTAGTCTTTGATTCGTTTCCCATCACTTCTTCAGATTCTTGAAGCTATTTTACTTTTCAGCCAGATTCATATTTATGTCGGTCTATTAGAATCGCTTATCTGCTAATGCTTGTTGCCATTCCACTCAGTATGCGGCCCATGTTCTCTCCTCCCAATAAAAGCTAGACCTATTTACTACCTAGCTAAACCTCCTGAGATCCTACTTCACCATATTAGTAGCCTCTGCCAGATTGCACTCTAAGATCCATTTGTCCCATGGCCAGTGGAAATACCTAAATCATTCTCCTGTGGTCTTCCTAATGTCAAACAAACTCCAGTTCCTGAAGCCTCTATCATGGCACCTTGTTACAGAGAGTCATACATTGAGTTCAGTAGTGTTATCAAGAAAGCCAAAGTTACCAATAGTTACTATAAATGTATTGATTCCAATGATATTCAGTATGCACCAGGGACTGAACTGGATACTTGGGACAGAAATCCACACAAAGTGGTTTAATATGTGCCCTCAACTGTTAATTGCAGACTGAGAAATCAATGAATGATAACAATGCAGTATCCGAAGTAAAATGACAGCAGTTAGAAAAGGTGGAACTAGAGCTGAGTTTTGAAGGAGACGTAAGAATGAGCTCAGCCAAGGGTCGTTTAAAAGAGGGAGGTGGTTGTTGAGAAGACACAATAACCCTCCCCAATAACTGCAAGTGAATGATTGGATATGTGACAGCGTGGTGCATTCCAGAACTGCAGGCAGCTCAGATCATTGAGAGGGGAGGACATGTGGGAGAAGAGAGGTTGGAGAAATAAGCAAAGGCCAGAGGGAGAGGCTGTTTAGTGCCAATCCAACAACTGAAGGTGGCCACAGAGCAACTGAAAGCAGAGACTAGTATGAGCAATTTTATGTTCTTGGAAAGATCACTCTGACAGAAACGTAGAGAATGAACTGGGAGTAAACCAGACGGAAACCAGTCCCAATAAGAGGTGCTGTTGGGCCACATTAAGACGAAGCAGTGGAAATGCACGAGGCTGTGACTCTTCCACGAAGTTTTACACAAGTAGGAGAGTTAAAGCTCTATGAGAAACTGAAGGGAATGGAGACTTAAGGTGAGAAATGGTAGCAATTTTTGAGAAGTGGTAGCAAAGCAAAAAGTCATCTAAGAATTCAAGGGTTGTTTTTTTTTTTTTTTGAGGTTATTAAGTAATAACAAATATTTTTATTTGTTGTATTGGATTGCTATCTAAAACCAAAAAGAAGGCATGCTCTCTTTGGAATGAGTTCTTTGGATGTTAGAAATTATAATATATGTTATATATTTTTTGTATTTCATTCTAAGGCATCATGATGTACACAGGGCAAATAATGCAGCTCTCCGTATCACCTACCACTGTATTCTTCAGTTCTCCTTTAAGACTGGCCTTGACATGTCTACACACGAATATAAACATGTGCAGGACAATTCTGGCAAGTGTGAGGGGTTTTTTTTTTTGACAAAATTAATTTTTGAATATATAATTTTTCTAAAGGCTGAAAGTTGCTATCTGACTTACCTAGACCTTTGACTCTCCTTACCAACATTTTAAGATCTATCTCTAAAACTGGCATCACTCGACAATCATTAGTATGGTTCAGCATGAATATCACCCACATTTAGAACCAGTTCCCTAGAATGCATAATTTATTTTCCCTTTTTTAAAAAACATTTTCCATTTTTCATAAATGGATTCAAATTCTAGCCTGAGTAGATATAATTATAAATTATAGTGTGTAGAATGTCCCACTTATTAAAAGATTGACCCTATGTAGCTGTGTTTTCAAATAATGAACATAGCAGCAGCATATTGCAAAAACACAGGGAAGAGCCCCTCAGTGGTAAACTCAGTTTATTATAAGATGTAACAAATAAATGTGTATTTAACTGCAGCATTTTCCAAATATAAGCTTTATCTATTTTAAGCTGCCAGGAAGCTACCTATTCTAGGGTGACTAAATGTTTACTTTGTAGGTAGAACCCAATTTTTCAATGTATTCTTAGCTGGTAATTAGGAGATAGTCGTGAAATGCAGTCAAAACCAACATTTCTTTGCAGCCACTCTGGAAAAGAGTATGGAGTTTCCTCAGAAAGTTAAAAATAGAACTACCCTACAACCCAGCAATTGCACTACTAGGTATTTACCCAATGAATACAAAAATACTAATTCAAAGGGATACATACACTCTGATTTTTATAGCAGCATTATCTGTAATGGTCAAATTATGGAAACAACCCAACTGTCTATCGACTAGTGAATAGATGAAGAAGATGTGATATGTATGTGTGCATATGCACCACACACACACACACACACAAAGAATATTACTCAGCCATAAAAGCAGATGAAACCTTGCCATTTGCAACAGCATGGATGAAGCTAGAGAATATTATGCTAAGCAAAATGAGTTAGTCAGATGGGGCACCTGGGTGGCTCAGTTGGTTAAGCATCTGCCTTTGGCTTAGGTCATGATCTCAGAATCCTGGGATCAAGTCCAGGCTTCCATTCACGGGGGGAAGCCTGCTTTTCCCTCTGCTCCTCCCTGTGCTTGTGTTCTCTCTCTCTCTCTCAAATAAATAAAATATTTTTTAAAAATTAAGTCAGTCAGAGCAGGTCAAATACCATATGATTTCACTCATATGTGGAATTTAAGAGACAAAACAAATGAACAAAGGGAATAAAAAGAGAAAGAGGCAAACCGAGAAACAGACTCTTAACCATAGAAAACAAACTGATGGTAGGCAGAGAGGGGTAAAGAGATCAGTGAAATGGGTGATAAAGCTTAAGGAGGGCACTTGTGATGAGCACCAGGAGCTGTATGCAAGTGTTGAATCACCATATTGTATACCTGAAACTAATACTACATATAATATTACACTGTGTGTTAACTAACTTTAATTTAAATAAAAACTTTTAAAAAACCACTGTTTCTTCTACAGTTGTATTAGGTCAAGAAATTGTCTGATGCCCAGTGATAGTTTAACAGAAATACAGATTAACATTTATATCTGTATCTGTATTAGTTGGAGTTCAAACACTGTATGTTAGATTTGCTCCCTGGGTCAGTTCACAGATACACAACCTGAAACATTAGGACCACCACCCTCTTCCATTTGCAGAATATCCTTTTTCATCTCAGGAATTTAAAGAGATCAGATAGTTGCACCTGATATTTCTGACTGCTGCTATGACATCGAACTTACTTGAATTCCAGATAAAAATGCTTTGAAGTTTAAACTAAGACAGAAATCATCTTTTTGCCCTATTTTGCCTTCCTTTTATCCTTATATACAAGCTATATGGTCTAAGTAAAATCTCTTAATTTATTCTACAGAACCTCAGTAGGTAGATGTTTTTTACTAACAGAAAATCAGAAGTCTTAACTTTCTAGTAAATATTCTCTCCAGCCCTTTTTTAAAAATTTTATTTAAAATCAGTTAAGTAACATATAGTGTATTATTGGTTTCAGAGGCAGAGTTTAGTGATTCATCAGTTGTATATAACACCCAGTGCTCACTACACCACTTGTCCTCCTTTATGCCCATCACCCTATTACCCTATACTTCCACCTCCTCCCCTCCAGCAACCCTCAGTTTGTTTCCTATGGTTCAGAGTCTCTTATAGTTTGTCTCCCAACCTGATTTCATCTTCTTTTATTTTTCCCAGCCTTTCCCTATGTTCTTCTATGTTGTTTCTTTAATTCTACCTATGAGTGAAATCATACGATAATTGTCTTTCTCTGATTGACTTATTTCATTCACTTAGCAGAATACCCTCTAGTTGCATCCATGTCATTGCAATGGTAAGATTTCATTTTTTGATGGGTGGGTTATATATATAATATTACCCACCCATCAAATACATATATATATATATATATATATATATATATATATATATATATAATATTACCTGATTGTATATATACACATACCGTATCTTTATCTATTGATCTGCCAGAGAACATCAGGCTCTTTCCACAGTTTGGCTGTTGTGGACATCGGTGCTATAAACATTGGGGTGCACATTCCCTTTCGAATCACTATGTTTGTATCCTTTGTATAAATACCTAGTAGTGCAATTGTCTCTGGCCCTTTAAATGACTACAGCCCCAGCTAATAACTTGATTGTGACCTTATGAGAAGTCCTGAGCCAGAACCATCTGGCTAAGTCACTCCCAAAGTTCTATCCCACTAAAACTGTGCAGTATTAAATGTTTATTCTTTTGAGCCACAGTTCTAGGGTAATTTATTTTGCAGGAGGAGATAACTGATAGAAACACCCACATAGGCAGAAACCTTCTCTCCAGGTTTCTCCTTAAAGGGCACATAGGTCTTTCTTGACCACTGCATATAAAATAGACATGTTCAATCCTGTTGTTCCTTATTTCCCTTATCCTGCTTTAGTTTTCTTTAGAGTGCTTACCTTGACATACTGTGTGTTTTTTTAATTCATTTATTTGTGTTTCCACTAGAATATAAACTTCATGAGAGCAGAGACTTTTATTACTGTGTTCATTGCCCTAACCTCTGCACTTTAAGGTTAGCATAGAATGGCACTGAATAGACATCTGATGAATGAATGAATAGGCACTTGACTTGAAAATAGGATAGCCACTATCTTTAGCTAAATACCAGATAATATTTTAATGGAGCATGTCAGTGATAATCACAATAAATATTATAAGACAGTGGTTTGGGGCCTTTTTCAAACCCAGAATTCCTGAGAAATACCGCTGATGGTCTCCTCAATGCATCTGTATCATTATAATTTGTGGGTGGATTGAGGACTAAATTAAAAAAGCATCCCAATTGACTCTAACTTGTACTCTAGTTTCATCCCTGATACCTACCTCCACCTTTAGAATTACTTCCATTGGGTTTAGAAGACAGAGTAACACTAAATGAACTAATCAGAGAAGGTTTTATAGCAGAAGTAGAAAAGCTAGAAGCTCTTCAACAGGATGTTCGGTATGTTTAGTAACAATGGTCATTCAAGTTTGAAATGAAGAATATACAATAGGAGGTAGTGAGACAAAGAGTGGAAGGATAAGGTAAGAGATGTAGTAAGATATTAACCTTAGTGCAAAAAGTATAGATTTTTGACAATGGGAGGGCTCCACATAGTTTTGACAAAGTAAAAAGTTAGAGAAGAGTGATTAATACTCAAAGTGGTGGTTTAGGAAAGTATCAGCATTTTGAAAAATGGTTCTCTTTTGCATTCTTCATGAACAGTTCATGGCATTTAGAGACTGAATTGATGGTGTGATGTGTGGATGGGTAAATGGATGGAGAGAAGTTTGGATGGATGGATGGATGGATGGGTGGATGGGTGGGTCCGTGGAGAACATGAAGAAAAAAATGAGGGCAAGAAAACTAAACCAGTAATATGGAAGTAAAGTTGTAAATATCCCCCTAATGGTGGAAGCAGTGGGAATGAAAAGAAATGGCATATTACAAGGGAGGTAGAACATGGTTAAAATAGAACTTACTAAAGTTAATGCCAGGATTTTGAGCTTTATTGATTCAGAAACCAATCCTACCTCTTACAGAAATAAGAAATCCCTGAGGGACATGGCTTGTATGTTTAAGGAGTTAAGAGATGAAGCACAGGGAATATGATGATCACCAAAATATTTAAGTCTTTACTCTGTGGATCCTGAAAATATTTGCATTAGGTCCATATGAGCTATGGTGGCTGTGCAATCTCAGGAAGTCTGCTCATAAGAAAAATAGCAAAACACTGGAGATAGGAAATTTCTCCTGAAGATTTAAGGACACATTTTAGATATGAAATGAGAGGGTACAATTGTATAATTCATTATTTGCTATCACTAAGAAGTTGCACAACCTAAAACTAAGACCAGATTCTCAGAGGTTTTATTTACTAACGGGTTAAAAAAATATATTAGGCAGTTGTAGGTAATTTTTATTTCAACTTCAACAATTTTAAGCATGAAACCAAGCAAGTTATCTACTACATGTATCATATAATCACTTTTTGAGCTAATGGCAAAATCCCCTTATTTTTTTAGTCTTATGACTGAAGGAAAATTGTATGATAAGTCATCATTTGGCCTCCCAAAAAACTAAAGATGGCTACATACCAATGTCTAATCAAATTAAAGTATAATAAAGTGAAATCATTTTTAGTTTTTTAACATAAAGAAATCATATTTTCAGCATCAAGTGAAGATTCATGATGCCAGTATATTGATTTTAACTTAATCATAGAAATATTTTAGGGATGCCGGGGTGGCTCAGTCGGTTAAGCTGCCGCCTTCAGCTCAGGTCCTGATCCCAGGGTTCTGGGATCCAGTCCCACATCGGGCTCCTTTCTCAGTAGGGAGCTTGCTTCTCTCTCTGCCTCTGCATGCCACTCTGCCTGTTTGTGCTCTCTCTGTGTCTCTCTCTTTTCTCTCTCTCTCTCTCTGACAAATAAATAAAATCTTTTTTAAAAAAAAAGAAAGAAATATTTTAAAACTTTAATTAAATACAAAATATGGGCAGAGTGAATACAACTATTTAGGTGACTTTGGGATATTTTAAATTGCTAGAGTACCAAGCTCAAACAATATTTAGATCCATCTGGAGTTAAGTACCGTTCAGTAACTAGACAACCACAAGGATGGAAAAGCATTGGCCCATTTCATGTAATCAGTCAAATCACTTCTAATTTGATTTCTCATTCCTTATTTTCTGTCCTTTAGCTAATTTGTATTGATAAATAAGAAAGTAGATGGTGAAAACAGACTTTTTTTAAAAAGTGGAAGTGTGTGGCTGGACAACAGCCTGCTCACACAGATTAATCAATGAAGGGAAGAAAATTTCTTTAAAAAAATGAATTTTATCATTTTTAGTTTGGGATTTCATCTCAAATTCAGTGAGCTCTTTCCCCAAGACCAGCTTGCACCATTTCTTCTTTTAATCCTCCCCAGCATCATCAGTTTGCTTTGCTCCTAATAGATGCGGAGAGACAAGCTGTCTTGGATGAAATTCTTTAATTTGGAATGTACAACTTTTGTCAACTATGTAACAGAATCAGTTAAGACTATTTACTAGGTTTTCTGGATTTTTCTAGAGATATGGGATAATGGATGAGAAATTTATTTTTAAGGATTAGGTGAAATGATTAACAGGTATGAGCAATTATCATTATTGCCCAATAGGGCAAGAATACGATGTTAGGCTTGTTTGGGGAGTGTGCATAAAGTACGTCTGTCTGCCGAAGAATATGTATCCACAGGATACGCAGTTGTGTAATATACAAATATAGATTCTAAGTTGAAGATAAACTGAAAAAAAGATTACGTTTGCTTAACACAGCATATGTCAACTGTGATTCCTCTTTCTCTGCAAGGGCTATGCTTATGTATTTCCTGTATTCTATTTTATTTTTTTAAGATTTATTTATTTATTTTTAGAAAGCTAGAGAAAGAGGGTGAGAGCAAGCATGAGCGGAAGGAGGGGCAAAGGGAGAAAATCTTCAAGCAGACTCCTTACCCAGTATGGAGTCTGATGTGGGGATCAGTCCCACAACCCAAGAGTCGGAGGCCCAACCAACTGAGCTACCATGTGCTCCTATTTCATTTTAAAATTGACAGATCTCTGTTCCTTGGACCCCTCCGAGAGCCTGTATCCTGTCAATAGCATTCCTAGGAGCTTCGGGACCCAACTTGTCCAAAGTATAGAGAACGTCCAAAGTATCGAGAACAATGGACTAGGCATGATTTCAGATAACACAGGCTTCTGCCTTAGTTGCTTGCCCAAAGCTAGATTTCTGACATTAATACAATTTCTGCTCTATTTCTACAGGAAAGGCAACAGATAGCAAACCACCAAGTTCTTAGCAATATTTTAATGGAAAATGGGAACTTGAAATACTAGAGAAAAAAAGAAAAACTTTATAAAGCTTCTTTCTTTTAACCTCTGAAGGTTTTCTGTTTGTAGGTATAAAAGAGTTTATACTAAGTTAGAATTTTAGACCAGATTCTAAACCAATATAAAATTTTATTTTTAATTATCATAAATGCAAATTCAGTTTTTCTCTCTCTGTCTCTCTTTTGGTATGTCCGTCTGTCTCTCTCCTCTCTTTGTCTTTCTCCCTCTTCTTTCTCTTTATAGAAGTTCATTAAAGAAAAGATTCTATCCCTGCTGGAGAGTCATTCAATGACTGTTGTCCCTAAATAGAATGAGCACAT
Source organism: Meles meles (assembly GCF_922984935.1). Taxonomy (NCBI): domain Eukaryota; kingdom Metazoa; phylum Chordata; class Mammalia; order Carnivora; family Mustelidae; genus Meles; species Meles meles. The sequence continues at coordinate 74,457,991 of NC_060070.1, forward strand.
TTGCCTAGAGACGACCCTCCATACGGCTTATTTCTACTCAATTTACATAAGCAACGACAATGCATTCTTTCTTAATTTTCAGGGATTTTAAATTCATTAAAAACATATAAAATATATGAATAATGCCAACTTTCTCAGGTGTATATTACTTAAGAAAAATTTGCCTGAAGAACATACTACAAGGAAAGAACAATATTAATATACCAGTTTCAGCAATTGATTTAAAAAAAAAACAACCATTAGTGATTAGGCAGACCTTTATTTTAAAGTTGCATTATTTTTTTCTTTACTTTCCTCTGTAAGATAATAGCTATTGTGGAGAAGTTTTGAGAATTTTAAGAAAGGTATTAGAAGGTTTAGGTTCGAGCTTTAATAGGGCAAATGCCATCTGTTTCTACAATTTGTAACATTTTATTATTAACAACGCTAGAAGAAGGAAGCAGTCTATTTCAGTGGCGAGGACAGATTTCTGTCCATCTGTGCCCGTGTTGCCGCATGCCACTCGCGCTTTCGATCTGCATTGCTCTGAGCCAATGTTGATGCCGTGGCAAGGTCAAGAGGTGGAGAAGCCTGTCAGAACATTCTGTCTCTAATGTGATGAGAGCCCCACACCGGCGCCCGAGCCCCACCCTGAGGCACTAGTTCTGTTGGGCCTCAGAGCGAGGCCTTCTGGATGATGATCTCAAAGGAAAATGCTAACTTTAAATATTTAAAAATATCAAATAACTTAATCTGTTACGTGTCTCTCGTTAATGTCAGATCTCTTAAGAAGGAAGCTCATTTCTCAACATTAAAAAATATGTAGAATTCTGCAGTGATTTTTCTTACTTTTTTCCCAGTTTCTTCGTGTCTACATTGAGTTACAGGGAAGGAGAATCCCCACGGAATTCTATTTTAGTGCAGGATAGCTGGGGGAAAAAGCATGCAGTGGGTTAAACGGACTTTAAAGACTGAAATGTTGCATGTTAGTATTAAATACCTCTTTTTTTTTTTTTGAGAAATCTTAGTATACAGAATCTCTAAATGTGTGCCTTTTTTTTTTTCTTTTTCCAAAAAGTGCTTATCAGATTGTTGTGGAGGAGTTGCACCCACACCGAACGAAGAGAGAAGCTGGAGCAATGGAATGCTACCAGGTCCCCGTTACATACCAGAATGCCCTGAGCGGGGGTGCGCCATACTACTTCGCTGCGGAACTGCCCCCAGGGAATCTTCCAGAACCCGCCCCATTCACAGTGGGTGACAATAGGACCTATCAGGGCTTTTGGAACCCTCCTTTGGCTCCACGCAAAGGATACAACATCTATTTCCAGGCAATGAGCAGTGTGGAGAAGGTGAGCTTCCTTCAAAATTTGCTTTTTCACTGCTCTGAGGAAAAACTGCAGTTGAATTTTATAAATACCCTGTAGCATTTGTCAGGGGGAGAAGAAAAAAAAAAAGAAAGAAAGAAAGACGTAGGGGAAAAAACACACCCGTGTGTAGGGGGTGTTGTTCCTGTTCCCAACAGTGTGTACAGTTTTAGGCGGACTGTCAGGTGGAGGAGCCCAGCGTGTTCCGTGGCATGGGATTCCTGTTTCCTAGTAACTGCTTCTCCTGCAGCCTGCTTCAGGAAAGCCCACCAGAACAAGTGTGAGCAAAAGGATTGGAAAAGGTGGGTGTTCTGCTGCTGGGACTCCAACCCCAGTAAATACTAGGCATTGTTCTGTCTCCTTTGCTCAGTGGTGGCACACTTCAGAAGATTAAATTTACTGCAGGATAAACAGAATGTGTGTTCCACAGCAGGCTAATAAACCCTTATAAACTTTTCAGAGGGTACCAGCCAAATAGTAAATAACAAGTAACAATCCTCTGATTACAAAGTAATAGGATGCCTGTGGTATATCTGCCAGAACCTAAACAGAAGGCTGCCTGGAGATGGCAGGGTGCTGTGCCATTAGAGAAGTCTGTTTTCCATTTCCCTGGTTGCCCCTCCTTTTCCCATTTTGGACACAGTTGTTTTTGAACACTGCCACTGATCCCAAATGAATATTGAAGAGGAAGACACAACAGGAAGATAGAAACTACCAGTGGTTCCATATGGGGGGAAATAACCTGGCCTTCCATGCCTCGTGCTATTTCTCTTTGAAAGATTTTCTTTCCTAAAACTTATTTAAATTTTTTTTTTTCAGAGAGGGATAAGAAAAAACAATGTCAAGAATAGAAAACTCCTACAATTTAAAACCCAGTAGAAGACTGGCATTTTTGTGTACTTGTGGCTATATAGGAAGTTTCTGGGTTTGAGTAATTGAGTCCCTGAGGTGGGTTCCTGGGAGATATTGTGAAATAGGTGATAGCCAATTGCAACAGTCATATTATACCTTGGAATAGTTGACTTACAAGACATAATCCAATTGGATTTTCTGATGAAGTCATGAGAACTTATGGTATTGATTGGCTGCTTTCTAATGAAAGCTCTATCTTTCTGCTTACCCATATTCCTTTGCCAGTATATGGCGAAGAAAAATGCAATGGCATCTTCTAGGATGTACTTCAAAGCCATGGGCTGCCAGTGGTTGAAAACGTTATTCTTATCTCTTCTCTAGTTTATTTTTACGTAAGTGGGAGTCTTTTGAGGCAAGTTGGCTGCCTGCCTCCCACATGCCCATCATTCCACATCACTGGTACAACTGGGCTGCTCAAAAAAGAGAAGACCATGGAAGTTATTGTTCCATTCTGAGTATAAAGTAGCATGGCGGTAGAAAACATAGTTCTGCATTTGCGTATTCATCTTTAGAGATATGAGTGATTCTCAATTAACTTTCGTTCCTGGGTCTGTAGTATAAGGGGAGTGTTAATGAATGTTACTTATAAAGGATTTTCTCTGGCACTCTTTAAAAGCCTTGATATGAATGTTCTCTTCTAATTGTTAGTATATCTACATGTGGTTTAATCAAAGTAGCAACAATATATCTCACAGTTATCTTGGCAAATACTTTCAAGATGAATGTGGTTCCTACCAGCAGAGGCTGGAAATCCTGACAGAATTAACAGCAATTGCTTTTAGGAAATAAGAATCCCTTTGGGCCTTTGTAGGAATGTGAAACAATCTCCTGGAGCGGACTGTAAAGGCCTCAAGTCACAATTAAGTAATAGAATGCAAAGTTTTATTTTTAACTACTAATTCCCCCTTAGTGCTTTGTTTTGTATAATTAAGAGAGAATGATAAACTCTTGGCTTATCAATATATAGAACTAGTCAAGGTGGAGTTACAAGTACCTCCTAAAAACAAATAGCCTGTGTTTTGTTCAGTGGCTTTACCATCTTTTCCAGCCTCTGGTATGTTCAAAGATACGAACTGAAGGAACTAAGTCCTGGAGGTGTGTGGTGCGGGCCTAGAAGTGCAGTTCACCACGTAGTGCCACACCACCCAATTAAAAAAAAAAAAAAAGAAAGAAAAGAAAAACAAAACAAAACAAAAAAGAACCTGAAATAATCTTTGTCCTCTCCCATTTCAACTTCGCCTTCCTCAACTCCATCTGTCTAGCAAGAGTAGGAAAATAGTCCCAATGAGAAATCTTTTTAATCCATAATAACCCTTAACAGCGAAATTAAAAAGGAAAAAAGAACAGATAAATCATACTGCAGCCATGATGCAACTTTTGGATGATCTTTCTAACTACTGTCCTTGAGCTCAGTAGTCATGCCCGGGATCCAGGTGAGGGTATGGGATGTTCAGCTTTGGTCTGAGTCTACAGCTGTGTTGTGGAAATAAAGTTGGTGCCTGGGTCTGATTTGTATTTGCTTTGCAAACGCATATTTCTTTCTAATTGTTTAAAAAGTACCGTAAGTACAAAGACAGTGCTTTACTACATGTCCCAGACAGGATAGCCTGTTTGATTACAAGATAAAAACAGGACACCTGAATTTTTAGAGAATACTGAAACCATTTTAAAAGTTCTTACTTCAGATTTTTTAAAGATCTCTCTGAGGAAACATTTCAAAAATAAAATATTCCTTGATATTGCAATTCTGCTCTTCTTAAACCTAATTTATAACCTGGGATTATGAAATAGGAAACATTGTCTATACACTGACTGTTCTCTTTCATATTTCACTCCATCAGGAAACTAAAACCCAGTGTGTACGAATTGCTACAAAAGGTAAGAGGTTTGCCTTTTTTTTTTCCTCCTGAGATTCCATTCGCCTGCTTTTTAAAATGAAAGAGCTTTGTTTCCCGCTTCAGGGCTAATTAAATGTGGCACTTCTATTACAGAGTATTTGTAGTAGGGCCCAGGTACACTGCCAGCTGAGTTCTCTGACTCACTTGGGTGTCTTTAGCACCTCATGGGTGCTACTTTCCATCCTCTGGTCCTTGACGGGAGGAATTCTGTTGTGAGGATAGAAAGGATTTAGAAAACCTTAGAAGGGCTCATTTCTGCCATTTAGTGTCTGAAAGGTCTTATGCTGCTGATCAACCAATATATTAGGAAAAGCTCAGCAATATCAGCTCAAAAGAGCAAGTTGCTTGTTTAAAAACCTCTGTTACTTTCTGTGGTAAACACTCAAGACATTAATTGGAGCTGAGCTAGTCCGTGCATGTGTAAGAGCAGAGATGTGGAGACCGATCCTTAACTTCCTGAGTCGCGCAATTCAGTTGAAACTATTTTGCCTTTCTTTAACTTAAGAAAATGGTTTTAATCCAGTTGATGCCAAGGAATTAGATCTGTGATGGCTGACGACTAGGGTAATCTTGCTGATGTTGCATATTACAGCTTAGTTGCCTAGTTTCTTTAGGGGGAAACATTTCCATCTTTGAATGGGTATGTGGAGTTCAGGTATGAGAAAGTCTCCTGCGTTCACTATGTTTATAATCCTTCATTGAAGAGTTCTTTGTGCCAGTGAGAGAGAGGGCTATTTAGTGTATTCTATCAAAAGAAACAGGAAAAAGCTGTCCCCATGCAGACGTGGGACTCCGCACAGGGTTGGTACTCTGGGTGGTTTCTGCCAAAATTAGTATTAAACCCACATTCATGAGCAGTAGTTGATTCATTTGGGGTAGAAATGAATGGCCATATTCTGTTTGTACTGGCATCTTTCCTTTCATCATTTTTCTCCATTTAACCATCAATCTGCTCAATTAAGCATTTGTGTTTTACTCGTGATTTGTAAAGGCAATAAAGAAAGACTTTTCCCTTGACTCATGAGAAGTAATAAAAAAGCTTCACAGAAAAAAAATGCCTTTTTAAAAAAAATTTAAATACTAAGTCTCCTCATAATTTTAAAAATTAGGCAATATTTAATGAAGGGGAAGAGAATATATACAGATATATATAATGTACAGGCATTTATTTTATTTTAAAAGCTTAGCTTGTAGATCAAAAAGTTAGGGTTCAGATTTTAGAAGGCAATGGCAGAAGACATTTAGATATATATCACCTCTGCTTTTCCAGATTTAAAATAGAGCCAGAAATACAAAATGGTCTTGCATTATCCTCCAACAAGGTCTTTAGATATGGTCATTCTATGTTTCTATAGCTGAGAAAAGAAAGCTATAAATGATTCTAAAATTTTAAATTTTCATATTTGGTTATTGAATTATTTGCATTTACACAAGCTGTTTAAATGTCATTTTGTCCCTATCTCAATACATATAAAATTATAATGACAAATACCACATGATATTTAGACTGTAGGAGAGGTGAGATTATGGAAATTGAACTTACCATGTGGCATACAGTATTTGCTAGAAACCAAGAGGTAGTGAGAAAGAGTTCATTTGTGGTAGTTTCTGCTTTGTCTAGTAATCTATCCCTGCTATTCTTCCGAGTCTCAGGTTGATAGTGTGACTTAATGAGTAAGAGAAAAAGACTCTGGCCCTGGACTGTCTAGGTTCAAATCCTGACTTTGCTCCTTACTGTTCGTTACTCTTGGCAAATTATTTATCAATCATCCTCAAAATAAGAATATTAGAGTATCCTTCTCTTAATATTATTGTGAGGATGGAAATAGCTTATATATACGAAGTGCTTCAGTAATGCCTAGTGTATTGTGACTATTACATAAAAGTTAGTTGCCATTTTATCATCATCATAATTCTTACAATCATTGTGTACCTTACCTCAGACGGACATACTGTATTCTGCCCTCATCTGTGGAAGCTACATTCCAAGACCCCAGTGGATGCTTGAAACCACAGATAATATCAAACCACATATATATACTACAGTTTTTTTCCTATCCATGCATACTTATAATAAAGCTTAATTTATAAAATAAGCACCATAAGAGATTGCTAACAATATCATAATAAAATAGAATAATTATAACAATATACTGTAATAAAAGTTATGTGACTGTGACCCCTCTTTTTCTCAAAATATCTTATTTTACTGTACTCTTATTCTTGTGATGATGTGGCTTGACAAAGCCTACCTGATGAGATGAATTGAGGTGAATGATAGTAGGCTACTACTGAACTTCTGACAGACAGTAAGGAAGGAAGCAGATCATGTTCCTGGACTACAGCTGACCATGGGTAACAGACACCATGGAAAACAAAGCTGGATTAGGGGGGAACTACTGTAATTTGTGTTATATAGTTATGAAATAAATATACATAAAAACAAAACTGAATTTTTGTGATAGAGGTTACTTGGCAAAAAGTGGGTTTTTAATTTAATTCCTTTTCTGAACGTTTAGCATTTTTCCATTTATGAAAAACCACACTTTTTAGTTTAAAGTCAATTTATTGCCTGATTACATTTTGAACTAACACCATACAAGTATTATTCAGCTTTGGAATAAATTTCTTGGTATGAAAATAAAAAAGTTTCTCACAGAACATTTTGAAGACAGATTTAATAGTCAAAATGGCATAACCATATTGACTGAGGAAGAGGCATGAAGGAAACTTTTGGCCAAGGAAATGGTTCAATATGTCATAGGAAAACACAGAGGTAAAAATTCATTGAACTATATGCTTGAAACATGTGTAGGGGTACCTGGCTGGCTCAGTCAGTAGAACAGGTGACTCTTGATCTCAGGGTTGTGTGTTTAAGCCCCACACTGGGTGTGGAGCCTACTTTAAAAATAAAATATGTGTACATTGTGCTAATTTAAGGCACTGAAAATTCTTTTGGGAATGTGAGAGAATATAAAAGCCAAGAACAATTAGCATACACACTAGAGTAGCATGATGATTTTGAAAATTTTTTGACATGTGAGAATTGTTCAAAAAAATGTCCAGTGTATATTGTTTCCTGCCTTACTGGAATTCATTCCTCATAATGGCCATAAAGACTATACAGACATTGGCTTGATTATTTAAAAAAAAAAAAAAAGTTTGAAGTAAATAATCAAGGTTATAATGTCTAAAATGAAGAGTGGTATGAAAATGTTATGGAGCGAAAGAAGAGGTGTTCTGGAAGTTGTGTTCATTGCATTTGAGATCGGTGGTGCTGCCTTCTGACTTGTGTGTGGGTAAGAAGTCATTGAGAAGTTGTGTCGGGAATGATGTGGAAGGGCTGATCTCAATTATCATGAGAAACATGAAAGTCATTCCATTTATAAAATACATATCCCCAACTAAAATTGTTGCAGACCTATGAAAAGGACTTTAACCAAAAGTATCTTGGGAAAGCAAAAGGAGAGTAAGTTTCAGGAAAGGTTTTTGTGGTATCTCAAAGAGGAAGGACAGCACTGGGAATTAACTTGTGCAGTGAGGTGGGAATGCCATGCAGCTTCCCATGCTCCGTGTGCAAGTCTCTCTAACCTCCACTGAAAAGAGTGTTTTAGGTTGTTTAATGATAGTTTGCTCTCTGCCCTTTTACATATAATTTATAACAGTGCTCTAAATCCATATATACATATACACATTTATTTGCAAATTAGTAGCTAAGATCTTGTGCTTTGCTGCCATAAATAACTTATAGTGCAATAACTATTCTTTTCTTAAGGAAGTTAAGAAAAGTAATGCCTCTGTGGTTAGATTTAAACTTACCAATTTATGCAAATATTATATAAATTATAACAAAATTTACTCAAATAATTTTCAAAAAGTACTTCACACATGGATTTTATTCCACATCTCCATTTATAAGTAGTCTGCTGTGGCAGACTGTTTGTCTACCCATTAGCCATTCTTTGACTTCTTCCAATTTCATTTGGATATCAGTATTCTAATCATTCATTTAGCAAATATTTATTGAATGCCTATAATTTACCACACAATGTTCTAGGCTCTGGGGATAAAGCAGTGAAATAAAGAGAACAAAGACCTTACTTCCGTAGAACTTAAGTTCCAGTAGAGGAAACAGACCAGACAAAACAAATGTGTGATATGTCAGAGGGTGATACCTTCTTTGGAGAGAAATAAAGCAGTAAACAGGGGATGGGAAATGCTGGGGCACATGTCTAGGCCATAACTATTTCACATACCGTTATCAGAAAAAGACTCCCTTGTAAGGTCAAGGATACTAGGGAGTAATCCATGTGGGGAAGGATCACACAAGGCAGAGGGAACACGTGCAAAGGCCTTGAGAAGAATGTGTCCTTGGCTGCTCAAGAAGGTAGGCTCAGCAGATATGGACCCTCAACTCTATGGTGAAATAATCTTTGACAAAACAGGAAAAAATATTCAATGGAAAAAAGACAGTCTCTTCAATAAATGGTGCTGGGAAAACTGGACAGCGATATGTAGAAGAATGAAACTTGACCATTCTCTTACACCGTACACAAAGATAAACTCGAAATGGACAAAAGACCTCAACGTGAGACAGGAATCTATCAGAATCCTAGAGGAGAACATAGGCAGTAACCTCTTCGATATCAGCCACAGCAACTTCTTTCAAGATATGTCTCCAAAGGCCAAGGAAACAAAAGCAAAAATGAACTTTTGGGACTTCATCAAGATCAAAAGTTTCTGCACAGCAAAGGAAACAGTCAACAAAACAAAAAGGCAAACCACGGAATGGGAGAAGATATTTGCAAATGACAGTACAGACAAAAGGTTGATATCCAGGATCTATAAAGAACTTCTCAAACTCAACACACACAAAACAGATAATCATATCGAAAAATGGGCAGAAGATATGAACAGACACTTCTCCAACGAAGACATACAAATGGCTATCAGACACATGAAAAAATGTTCATCATCACTAGCCATCAGGGAGATTCAAATTAAAACAACATTGAGATACCACCTGACACCAGTTAGAATGGCCAAAATTAGCAAGACAGTAAACAACATGTGTTGGAGAGGATGTGGAGAAAGGGGAACCCTCTTACACTGTTGGTGGGAATGCAAGTTAGTGCAGCCACTTTGGAGACCAGTATGGAGACTCCTGAAGAAATTAAGACTAGAGCTTCCCTATGACCCTGCAATTGCACTGCTGGGTATTTACCCCAAAGATACAGATGTAGTGAAAAGAAGGGCCATCTGTACCCCAATGTTTATTGCAGCAATGGCTACGGTCGCCAAACTGTGGAAAGAACCAAGATGCCCTTCAACGGATGAATGGATAAGGAAGATGTGGTACATATACACGATGGAGTATTATGCCTCCATCAGAAAGGATGAATACCCAACTTTTGTAGCAACATGGACGGGACTGGAAGAGATTATGCTGAGCGAAATAAGTCAAGCAGAGAGAGTCAAGTATCATATGGTCTCACTTATTTGTGGAGCATAACAAATAACATGGAGGACATGGGGAGATGGAGAGGAGAGGGAGTTGAGGGAAACTGGAAGGGGAGATGAACCATGAGAGACTATGGATTCTGAAAAACAACCAGAGGGTTTTGAAGGGGCGGGGGGTGGGGGGAGGGGGGAGGTTGAGGAACCAGGTGGTGGGTAATAGGGAGGGCACATACTGCATGGAGCACTGGGTGTGATGCCAAAACAATGAACACTGTTATGCTGTAAATAAACAAATAAACGAATAAAAAAAAAAAAAAGAAGGTAGGCTCAGACCGAGGGGATGAATCAGATGGGTCCAAATCAGTGGTTCTCAAACTTGACTGTTAGTAGAATCATCTGGAGGGCTTGTTAAGGAGATTGCTAGGCCCTAACCCCAGAGCTTCTATATCAGTAGGCCTGGGGAGGGGCCCAAGAATGCACATTTCTAACAAGTTTACTGCTGATGCTCCAGGGACCACACTTCAAGAACCACTGATGCAAACATACTCCATTGGGATTTGGACAGAGAAAGCCAGAGTTTCTAGTGGGTTACTATCATAAAATAATATTCCTTCCCCCCCCCCATATCCATTCAAAGTGGAGGCTTCATTGTGTCTCCCATGCAGACTAGAGTGGTTGAGTTGTAAACTTTTCCCCAGCAACACCATCAAATTTCATTCTTTGAGCAATTAAAAAAGACAAGGAGCCCAGAAAAGTAAAAACACATTTTCATATTTGCCCTTTATTTTGCCTTCATATTTGCCCTGGTTGCTTTTCCTGTGCACTGGTTATTTTCTGGTTAAATAAAGCTGCTGTCACTCTCCTGTTAAAAAAAAAAAAAAAAAAAAAAGAACCACTGATGCAAACAAATCCTGTGCACCTGGCCAGTGATTGCTTTCAGGTTTTGTGTGTTACTCGGTTTTGGTCAGGGAGATCTAAGGATCTGTCTTCTGTCAGGTATTCTAACGAATTGGTTCCTTCCTGATTTATAAAACCAAGAGCAATCTTCAACCCATCTTTCTTATCTCAGGGCATTGTTTTGTAAAGTTGTGACATTTAGAAAATTGAGAGCCAACTGGGTTAAAAAGGAGGGAAAGTCAAGGAAAACAAATAAGCCAACTCCAAACCCAAACAGCTCTGAATTTTTGAATTACCCATTGCTAGAACTCCTTAACCCCAGATAGTTAATGTTTTAAAAAGCAAGTCTTTATGAAAATCACTACTTGTGGGTAATTTGTCCCCTGCAGCAAATACTGTCTGAGCTGATGTTAGATTTTTATTTTACCTTGGGAATAATATCTTTTAAAAGTAGTGGTTAGGATCCAATGTGATATGTCAAGAACCAATTATTTCATTCAGTGATTGCAAGAAAGCACCTAAAATCCATATAACCTAATCATTACCAGTGGCATTTAAAAAATAGGGAATTCCCTGCGTAACTGGGTGGCTCAGTCACACTCTCTCACGCTCTCTCAAATAAATAAATAAAATCTTTAAAAAAAGAAATAAGGAATTCCTTTTAGGTGTCAGTTTAGAACACCAGGAACACATCCTTACTGGCCTTCTGAAAGAGCTAGAAAGAAGGAACCTGGATAGTTTCAGAAGCTGTGGAAGAAAGGGAATTCCAAAAGCTAAGGCGTGCATATTTGCATTAATCCACTTACTTATTATCAGTTTATTCCTTATTTTGATAGACCTAAATTTGACAGGTAATTGTGAAGGATGCCTATAAGGTGGGTGTAATTCATTTTATATATCCCTGTCCAGGGAATGGTCTAAGTCAGATGATTATTAACTCAGAATACCACTTATTTTAAACTATGATGATATGCATCCTTCCCAGATTCCTCAGAAATATCTTGACTTCACTGCTAGTGTACATTTTAAACATGCCTTCCAGTATTAAGAAAAATTCAGTTGTCGTGAAGGAGTAGGTGTGTGTGGAAGATTTTATTCAAAATATGTATTAGAATATACAAACACTGCTAATATTTTAATTTACTTTGTTCTTTCTCCTCTCTTTTGCTGTCATTCCCTAATTACTGGATAAAAAAGGGGATTTTTAAAGCATTTTCATAACCTTAATTTTGTCTCATGCTGCTTTTGTCAAATCTTTCTTTGTGCCCTTTTCTCTGAGTGTGCAGATGGATAAAAGTGCCTCTTTAAGTAATTAGACATTCAGAAAAAGCAAACATGAGAAGAAAAAGAACTTAGTCTGTCAAGAAGTTGCAGGAAAACCATAGAGGCTCTAGTTGGTTTTGCCATGTGTGTAGAAGCCACTTGACTGAATTCATTACCACAGATGACTTTGAACTTGAGTAGGACTCAATCTCAGCTCTTAAAATGCACTTCTGTGCTTTATCTCTTAGAGAGCTCATACCTGATGTAGAGGGTGGATTGAAAATAAGAGTGAGGTCTACAGAAAAAATTATTTAATTGGGCTTCAGGATCTAAAATCCTAACCTTAATTTTTTTTTTTTTTATTGTACTACTGTGCTTTCTGTTTGCCAGCTACATGTTGAAGAAAATGGTAAAGCATCAGGAAGAGATGTCATATTCTTTTGTGCCCCTGTTTTAAACTGATAGAAACGAAGGTCAGCTATGGGAGTTAGTCTAGCCATTAAGAAACTCAGGGCAAAGGCACCTGTGTGGCTCAGTCAGTTAAGCATCTGCCTTCAGCTTGGGTTATGATCCCAGGGTTGGGGGATCAAGCCCCGCATCAGGCTCCCTGCTTGGCCGAGAGTCTCCTTCTCCCTCTGCCCCTCTTCCTGTTTGCGTTCTTTCTCCCTTACTCTCACTCTCTGCTGCAAATAAGCAAAATCCTTTAAAAAAAAAAAAAAAGAAAGAAATTCTGGGCAGGGGTATGGCTTTTCTTGGTCCCAAGAACCAAATAGGCTTTCAAAAAAACTGCCAACTCTTCTGACAAATTGTAATCCTTGAGAATAACTTTGTTTTTCCTCCGAATGCCTAAGTGCTCTTGCTGGCACTTGAACTCCTTTCTCCTGCAAGGGAATGAGTGTGCCTCATTCTTCCCACCTATTAGATCTGTGTACTAGCTTTTAGAAATTAATCTGATTTCAGGTTGCATTTTTCTTGAATTTGTAAGGGAAGAAATTACAGAAAAATATATTAGTAATAGAGTAATAGACTACAGCCTGAGAGAAATGAAAGCATATCTAAGAGAAACCAAGCTGGAAACAAGCACAATTTTAATAAAGCTTAAATCAGTCGTTCATGGCTTGGAACTAACCTCTGTTAGGCACCAGTATTTCCTGGTGCTTTGTTAAAGGCCTTATCATTGTAAATTCTTCTTTTGTTTTTTTCATAAAAAGTTACTAAAAAATTAATACCTAATGGATTTTTCAGCATGTTTGGGAAATGAAGCTATCTTTTTGTTTTTGAGAAACTAGAGTTGAATAAGAATGTAATATTTCTATAATGGATTCAAACTCTAATGAAATTGTCCAAATTGTTTATTATTCAGAAATCTCTTATAATGAAGAATCATCTGCATGGGCTATAGGGTTTACAAGGCTACAGGTGATAATCTGTTTATATTTTGTTTTATCTGTGCCTGATATTTAAGATAATTATGGTCAGTCTCTTTGGAATGAATGGATGGAGGCATGCATGGATAAATGAATGAATAAATTAATATTTTCCAGAATTGTTTTACTTTTTAATGCCTTAAAGATATATGGATTTCTTTTTTCTACTCATGTTTATTTTATTGACATAATTTAGAAATAATTTTGAAGTGTTTATTTTCTTCTTGTTCTTCTACAGAAAAAATTAATATGAATAAAATTCTTGCCCTGCTAGTATTCCAGTCAGCTCTTGCTTCCCCCCTCCATCTAAACTATACTATATTCTTAGAATGGACAAAATATAGAAAGTTTTAACTCAGTTATTGATATGATTATTTCTTATATTAAGTTTTACTTTTTTTTCCATAAAGAGAATAAGTTTAAAAAGTAAGTTTTTATCCTCTCTCCCTACTGAGCAGAAAGTCTTTTCAGTACTGTAAATGAAGAAGAACATAATACAGAAGTCCCTGACGTTGAGAAGCTTATGATACAATTCATGACACATATAATGGCCTGAGAAAAGTTAAAGAATAGAAAAAATACAATATAAATTCTATGTGTAATATAAGTATGTGTATTGCATAAGTATTTTACTAAAGCAGTGGGGAGTTTTCAAAAACAGCAAAGGTTACAGATATGAAATTTCTAGCAAGTGATAAATTCTAATTTCTGTCTTAAGCCAATTGTACTTTATTTATCTAATTATTATACTTATTTATTATTTTATCATTTTTACCATTTAGGTGCTAAATCTAGTAGGAAAATCTACAAAGAGTTTCCTAGTTTATTTTGCAAGTACTTTAGGGACTTCAAGAGCATTTACTCTACATAAACTACTTTTAAAACAGAAAAAAAAATCCTTGTATACACCAATCTGCTATATTCAGAATATATTACTGATATCTTCCCTTAAGGTGTGCTGCTAAGTTTCTTTATTTCTGAAAAGATGTAAAAATAAAACTTCTCCTCTGCCTCTGTTTTTAAGTATATCTTGAAATAGCAAAATGAGTAAAGTGGTAGTGTCATTTGCAAATGCAGATATTGATTATGTGCAACCAAAAGAATATGAAAATAAATAGGTTCCTAACATACTGCAGCTACCATTCATAACCCCCGATTTCAAATTTAACACTGAGTGGTTCTTCCACTTTTACTGATTGGGTTTATAAATACTGGAAATGGTATTGGTAAGAAATTTGAACTTACAAACTTACATTAATAAAATATATTCCATTTAGTATTTGTTTTACAAAATGATTTTACACTAAGAAGTTTGTAATCCTTGATCTGACTCATGCCCTCATTTTATGGATGAGAAAACTGATTTCATTTAGGATTTGATTTCCAAAGTAGAATAGATCATTGAAAGTGTAGGAAAAGAAACGAACCCCCTGTACTTTTTTACAAAATGGCACACTCATTCCACACTTCCTGTCTAGGATCACCAGGTTAAATATCAGTATATGTTCAGTTCCCATCTTCATGTCAATGAAGACAGGGCAATAGGATTGTCAGAAGGCCATTATAATAATCATTTCTCTAATGTGATTAAGAAGAATTCAGAGATGTTTATTTGGGAGTGTATACTGATAGCGTCAAACTGAGGATGTTAATTGTTTATCAGGGAGAATTTTATAATTTAGAGTTTCACTCAAACATTATCAACAGCAAAGTCTTAATTATTGCCCTTAATTCTAGACTATTGCTTCAGTGACTAAAGAGAATGAAGTCACCTTACAACTCATATAACATTTCAGAGACATTTATGAAGAACAGTCAGAAGCAACATTATCTGACAGAGCAAAGATGGCAAAACATCTGGCGATAGGATTATCTCTCCCTACGATCCCTTTTCTCAAGCTGCTAATCAAAACGGAACCTGTTATCATTTCTAGAGAATCATATTGTATTAAGTAGATAAGTGATTTGTAATCATAGTCATTCTTGGTGTGGGGCTCTGTGGTAGGCGGAATATTGGGCTCCCTAAATATATCCATGTTCTGATCTCACATTACCTCACATGGCAAAAGAAATTTTGCAGATATATTGAGTTAAGGATGTTGAGATGGGGAAATTAATCTGGATTGTGCAGCTAGACTCAGTGTCATCATGAGTGGTGAGGGGAGGGTCAGACTCAGAGCAGGTATGTGAGGAAAGAAGCAAGGATTGGAGTGATGTACAAAAGAAAGGGGCCCTGAGCCAAGGAAAGCAAAGGGCCTTGGGAAGATGGGGAAGACAAACTGTCTCCCCCCTCAAGCCTCCAGGAGGAACACAGGCCTGCCAACACCTTCTTTTTTTTTTTTTTTTTAATTAATTAATTTATTTTCAGAGTAACAGTACTCATTGTTTTTGCACCACACCCAGTGCTCCATGCAATACGTGCCCTCTCTATTACCCTCCACCTGGTTCCCCAACCTCCCACCCCCTGCCCCTTCAGAACCCTCAGGTTGTTTTTCAGAGTCCATAGTCTCTCATGGTTCACCTCCCCTTCCAATTTCCCTCAACTCCCTTCTCCTCTCCATCTCCCCATGTCCTCCATGTTCTTTGTTATGCTCCACAAATAAGTGAGACCATATGATACTTGACTCTCTCTGCTTGACTTATTTCGCTCAGCATAATCTCTTCCAGTCCCGTCCATGTTGCTACAAAAGTTGGGTATTCATCTTTTTTGATGGAGGCATAATACTCCATGGTGTATATGGACCACATCTTCCTTATCCATTCGTCCGTTGAAGGGCATCTTGGTTCTTTCCACAGTTTGGCGACCGTGGCCATTGCTGCTATAAACATTGGGGTACAGATTTGCCAACACCTTCTTAATTTAAGTCCTGCAAGTCTCTTGCAGGACTTCTGACCTCTAGAAACGTAAGATAATGATTTTGTGTTGTTTTGACCCACAAATTTGTCAAAATTTGTTTCATTGTAAAAAGTTACTGTTGCAGATTTTAGCACCTATAAGTGCTATGAGACTTTGGAATTGGGCCGTGGGCAGAGGGTTGAAAAATTTTAAGAGCATGGTAGAAAAAAGCCTAGGTTGCCTTTAACAGACTGTTAGTAACGATATGAACATTTAAAGTCTCTGCCAGCAAGGGCTCAGAAGAAAATAAGGAACAGGCTATTGGAAACTGAAGCAAAGGGGATGGATCCTTGTTATGTGGCAGAAATTTAGCTGAATTATGTTCTATAGTTGTGTGGGAAACAAAATTTATAAACAATGAACTTGGTTATGTAGGTGAGGAGTTTTCCAAGCTGTGTTGAAGGTGCAGCCTTTCTAAAAACACACATGTTGGGGCACCTGGGTGGCTCACTCAATTAAGCGGCTGCCTTCCGCTTGGGTCGTGGTCCCAGGGTCCTGGGATCCAGCCCCGCATGGGGCTCCCTGATCAGTGGAGAGCCTTATTCTCCCTCTCCCTCTGCCTGCCGCACTGCTACTTTTGCTCTCTCTCTTTCTGTCAAAAAAATAAATAAAATCTTTTTTAAAAAATAAAAAATAAAAACACACATGTTATATGTACATATATATGGAGAGACAGAGACACACTCACATGTTACATATATATATGTATACGTGTATATATATATGTTGATGTTATTACTGTCTTTGCAAAGTGGTGGTACAGAGCCCCTATTTTAATCCTTAGATTTTGAAGAAGGCAAATGCTAAATTACAGAAAACTTAAAGTATTTTTAATTCTAAGCAATTAAAAACAGGTCTTTAGAGTGAATCCCTACATGAGAAGGATTACATTAGCTTTATTGCAATATTATAGTAACAAGAACTCTGCCTCTCTTTTTTTCTGTATTATTATCCTATTGGAGGGGGAAAAAAAAGGTTAAAATCCAGTTTGGCCTTATAACACTCGGCAAATGTGTCTTAGAGCATTGGTTTATGATTTTTGTTCCATAGTAGACAAAGTATTCTTTATCCTCTCTCAGTTTAGTGTCTGATATTATGCATTCTATTCAATTTTTAATGACATGTGGATTACTTTAAAGATTATCTCTCTGATTTAATAAATGGCATTAGAGTAGAAAGTTAATTGGATCTTTCTTGAATAAGCAGTGACCACTATGTGTGATTGATAGGAGGAAAAGATAGTAAATGACATATTTTTGAATTTATGTGTTGAACTTTTAGATTAGTATTTTTCTGTGATCAGTTTTCTCAAGTAAATTATGTAGCCCCCATTACCCTTATAAAAACTATGGAGAAATTTTCATTTCTTTTAAAAATCAAAATTTCTCAGGTTTCGTGAAAATGAGATGTAAGAAAGTCGCATACTTGAGCACACTATACTTGAGCACATACATAGCTTAGTGTGTTTTCATTTTAAATACAGAAAGTGAATGCTATCACCCAAACATCTAAATAGTTCTAGATCTATCACTTCCTGTTTTGACAAGGATCTCGACTGAGCTTCAAAATTTGGAATCTTGTTCACTTCTTGCATTTTTTTTCTCTTTTATTCAAGACCTTCTGCTGAATTTAGTGGCAAAGAAATTGTCATTTGTACTTCATTTTTTAAGGAAATGCAGAAATCCATCCGTTTGTAAATATGATGGTCGAGGGGACAGTGACAGTCCCCACATTTTGTATATCCCTGGTAGTAGTTCACAGTTGGAGTAACACTGACCCTTAAGTACACACAAATCATCCTTTTACAGCAATGCCCCTCTTCCTGATAGCTGTTTGTGTATGCAGCTGTGCCTTCCATATTGCAGATTCAGAAAGACGATGTTCTAATTACTGGCTGCTGTTATTTACTACACCTGGCTTTGCATCTGTGCCTCTTAAAAATCTCAGCCTTTGCTTTTGAGGAAACCAGCCATGCTTGTATACCTCCAGCTTTCCTGGTCTATTTGCTGCTGTTATTTCCCAGATGAAAATCCAACGGGGCTACGCTTTGGAGGGAGAGCTTCACTATACTGGTAAAACTTTCCTTTGCTCGCTTTGATAACCATCATCTCGGGTTGACCCCTTTATAAAACGCTGCTTGGTATTGGCCAGTTGTCTTTCTGACGACTTTAGCCACTATGGGAGATAGTTTAAAGTCAACGTCGTTCATTGTTGGTGGTCTAACAGTGCGCTAAAGACTAGAATCAGAGAATGTTTGTACAGAGATAAGGAAGAAAGAAAATCAAAGGTCCCAAGGAATATGTAGCTGAGACATCACCTCCTGTAATTCAGGCTGTGTGCTAGGCTTTCCTGCCACATCACTTTTCCAAAGTGATAATGGTAACAGCAACTTTATTGGTGTGTGATTTTTTTTTTAATTTAAATTTTACATCATTGTGGTGAACAACAGTCATCCCTTAATACATCTTTGTCCATTGCTTAATTTCCTATACCTAATAATCTCACCAGCTGCTAAACATTGGAAATTTAGTCATCCATTCAGAATGTGTTTATTGTGTGCTCATTCTCTGTTAGGCTCTAAGCCAGATACTGAGCTCCAAGAAAGACAGTTGTGGGATGGAGGGCATGGCACCTGTAGGTAGTTACTATGCAGAGTAGTTTGAGGCAAAAATAGTCATTGGCCACATCTGTCTTCAATCACGAACTATCCTCCTCCTCATGGAGAGTCCTCAACTCTGCCAAGATGGATTCTTGGAAGTAGGATGCTTCCCTTTTCATTTTGGGGGAATATTTAGTCTATGTTACAGATCTGCTATAATTTAGAATTTGCTAATAACCTCCATTAAACAAGATATTCTTGTGTGAAAATTATGTTGGCTTTTTGGTTCAGCTTTTATAAGACAAGTCACTAATCTAATGCTGTATTATAAAAATTTTATACATTTACCTAATATGGGATCTTTTTGAGACTTACTTATGATGATGGAGGTGTATCTATATTTCTATCTATAGATTAAAAATATACAGATCTTTGAAATTGCAGTTATCCTAAAATAATAGTCATTTTTTTAACTTAAAATGTCTTGAAAATATTTTCAAGTTAGAAAATACAGATATTTCATTATATGAATGTGTGTTTAATCTTTCCTCTTTTGGTAGACATTTAAGGCTGTTCATGTTCCTTGCTATTACATGCAGTAATGGAAGAAACATCTTAGCAAAGATTATTACGTTCTTTGTTATAGGATAAATTTCTAAAAGCAATGTTTCTAAGTCATCTGATGTGTATGTCTTTTAAAAGAATTACAGCCAAATTATAATCAAAAAGAATTATACAAATTTGCATTTCAAGCCATATAGTGGAATGCTTGTTTCTCCAACACTTATCACTACTAATTGATACCAATCTTTTAAGATTTTGCTTATCTAATGGGAAAATATGGTTAAGATTTTACTATTATGTTTTATTCTTAAATGATTTACATAATGATACCACTGTGTTTTAAAACTGTCCCATAAAGAATGAAGAGATGATCACTTGAATGTAGTTAACTATTCAATTTATAGGAGGGATTTTGTTCCAAATCAGTGAATGAAAGAAATTAACAAACATTCCAAGCTCTTGCTTGTATTGAAGTCTGATGCTTAGGAAAAGCCTGGAAGTGCTTTAGTTTGCTTTGGAATATCTAAGTGCACAGCATTCTATCCCAATTCCTGAGCTGTTACAGATTCTAAATAGTTTTGTTTGGTGATAACTTTTATTAATCACCAGCAGTCTCTGGTTTCAGAATTCTTCAGACTTTCTCAGATTGTGTGCAGCATCCCTCAAGGTCATAAAAACTGTACTTTTTATTCTTTAAAAACAAACAAGATGTATCCAAAAAATGAACAAAATGGAAGAAGGCGTGAGTAACCAGAGGAATAAGTTGGAATTCATTAAGAAAGCCAGAGGCAAATGTGGAAAGTGTTTTCAAATTCACTGCTAAGAGAACTTCTTTTAAAGTAGTTAATTGAAAAATTCACACAACACTTTGCAGAATGAAAAGATGGTTGCTGCAACAATCATAAAAAACACATAAAGTACATTAGTGTTTTAAATTTCTCCTGGAAAAAAAAAGGAGTTAACTGTCTTTTGAGATATATAACTAAGTAGGAAAAAAAAAGTTAGAAAAATATGCACATTGCCACTTAAGTTCAGTTTGACTTCTGTTTACCAGATGTTTTGATGGAAGTTTTTTTCAGTGTTCAATATAATACTGTCTGGGAAACATCTAAGCTATATATCCTGTTTATTGATAAAGAACATATGGTTTTGGAAATCAGTGTTAAAAACACATGGAAGTTCTTTGTGAAGCAAAAATTTTAGTTTTACTCTCAATTGTAAAAATCACAAAGAAGAGTTCACCACGATATATACAGCCATCTAAACTAATAGATTGCAGAAAAAATAGAATATTGCACATTGCTAAACTCCTGATTACTTCTGTTTTAGTTTCAGAGGCATTCAGTTTTAGAATTGGCCACGTAACCAGTGACGTGTGCTCATCTCCCTAGCACAATCTGTTGTCATGATCACTAGATAAGTAGTGACTAAAATGATGCTAAAATGATTTTGTAGATAATTAAAATATAACTGCCTGCTCTTTATTTTTCTTTATCTAAATAAAGAGTCCATTAAAAAAAACACAGAGTAAAATCCTAATTATGCTAGACTTCCTAACATTTAAGTGTCATATGAATAAGAAAACCTCTATTTGATTTTCTAAGTGTAATTTGAAGATACGCGTTCTTTAACCTTGATAGGCAGGTGTTCCAGGAGATGCTGAGAACTCTGGAGCCTCAGTGGGATAGCCCTTTCTGAGGAATGACCTGCCTCACATTTGAATCATGCTTTTATTTGGATCCATTCCCACGAACAGTTGCTCGTCATGCAGGGTATTGGGAAAATGACCTAAATTAACTTTTCTGCAGGAAGTAGAGGGACCTCAGGATAGGAGACTCCAGTTTCAGATTTCCCCTGAGATGCAAATTCATTCAGTCTCTATCTGGAATGACTTAAATGACTTAGTCTATAATGTCTCTTGTTCCTCTCAAAGAGGATCTATCAGTGACAGAGACATAGCTCTAGTGATCAAATATACAGGACTGAAATATACAGGCTGCTTACTGAGAGAAGGTAGAAAAATCTGATTAGTCCAGAATAAAAGGGTGGGGGAGGTGGTGGCAATGGGAACAAGACTCCCTTCCAAGCACAAATAAAAGAATGACTTAGGAAGGACTGAAAGAAATCAGGTCATTTACTTTTACTTCCAAAAAAAAAAAAATTCAGGGATGATTGGTAGTCCTTTTCAAAGATCCCCTATAATTGGGGGGGGTGTATCTGTTTTATGCCTTTTTGTTCATTCTTTATTTCCCGTACATATTTCAACATTTTATTATGTCTTTGTCATGTGTACATGAGGGATGAACAGTCTCAAGATGCAGAAGAGATATTTATGTCCTTGAGGCACTCAGCCATTCATTGCTTTTCCACCTCCTTTCTTTATCAGGACATTTTCCATTGATGAAACTTTTCTCTTCCGTCTGTGATAACAACTATCACTTATCTTAAATATTTTGTGTGTGTGTGTGTGGTGATTTTTTCTTATGCATTAAGTTAGTGCTCCCTCTGTAATGATGTTGCAAGCAGCCATCTCACCGTCTCCAAAGATCTCCCAGATGCAGCTGCTCCCAGGAATAGGATGTGACCACCACAGAATATTGAAATTATAAAACTCGGTAGTTTCATTGGGTTCGTTCTCCCACAGCCCTTGGAATCCCTTTGCCTCGGTTGTCTGTGCCTATTTCTGTTCACATTTCGAGGCATGTTTGTGGAACACAGATTCTGCACCCTGGGCAGTCCCCCCATAGAACTATTTTCTAAGACCTTCACCCTCGTGAAATAATATCCACCCAGTGTACCAACATACATGATTTAAAGTAATTAATAAAATTCCTACCTTAAGGGGAAAAAAAGAGCTAAGGTGAATAACTTCAAATAATGGGTACCTCCTTACCTAAATGACTGGACACATCTACATGAAGATATAAGGAATACTGCTGCGATTCTCAGATTCTGCAAATGCAACAACTATTAATGCAGACTGCCTTGCCTCCCTCTCCCAGCCTTAAATATAAGAGAGCCTCAGTTCTAATCATTGGGAGACCAAAATCTCCCTACACATTTTCTAGATGCCTGTGCTGTCTGCCCTACTGAGAACCACCATCGTGGAACTTAATCTTCAACATCAGTGCTTATTTTTTGTATTTGTCTCTATTTGGTTCCTCCAAGAAAAATCCTGCTGAGGAGCTTTTATGACCACAGATCTTAGATTTTTCCTTTTTTTTTTTAGTCCCCAAAACAGAACCCAGACATGCCACACTTGGGCATGACATATTTTCATAAGTATATCTTTAAGTGGCAAATTATAAAGTGAAAATCTGGATTTCCTTATATCATTACCATGTTACCATCATGTGTCGAGACTGCTGTTGGCAAAAACCACTCACTGAAGGATTTGGTAATGTTTTGTAAAAAGAAAATAATTGTTCTTAATCAATAATGTCCGTGGAGTGGGAGGATAGCTTTTTAAGCAGCAGAAAATGAGAAGCCCCTGAATTTTCTTCAACCAACAAAACAACATTCAGTCATTTCAAAATCTGTGTGTCTTTTTCCACTTGCATCTTTTTCTTTGCTGGTGTGTCTTTCTCGCAGGGCTCACACAGCTCTGAAATACAATGTTCCTTCAGCTAGGGCTTCTTCAACAAGTTTTTCGGGTCGTACCATTTTGATGTAAACATTTCACTCAGTTAATCCACATGTATTTATTAAAGACTTAAATAGTCCAACTCAACTCTCTGTTAGCAAATCTTGCTTATCTTCCGATTTCCCAGTCTTTTTCATTGAAATTAAAAACAAAGCAAAAATAGCATCTGATGCAACTGTTTCATTCTCCAGAGAGGAATTCAAAAATATAAAACTGTAATAGTTTAATAAAGTGTGGTAAAACATTGTTGATGGCCTGTTTTAGAATCTGTGGAGACTGCAGATTTCATAGAACTCAGAACCTTTTTTTTCCTCTGTGTCTGTCTCTCCACCGACTCATTGACTTTACAGTGCTCTGGATATTTAATAATTTTGTACTGACTGCATGAACAGATAGATAGGCAAATGAATACAACCTGTTTGTTAAACATGCAAGTATGAGAATTTAAACATGCAAATATATTTCTTTGATGAAGATCTTAATGATTCTTCGTTCCTTTTATCAAAGGGAAGCTTGTACTAAGCACTTTGGTTGAAATGCTGTTGATCGAAAATCCATTATCAATTTAAATGTAGGTTATAGCTTTCTATGATGTTGTTAGATTATTTCTGAAAACAAAGAAGTTGACTGAGCTGCCTTATCTGCTTTTCTCTATAAGGAGATACATTTAGACTCTAATTGCTTTAGCTGTGCATATAGTTCTTTCTGCTGATTTTTTTAAAATGCACTTAAAAATGTACTGCCCTTTGTATAAAAAACATAATACAGATAACATCATTTTCAGAATGGCCGAGTTATTGTCTACACAGTTATTGACCGGGACATAGCTTGTACTGGAGGACTGGTCTTCATTCAAGGAGCTGGTCCTAAGTGTACATGAGCATTTCTTTTTATATGAAGATTTGTGATCCCTGAGGCCTCAGATCCTCGTAGGCTGTCATAGGATCATAATCAGACCCAATATTGTATACAAAACCCTTCCCGACTGGGGAAATTGTCCTTTTCTCACCAAGTTTACCTTATAATACATAATTTCTCATTAAATGTAAATCCACCATTTCACTTAACTTCTACATCTGTGTGTCAGTAAAATGAAAATTTATCTCCATGCAATAATGGCATACATATGCTCTTCTGAAATCCACAGAAAATCTGGCAAGGTGAACATTGGGAAGATAGCTGTGATCTCATCAAGTTTGAACATAGCACTAAACTCCTTGGAAGCAGATTTGTCAGCTAGATTTTCATACCCTCAATCTGACTTCAGCAACTGCTACCTTCTACCAAAATTTATCTGTGCACCGTACCTCAGGATCTCCAGACATTGCCCAGCAAAATCCACTTTGAAGTGAAGAGCGTGGCTCTGGCATCTGGGCCAGGCCCCAAGTGTTAGTTACCCTTATGTACCAAAATCAGTACTGCTTTTCCAAGCTACTCCTCAAGGAACATGAACAACTGGAAACAATTTAGAAATACGAACAATGTGCCCATTCTTTTTCTAAGGTCTCCACACAATACTGCCCCTTCCCTTCCCAAGAGCCCATACCATCTTCACCCACATTTCCATTCATTGTTCTGACATAAAAACTTCACTGCCTTTTCCTTGGGAAGACCACATAGCTTACAACTAATACAGGGTATACCCAGGGGTTATCAAAATTAATCTTTTAAAGAATATTTACCCTCCTGGGGAATCACATCCGGTCCCAGGTCCAGACAGTACTGTCCTGAATGTGCTCTTCACATGACGAACCTCTCTGCTGCTCATGTTTTCAGTAACCGAACCGCCGTCTGTCACAGATATTACCCACTGACTCCTTTCTTCATTGGACTGATGTTTTAAAAGCAAAAACAAAGTGTAGACCCACCGAACCTTTCAGCCCTTGGAAACCTGAATTACTGCATCTATTCATCCTCTTAAAGAGGTGAATGGTTTCACCCTGAGAATTTAATTGACTGGTCATGTTTGATATTTATTGGATTTTTTTTTTTTTTAATCTGGTTACAGTCAGTTTCTAGGCAGGTCAGACACTATGAATGACCCATATGTTTGGTTGCAGATTTCTTGGATTATAATCAGAGTTTAGAATTACTCTCCCAGTCTCCTAGAAGTATGACTTGATGAAGCTATCAGCTGTGGCCTTTACAGTCCTTTAGCAAAATAGCAAGTCTCCTATTAACTGAACTGAATTAGATGATTGGGGAAGCTTGTGGGAAGCAGCATGACCCCTCACACAGAACCAGAAGCCAGAAGGAGGAAAACCACAAGGAGGCTGACAAAACAGCCCAGAGTCTAGAAGCAGGGGGTAGTGTGGGACAGAAGCCAACTAGCCTTGCCCTGGAAGGAAGATTAAGCTGGAGGCAGAGCTGAAGTGTAGTCTGAGAGCAAAAGGCTACAGCCAGGAGAAGCTTTCATAGTTTGTTTTACGCAGAAGCTAGAAATTAGGAACAGGTCAGAGGTCAAAATGAGGTAGGATTTTGAGAGATCACAGCAGGTGCAATGAACCAGAAACTATTGCACTGTTCAAATAACACCTGCCTTCCACAGGAAGTCCTTGTTCTTGTGACTGCTGCTAGACTGTCGTCTAGCAGAACCCGAAACAAGTGCAGTTAGTAAGTCGTCACACCTGTGAGTCCTGACACTGAGGGTAGAGGAAAAGGCCATGCATGAGAGTGAGGAAGGATGTTGATTCAGACAGGCTTACTAGACCATATGGCCAGATCCTTTTCTTATAGGGAAAGAAAGTAGACAAATGGGAAATACCATTTGTCTTTGCCATTTTAAAGTCTCAGGTTTCTTGAGCTACCTTAGTTCAAACTTTACAAACTGAAAGATACAGGAAAAGATGAAGAAAAAAAGGAGGCAAAGCTCAATTTGATTATAGAAACATTCGGGGAATGGGTGACTAGGGGACAGGAGCATAGGTAATTTTAAAAATGGAACTGAAGTATTGGTTACTTCGTTTTTTTCATGACCTGCTCTCCACCCACTCCCCAAGTAAAAGGTAATGACCGTAATCTGTTCTTACAGAGGACATTCAGAAATTTTACAGACCTTGAGATCACTTCCCCAATTTCTCTTGAGAATGGTTCTCTCCTGAACCATTCCCCCTCTCCTGAATGGGCAACAGTTACTCCATAGTATGTATATAGCATTAATGTCACACCACGTGTATTATTTTGTACACTTCCTTTCTTTACAGACAAGGTGCAAAGTTTAATTAAGAGAGCAAGAACCATATTTTTAGCTGTGCTATGAAAGAAAATCTACCAGCTGTGGAACCAAATGACCTGGGTTCTTTGAACCAGCAGTGTGACCATAGCCGGATCATCAGTCAGCATCTGGGTTTCCTGAGTACAACTCCAGTGGGACGAGGGGGCTTTATGGCTGTGGGGCAAAATGAAGTTAGAGGCTTGGGTCCCTTTTCACTGCTTCAGCTACTGTGTCTGCCCTCTCATTGATTTTCTATCTTGGGCTTCTGCATCAGATTTTAAAATATATTTTTTTCTTAATTTCTCCTGCTGTTAAAAGTACGTGGCTGCCTCAGTCAATAGAGCATGGGACTCTTGATCTCAGGGGCTGTGAGTTCAAGGCCCAGGCTGGGCGTGGAGCCTACCTAAAAAAAAAGTTTCACTGATGTGATACCGTCTAAAATCTCTTCCAAACTTGAAGTTTCATTTTATTTTATTTTTTAAAAGATTTTATTTATTTATTTGACAGACAGAGATCACAAGTGGGCAGAGAGGCAGGCAGAGAGAGAGGAGGAAGCAGGCTCCCTGCTGAGCAGAGAGCTCGATGTGGGGCTTGATCCCAGGACTCTGGGATCATGACCTGAGCCGAAGGCAGAGGCTTTAACAACTGAGCCACTCAGGTGCCCCTTGAAGTTTCATTTTACATCATCACTTTATCTGCCATATCTCTTACTGTATTTCTTTGGACTGAGTGTCTAATCAATATTTGTTTAAGAGAAAAAATATGCGATAGGGGTGGGGGGAAGGAATGCTGTGGCCCAATCATGCGATGATGTTCAGATATTTCACAACAGTTTCTGTGTGAAAAGTTTAGCAAATGACACTTTTGACTTGTGAGGAGAAGTCTTTTCATGTCAGCTTGAAATTCTTCTTGAACATGATTTCTGACGTAGGGAAATAGAAAGCAAACCCAACATGCACATGTTTTGTGCAGAGAATGAGCTGCTTTTGAGAGAAAAAATCAGCGGCTCTCTGGTCATGTGGGACCGTTCTGTAGAAATGAAGAAACCATCCTTTGTCAGTTTGAATCACATTTATGAAGGCTTTGATAAGATTAAAACAATCCAAGGAAGCAATGTCAAGATGCACAGGCAAAAACAGGAACTAAGAAACATCCATGTCGCACATGACAACGTCAGCTAATGGAAGAACCAGACACAATGTCAGGGAGTACATATAAATATGAGCAACTTCTGGTTGAGCTAGAAACACTGCTGGCTGTGTTAGAAATCTTTTGAGGTGTGTCTTCAAAATGTCTCTTTTCTTACTGGTTTATATTCTTCTTAAAGGGCCAGTGACACTGTCACCCCGAGGTTGTGCTTTCATATGACTTTAATTACTTTTGGTGCTTTGACCAGATATCTTTTACCAACGTTATAGACCCATTCCCCAGTTTCTGTGAATGTTAGCTGCTAACGATTCACAGCTCCTCCCCATTCTTCACAATAGCTCATAGTTTAAAAAAAAAAAAAAAAATTGCTTTGCCCTGGGCCTCATGTGCCCACCTGCCAAACCTGTCAGCTTAAAGTCAATGACTGCCATGGAGGTACCAAGCCCTCAGCTCAAGATGAGGTCCACTCTGGAGCACTTCATCCCCCATCGGAGCAGGCCGAGGTTAGACTCTGGCTGAGACCACGTGCTTAACTTCATTCCTTTTCCAGTCCTACCCTGCTTCCCTCTCTCCTTTCTTCTGAGAGCCCTCCGTTAAAGCATATGCACCAGAATCCGGGTCTCGGGCTCTGCTTCCAGGGAAGCTAAACTAAGACAGTGATATATTTCAGAGAATAGATCCCGTCATCTTTTATCTTTCACCCTTCATCTCCAGCACATCTAGAACATGACACTCAACAAGTATTTTGAAGAGTCGGAAAGGTAAGAAATTTGCCTTGCTGTTGGCCAACTGCTCACAAGTAGTCCAGCACAATTCCAGCCTTACTTTGAATCCGAATTCTCAGCTCACTGAAGAATTAGAATGGTGGCAGAATTGGGGACCAGAGACAGGATAATGGCAAAGTGGAATTCATTTAATATCCTAACCTGGAATCAGAAGCCATCAAAACAGCGTATTTAAAAAGAAAAGAAAGAAAGAAAGAAACTGTGTTTTCTTTACTTAACAAAATATCATATGCTTTGCTTTAATCACTGAACTCTCTCTAAACTGTTATGAAGTTTCTTTCTAATTGTTCATTTTATTAGAGTGGCTTCTCAGGATAATCTGTAGTTTGAGGTAGACTTTCTGGGCCGGACTCAAAATTGTATAGAGGTTGAAGGAGAATTTCTAATTTGCTCATTCTGTTTCTGCTTTGAAATTAATGAAAGTCATCATGCCTTTTGGAAGAAAAAATCATGTCAAATAAAAATGTTCTCACTTTTTAAATGTATAAGAATAATTAACAAAATTTTGGTGCACACCTACTCTCTGCCATATTGAGAAAATAAAAATTGGCGGTGTGGGGGGCGCCTGGGTGGCTCAGTGGGTTAAAGCCTCTGCCTTTGGCTCAGCTCATGATCCCAGAGTCCTGGGATCAGGCCCCACATCAGGCTCTCTCCTCAGTAGGAGCCTGCTCCCCCACCCCACCCCCACCTGCCTCTCTGCCTACTTGTGATCTCTGTCAAATAAATAAATAAAAACATTTAAAAAAGAAGAAGATGTAGCTCATGCTTTAAAGGAGTTGAGGAGTGAGAACCCTGACAGATGAGCTATTAACTGTGATACAGGGTACCAAGACATAAAACAGAATTCCCTACAAAATGACACTTGAGATCAGCTGGTAGAAAGGATCAGAGACATAGGGAACAACATGAGCAAATGTATGTAGACATGCAAGTTAGTGGGCTATTTGGGGAAGAATATGTAGAAAAATTGGTGAGAAATGAGGCTACGAGGTATATTGATGCAGGGTTCTAGAAAGACAGAAGGAAAGTAAGACTCAGGATTAAACTCTAGCTTCAGAGTGAGGGCCAACTATCAACAGTGCTTTACAGTTTCTTCTTCTCTTTTCTGCTTTAAAAAACTGTTAAGGGGCACCTGGGTGGCTCAGTGGGTTAAGCCTCTGCCTTCGGCTCAGGTTGTGATCTCGGGGTCCTGGGATCGAGCCCCACATTGGGCTCTCTGCTCGGCGGAGAGCCTGCTTCCCTTCTCTCTCTCTGCCTGCCTCTCTGCCTACTTGTGATCTCTGTCTGTCAAATAAATAAATAAAATCTTTTTAAAAAAACAACTATTAAAACAATGTAGTAACATTAAAAAAGTGTTTTAGAAAAATATCCTAGAAACAACTATTACGTTTTTCCTTTCTCGTGTCAAATGCCTGCACAAATATTTTCCATGGTTGTGATTGCAAATTGTATCTGTAGGTTTTTTCTACGTTATTATGTGTGTTCGTTATTTTAAGTGAGTGAACACTGATATAAATACTACATGTAATTCAAATTCTCGTTTTCATTCTCTCTGAAAGTTTTGTAGGCTATTAAGCAAGGCAGTAGTTGGATTGTATTTGTGTGTTAGGAAAACCACACAGGAAATCTGCAGGTGGATCCAGATGAGTGGGACTTGGAGTCAGACGCTTCAGTAGGGAGGAAAGAAGGAATACCAGCCTCAGCGTCCTCACCCTCATCTATAAAAGAAGGTACAAACACCTGCCCTACAAGTCTCATAGGTGCTTGTGAAAGTTAATTGAAAACTTAATATATTAAAAGAACTTGGCCTTTATGAAGCTCTTAAATAGTCATTCATTCAAGAGAGGAAGTTGTGGGGAAAAAATTTTAAAGGTCACTTTGACTTTTAAGCACACGATTTCCTGAAAGACTTTTTGAACTCTTTCAAGATAGGTGCTGTCTTATTCATCATCACTTGCTAACTACCCCTCCTGACTTACATTATTGCCCAACGGACATATTTCTTTGGTGAATAAACTAAAGAACAGCCAGGCAGTAATTACCTGTTTGCTCGATGGACACACACTTCCATCCTATGGGAAACATGCTAGTAGAGTCTGCTTTTAAAGGAAATGATAGACTCAATTTTCCAAGAGATGATGGAAAAGTCAGAATGCTTCAGTGATCACATGGTGATTAGGATTTTCTTCTCTTGTCATTTTACATTCGTGGACCAGGCAGGTGACTGGTATAAAGGACGAGATGAAGCCGTGAGGTCCATCAAGAAGAATCCACAAGCCCTCTGGGCCCTGTGAAATATGAGTTAATTCTAGAAGAGGAATACATTTTTTCTTTGTGGCATTGAGCTCAATTTTAATTGCTTGATACCATTCTCCCCTTGCAGGCTCCATGAGAGCAGGACTTGGGTCAGACTTGAATCTGCCTGTAGCAGGTACCTTGCAGATGCTGAAAAATATTTATCAAATGAATTAAAAAATACAACTTGAGTGAATGAAATGGGACACTGCTTAGAGTGTTGGACCAGCCACAATTTCAGTGTGAGGATATGTTCTACATCTTGCAGTGGAAATGAAAGTTTGGGGTTTGTTTGTTTGTTTAAGATTGTATTTATTTATTTGACACGGAGAGAGAGACAGAGAGAGAGAGGGGAAACAGGCGCCCCACTGAGCAGAGAACCTGATGTAGGACTCGATCCCAGGACCCATAGATCATGACCTGAGCCCAAGGCAAAGGCTTAACCCACTGAACCACCCAGGTGCCCCTAGTGGGAATGAAAGTTATAGAAAATGAATAAAAACTTCCTTATCTACTATTGAATCCTTTTTCTGTTTTAAAAACAACAAAAGGATTTGCCTGGGACACGTGCAAAAAGAATGCCAGTAATATTTTTCAAAATTATGGAATCCTGACACAATATATGATGTATTGCATATCAGCAATTTTTTACTCCCTGATACTGATGCTAATAACTACGTATTAAGCTCCTTTTTGTGCCAAGCACTTCCAGACACTTTATGTATTCAATAATCTGTGAAACAAACCCAGAGAGCAAGAATTATTTATGCCATTTAAAGGTGAGAAACATAGACCCCCCAAAAAGCAGAGTAACTTTCCACAGAGTACACAGCAATTTTTCCTGACTCAGGTTTTTTCTGCTGCCTCTCTGATCTGGAAAGCAGTGTCATACCTGATCCTTTGGCAAGTGTAACAACAAAAAAACAAACCAGTATACTTATTCTCAGATATTCAGGAGAGGTCTTAGAGAAATCCCAGCTAGACATAATGTGTTTCATCTTTATAGTAATACAAAAGCACATAGTAGATGAAATTTTCATGGACCATAAACTTTTGGAAATTTTTGATAATTTATCACTGCTTTTTCACCTTGGCCCTGAAAATACTCCATGTCAGTTCTTAGCTGGAATCTATAAGTAGATTATAGACTTCAGATAAATGATGCTTAGTGACTTGTTCGATGCATGAGATTTAAAATAATACATTTATTTTTTTTATTTAATAAAGAATTTAAATCTTTTATGCAACTTGTTTCGTCCAGATAAACATGTTCTTTGTCCTCTAGTTCTCAGACTTAAAAATAACAATTAAAAATAGCCTTTTGGGTAAATACTTCCCCTGTTTATCCAAACTTAAAATAGGACTAAACCAAGAGTTTTGCTTTCCTTGGCTTCCTCTGTAGTAACCTACTATCATGGGTTTTTCTTTTTTCCACCCACAATTTCTTAGTGTGTTTTGCTAGCTCTTACTCCTCAGGGTTTGAATATGGTCCCTCTTCTTGTCTTATTTGTATTCTCTCTGTAAAATTTCACCATAGCTGCCATCATGTTCTGTACTAGGATGGCTTGCAAACTTGTTTCTCTAATCTCAGATATCGCCTCTGAGTTACAGCCCTATCTCTGCAATTTTTCCTTCTCACTGGCACATCAGACTCCAGAACTTTACAACTAATATGATGCTTCCCCCCTAAAATCTCCTATCCCGATGTTCTTATCTCAGTTTATATGACTGCTGTCCACTGAATGGCTCAGCTACTCGGGAATGATGGTTGATTTTTCTCTTCTCTTAACTTCTGGCCGACTAGTCATCAAGTACTACTGGGTCCACTACCTACACTTCTTAAATCTACTTTTTCCCCCATTTCCGCTGCTATTGGTTAAGAGTGAGACACCTTCTTCTCTTACCTGGACCACCGTACCATCCCTGCAGCCTCTCCTCCCTCATCTCCCATTGCCTTCTTCTTATTGATTCTCCGTAATGAGAGCCAGGGAGAGCATTTAAAAATGCAAGTCTGATTATACTTGCCTAAAATATTGTTACTCTTTTTCAGTTATTATTCTGAGTTCCAAATTCTCTTAAAATAAAAGTTTAAGTCTTCTGTCTGGCCTGCAGAGTCCTGCACTATCTGGTTGTACCCTGGATTTCAGCGTCAGCCTCACTAGTTAGCCACAGGAAGCTGTCTGTAATTGCTTGTTGCAGAAAGACCTTTGAACCTGTCTGAAATGCTTACTCACCCTTTTTCCTTCATTTGTAACTACAACTCAGGTCTTGGAGCTGACCCTCTCCTCTTATGTTCTCGCCACAAGATTTCACTATGGCTGCAATCACATTATTCTATACTTAAAATGACTTGCAAACCTGTTTCTCTTATCTCGGACCTCTCTACAGAGTTACAGCCCTCTGACTGCAATATCTATACATTCAACCTCTTTGTCTCACTGGCACACATCCTTTAGGCCTTGATAGAATTATCTTTTCTTATTTCCAAGCTCGACTAGAGTCTTCTCTTATGTGTTCTCATAATGCCCTCTCTTTTATGTCGGAGGATTTATCACAGTTCATTGTAATTTTTTTTCTTTTTTGGTCTCTTTCCATCTCTAAGCTAAAAACTTCGGTTCTCCGTCTTACTGGGCGATACGTCCCCCATGTACCCAGTGCTTGGCTTGCAAAAATACTTAAGTATTTGCTTAACAAATAATGATTCTGTACTTCATGACTCGGATAAAATATATTTATCTGTGATCTCCTATATTTTGAAATGTTAAAATAAAAAATAAGGCTTGCCATTTGAATTCCACATATTATCTGAATCTACTTTTTAAAATAGTTTTGTTTTTTTCCAAAGAAATTCTGTCATTTGAAAGACTAAAGCCAGCGCTATAAGGTACTACTTTAACTGTTATTTCTCCTCTTTGAAAAGGTAATTTTCATTCTGGGTAGCTATTTAAAATACCAATTTCAAGTTTAGAGCTTGCTCCTCTTTAGGAATTCACACCCTTAAGAAATAAATATGTATTCTGTGTCTCATAACTATTTTTTTAAACCAGGAATTAGAAGAGATAATCTCTCTGCTTTATAATTTCACAAGGGAAGCCAAGTCATATAGTCAGAAATACTTTGCCCAAAGTAAAGAGCAAGCTTAATTAATTGAACAGAGTCTCAGCTATATAGAAGCCTCTGTCGCTGGAGGTGGATGGATACTGATGGGATCAGGGCCAAGACCATCCATTCTGTGTGAGAGAGTTCTTGTCTTTAAGGAGCTTGTAGTGTAGTGGAGACAATATACACACATTTAAGAATAAAACAAGGAATAATCAAAACTGTCTTAAAAGACCATGAGATTCTGATATATAAAGGCATAATCTATTCCTAGGGCAAGTGGTGAAAGCTTTATGGAAGGACTAGATCTGAGGTAGACATTGAAGGAATGAAAGAGATTAGACTTGCAGAAGAGGGTAGGGCCAAAGAGTAGACCCATTAAAGTCTGGGTATGCAGATGAGCTTAGAACATATGAAGAAGCACATGGAACAGGGGTATTGGACTCCTATAATTATAGTAAGGACTGTGTGAAAATAAGGTTGGAGTGCATGGATGATTGTCATCCCCTTTCGAGTGGTAGTCCTTCAGCTGTTGAGCCACAACTATCATGCCTGGATTGTGTTATCTTACCTGATTTAAAGCAAGATAGCTTTAGTGCATATACACAATACACATAGAAGAGTAAAGTATTGAAGCAAGTCACAGGACCTGCTGTAGCTGCCATGTGTAGGAGTCTGTGGAGTATGAGGAGGGGTCATTGACAACAGAAACAACTGTGGGAGTAAAGAGAAGCAGACCTGCCTACAAGATCTGTCCAACATGGCCAGTGATAATCTTTCTTTCCTTGTTCCTTGCCTCTCGGTAACCCCACTTTGTTCTCTCTCCTATGGGATTCTTTTTTTTTTTTTTTTTTTTTTTTTTTTTTCAAAAAAAAATTTTTTTTAAGATTTTATTTATTTATTTGTCAGAGAAAGAGAGAGAGAGAGCGCACAGGCAGACAGAGTGGCAGAGGGAGAAGCAGGCTCCCTGCGGAGCAAGGAGCCCGATGTGGGACTCGATCCCAGGACGCTGGGATCGTGACCTGAGCTGAAGGCAGCTGCTTAACCAACTGAGCCACCCAGGCATCCCCCTATGGGATTCTCTTGATTACCTAACGTATGTACCTTGAAAAATGCTGATTAAGACCCACTGGAAAGAAAAATAGGTTTGTTTTTTGATTTGGGTTTTTGGTTTTTGTTTTAAATTTATTTGACAGAGAGAGACACAGCAAGAGGGAACACAAGCAGGGGACCTAGAGAGGGAGAATCAGGCTTCCCTCCAAGCAGGGACCCCAGCGTGGGGCTCAGTCCCAGGACTCTGGGATCGTGACCTGAATGGAAGGCAGATGCTTAACCGACTCAACCACCCAGGCGCCCCAGCAAATAGGTTTTATGAATAAGGGCTACCCAAATATATCAGTTCCTAATCCTTGGAACCTGTAAATGTTACCTCATAAGGAAAATGTATATGCAGATGTGATGAAGTTAAAGTTCCTGACCTGGGGATATTGTCCTGAATTAACCGAATGGACCCTAAATCCAATCATGTACATTGTAAGCGAGAGAGGCAGAAGAAGAAACCTATCCTCTGGAGACAGTGTAGCCTTGCCAGTGCCTTGGTTTTGGCCCCGTGAGCCTGCTTTGGACTTCCAGTCCCCAGAACTCTATGAGCATAGACGTATGTTGTTGTAAGCCGCCAAGTCTGTGTAAATTTGTTAGATGGCAATTGGAAACAAATGTATAGATAGAAAATTATTTTATGCCCTTTTCCCTGAGGTGTAGCTGTTTAGTCAGCATTGTATCTGGAGCACAGATAGAACCAGGGTTTTCTCATCTACAGACTGTTGATTTTCAACTTCTTTTAAATGAGTTTGAGTATTCTTCCTCTATAAGGTAGAAAATTTAGCAAAAGGTTTATAAGAATGCCTTGTCTCCTTTGAGGTTCAGCTTACATAACTTTGATATAATAAAAGTTGGAGAAAACAATCTATCTGAATCAGAGACTTTGGAATGTGAATTCATAGAAACTAATGAAGAAAAACCAAACTTGGCCTCATAGGGAAAGAATGTCTTATGCAAATCTGTGTCATCAGCCAAGTTCATACATGCAGAATGCAAAACTCTGTTTCACTATTTGCTGGGGATTTGGAAATAGCTGGAGATAATCTAATTTAAAAGGACGGACATGGGGCGCCTGGGTGGCTCAGTGGTTTAAGCCGCTGCCTTCGGCTCAGGTCATGATCTCAGGGTCCTGGGATCGAGTCCCGCATCGGGCTCTCTGCTCGGCAGGGAGCCTGCTTCCCTCTCACTCTCTCTGCCTGCCTCTCTGCCTACTTGTGATCTCTCTCTGTCAAATAAATAAATAAAATCTTAAAAAAAAAAAAAAAAAAAAAAAAAAAAAAAAAAAAAAAAAAAAAAATAAAAGGACGGACAAATTCCTTTAGCTTTATAAAATTTATTCCACATATGTCCAAGATAAACTTATTGTACTACAAATAAACTAGAACTGCACGTGACCTTAGCTGAAAAGGTAAATAATGCAGTTTACATATTATTCTCTCCTGTTCATGTTATCAGCATATGTTAATGAGCTGCAAAAATAATAGTGGTAGTGCTGCAGAGTCTACTGGTAAATTCTGGGAATTATCAGATTAGCTAAAACGTAGTTCTGGTTTTATACACTGAGAAACTAGTCAATGAATTTCCATAGTTGTTAACTAAATTTACATTTATTATAAATGCAAATGCATAATAGAGAACCGTTAATATTTTTTTTCCATTAAAAGTGTTCTTGGCAAACAAAAGGGTTCATAAGATCATGGTTTGCTGACGCCATAGCAACATAATCTTTTATTGAGAATATGATCCTTTACAATGCAAGTAGTTGTGGTCATGTGCTTGGAATAGACTTTCCATTGCTAAAGTACATGGTGATGTGATAGGATAAGATTTGTCCAGATGTTTACACAGTGCTTACAAGGAATTGTTTTAGTGGGTTCATATGGGTTGAAATGTTTTATGCTTAGAGGATTGAATTACTGTTAGGACTGGGAATATTTAAATAGCTTTTAACTTCAGGAGTAGGTTAAATGCCTATTTGGAATAGAAAAATACGGGTGGACAGAGACTAAAATCTGTGAATTACTTGATTGCCCTAGAGATGTTCTCTATTTGTAAAAATAAGAGATCAAATAGTTCTGTTTTAAAATAGACTAGATGAAAACTGTTTGTTCCTTTGTTTTTATTATATTTATGAAAAGAATACTTTCCAGCAGAGTTTTAGTGGGAAACCATTGCAAAATGTAGAACATATACATATCGTGGGGGCCAATTCAGAAGTGGAGTTAATATGAAGGGTAGTATATTGGGATTCTCCAGAGAAACAACCAAAAGAAGATTTATCATGATTTATTATGAAAAATTGATTCACGTGGTTATGAAGGCCAAGAAGTTCCTCATCTATTGTCTATAAACTGGAGACTCAGGAAGCCAAAAGTATAGTTCTAGTCTGAGTCCAAAGGCCTATGAACCAGGAGAACTGATACCCAGTCCAAGAACAGCAGAAGACCTATCAACATCTCTCAACTCAATAGGCAGAGAGAGCCAGTTCTCCCTTCCTCTGTGTTTTTGTTCTCATCAGGCCTTCAGGGGATGGGAGGAAGTCGACCTACATTGGGGAGACCAGTCTCCTCTGGAAACATCCTCACAGACCCACACAAAATAATGTTTAACATATATTGGGGGACCTGTAGCCCAGTCATAATTAACACAAAATTAACTACCACAGGAAGAGAAGAGTGGCAACACCAGACCTACAACTGAAGGAGAACAGAGAAAATTTGTTGGGGCTAAAAACCATGAATATATCTTCTAGATAGGTTTGATAAATAAAATTTCACTTTAGGAAAGTGTGAGTTCAAGGTCAGAAGTTAGTACATGCAGGAGGACTAGAGATCTGAGGTTGTCAAGTGCTCTCTAAAAGAGGGGTACTGGTTTCCACATCTATGCTTAGATCCCACAAATTCTCGAGAGTGGGGACCACTGATCTCAGATAAATGTTGCCCCCCTTCCTCTCAAATCTTAATTGGAACACTAATAAAGCTGGGCACCCTTCCTGTTCCTGTCCAAGAGTGGTTATCTTCACTTAGCTCTGCAGAACAACCAAAAATGTTTGTCCTTACTCTGGTGGGTTGCCTAGAATTCCCTGTTAATTCTAGTAGTTTGCAGAGGTTAGTTGAAATGTAGTTTTAGTTTTGCATACTATGAAAATGGTATCACTTTTTAAAACTTGATACTAAACTTATTTATTTATTATATTTCATACATATAATAGGAAACCATTTATCTTATCTTTTTCCTTAAAGAATGTTTCTGGGAACCAAAAGGATTCCTAAGATCATGACTTGCTGATCCACTTTGAGAGCCAGATGGTTTTCCAAATGCAAGACAATGAAGGACATCAGGTCCATTCCTTCCTGGCCTCATACCCATCCCATTTTGTTCCACTAGACCAAATGGTTCTAACAACAACCCAGTTATCCAAGGTTCTGTCCTGAAGGAAGACTATAGACGTATATAAAGAAGGAGCAAACATTAGGGAATTTAGCTGACTTGAATATATCATAGTTCCTTTACCACCAGTGAGAAGTATCCTTCTCTTCTTAGACCTCAAGAAAAGAGATTTTCATTAAGGATATCACTTCTTCCTTCCTTCCCTATTCCTTCTTTCTTAGAGCTACCTGAGAGGCTTCAGACTCTCACTCCTTCAAGAAACCATCCAATGTCCCCTCAAAAGAATGTGTTACACTTTGGATCATTTCTTGTTACACACTGGAGCCCTAGGTCCCAGCCAGCTGTTCCATTTCTTTAGGCCTGTGGGGTAGGTTAGTGGAGGGTAAGGAGTGAAATTGAGGTGGGTTATAATATCATGACTAGAGGAACCTAATTCCAGTGTGGTTTCCTTTCCAGGGATGGTTTTGTGCTTGGTTCCCTTTATTAAACCCCTCTGTGGTTTAAGATACCTAAAGATAAGAATATTTTTTTCTTTTTAATACAATTGAAACCCAGAATAGAATAGGTCTCCATCAACATGGATTTGACATCATTGTTTAGTGAAACCTACTCATTCCCACAGCCCATCAGCAGTTAAACATGTCCACAATTAAGCAAACAGAAAAAAAAACTGTGGGCTCTGTTCGCATCACCTGAGACCTGCATGTTTACAGGAGAATTCACACCCTTTATCAAGGCCCATTTATTTCGCTATCAGAAAGAGACAGGGCCAGCCTTCATGTGCCAACTTGGATTGAGTTTCTCTGACTTTGGGTCCACTTCTGATGAAATAGAAGTGGGTGGAATTTTGCCAGTCCATCCCCCACCCCTGTAAATCCAGCTTGAAACCACAGAGGCAACATGGATGTGCAGATGACTGGAGAGCCTTGTTTCCTGCAGACACAAGTAGATTGTTTTGGTGACCTCTCATAGATCCAATACAGTATGAAAAGGAGATGGAACACAGTGAAAATAATCTAGAGGAAATGAAAAAAGTTAAGAAAAGGAAATGAAAGAATTAGAAGAAAGGCTAATCTTTATCCTTGCAAAATTGAAAGAATTAGTTTGTTGCAAAAGTGAAAGAATTATTTTGTTGCAAAAGTGAAGAAATTATTTTGTTCCTGAAAAGGGGGAGGGGATAGGTTAAATAGATGATGGGAACTAGGGAGTGAATTTGCTGTGATGAGCACCGAGTCTTGTAGGGAAGTGTGGAATCACTATATTGTATACCAGAAACTAATACTCCACTGTATGTTAACTAACTGGAATTTAAAAACTTAAAAAAAAAAAAAAAAAGAAAGAAAAGAAAAAGATCCTGTGATTTCACCTGATTCTTCACTTGGAACTTCAGCTTGTTTTTTGTCCAGGTAGTTAGAAATCAGTCTTCAGCTAAGAATTTTGGAGTAATTGTTAATGTGCACACATGACATTTTTTTTTAAAGACATTTATTTATTTATTTGAGAGAGCGTGCTGGGAGGAGGGGCAGAGGGAGAGAATACCCAAGCAGAATCCCCACTGAGCACAGAGCCAGACACAAGGCTCGATCTCATGATGCATGAGATCATGACCTGAGCCAAAACCAAGAGTTGGATGTTCAACTGACTGAGCCATCCAGTCATGGTGCCCCAACACATGACATTATTATTAATAATCTATTGAATATCTTTACAGATATTTTTCCCAAATTATACTTGATTTTCCAGATTTCAGTCTTTGCCTTGCCTCTCCTTTTTCCTTGCTTCTGCCGATCCCACTACTCCATTCACTATAAAGAAGAGGAGTTCAATATTTTTAATGCAGAAAATTGTCTAGAGGGTAGGATTTTATAAGTTTTTCATCTGTGTCAGAACATGTTCTTTGATGCAGTGATATCAAGTAGCTAAGCTGAGACAGGATTCCACACCTAATCTACCAAGTATGTATTTCAAAATATTCTTTGAAAAAACTTGGCTTTCTATACTCCCCAAATAGGAAAACCCATGGGGGGTGGGGAGAGAGAAAAGAAGTACATTCATAAAATCTAAGGCTTAGTGAATTCCATGAGAAAGAGCAAATTCACACAGAAGCCAATGGAAAAGGATTGATCATCATCATCCAAGAAAGGTAAGTCTTCTAGAGAATACTGAGGACTGGAAGCCAGGCTGTGTGATCCGCTGGACAAACAGGGGACAGCATCAGAGAGATCCTCAGGGATCTCTTCAGAACATACACAGGTTTGTCTGTCTCTCATCAGCTAGAAGTCCTTGACAATAGCAGGACTCATTGGGAGTGAGGCGCTTAGAAAGGAATTCAAAGCAGTCGTGGGAGAAGTAAATGAACAGTACATTCAGTGAGTTTGAAGGTAACTGAAAAAGTAAATAAACCAAGGTCAAAGAAAAGTGAAACCACTTGTTGGGAGGCTGTTGAGAATTAGATGTTAAGGGAAGAAACGTAAGAGACCAGAGGTTGGGATGGCAAAAAAAAAAAAACCCAATTTAAAAATTGCTTCCAATAGAATATGAAGCAGGGATGAAGGAGGAAAAGAAACTGTTCAGAGTATGGGAGAGCTGAAGGCTTCACTGATGGGCATCAGTGAAATAGTGGGCAAAAGATTAAGTAGCCTATTTCCATTTATACTGTGAAATCTTTGCCAAAGAGCGGCATGCAGATTGTTGGTGGTTAAAACACTAACGCAAGTGAGGAATTTGGAGGTCAGATATTTCCCGAATCCCTAGCTATACTGGAGAGTGCAGGTGTTAGTGTGTGCTCACCAAGAAGAAAGATAGGGAAAATACAGAAACAAATCTTTAGGAGCTTTCTTTAAGATTATCTCATTTAATACTTAGAATAGGTATGGAAGAATATTATTGTTTATTTTATAGATAAAGATACTGAGATTCAGAGATGTTAGGTAACTTCCCCAAGTCCATATGATCAGTGAATGGTGACCTCCGAAACCCTTGCTCTTCCAAAAACTCCAGCCTGCCTTTTTTAGGCCATGATTTCAAGTACAGAGAAGAAATAGGACCAATAAGTGCATAGGAATATAAGAGGCAAGTGAGATTGAAGCAGTGGGAAAGGCTTCACTGAACAGATTGAAATTTCTCTACCAAAAGGATCCTATTTAGACAAGGGAAGGGCTTTGACTGTTCAAAAAAAAAAAAAGTTCATTATCTAAAAGTAGGCAAAATGTAATCGGTTAAAGTGTCTTGGATGTAAGTGTTTGCTAGATGTTTTGATTACGAAATTGTGAAATGTAGTCCACACTCAGATCATTTTAGACTATCAAGAACCATTAAAAAATGTGGCTCCTGGGGCACCTGGGTGGCTCAGCGGGTTAAGGCCTCTGCCTTCAGCTCAGGTCATGATCCCAGGGTCCTGGGATCGAGCCCCGCATCGGGCTCTCTGCTTAGCTGGGAGCCTGCTTCCTCCTCTCTCTCTCTCTGCCTGCACTCTGCCTACTTGTGATCTCTGTCTGTCAAATAAATAATAAAATCTTAAAAAAAAAAAAAAAATGTGGCTCCTGTCTCTTCACCCAAGGCCAAAAGATATTTTTAGGATTAAAAACCCAATCTCAAATTCTAAAACATTTATTAATAATTTAGACTTTAAACTAAATTATCCTGGAAAAGCTGGAACTCAAATAAAATCATTTTTTAATCTGGCTCCTCTGTGCAATATTAAGGCAGTCTTTAATTTAGTAAATAAACACCTGTGAAAGTTGCAGTGCAACCTCTATTAATATGATTTAAACCATGCGTGTGTTCTCCTGAGATATGCCAGATTAATGAATTATCCAGGCCTTGGTGGAAAATGACCTGCTGAAAATGAAAGTGGAATTCATAACTAAAAGCAGCCCCAAAAGCAGCTAATCTTAACTCCTCATTTTACAAATAAGGAAAGTATAAATAGGTTAAAAGATAAGCCATACTTATTATTTTAGATCACACTACATCCTTCTAACTTGAGCGCTGTTAAAGGTTTTGTTTGGTTTCTATTTCTTTCTCTAATATTTCAAATTATAGTACATTCAAATGCATATTTTTTTCCTGTTTGTGCTTTGAATGGCATGTTTGGATGACTGGCCTAGATCTGGCATTCTGAGTTCTGTGCCAACAAAAATGTCAAGTGCATTTATTTGCCTTTTAATTACATGCACTGCCCGGATTTTAATATTCCACATTTTTCCCTGAAGGAGAGACTCTTCTGATCCTGTAGTTTATAGAAGAAAAAAAAATCACTGACATTATCATGAAGCTTTTTTTTTACCAGACATCTCCAGATACCTGTATTTATCATTTTATAAACATCTTAATTTAATATTCAAATTTGGCTGTCCCATAGACTACTTTGCTATAAACCCCATATATGGATATGTGATCCAGCATCATTAGTTTTAACTTACTCCTTTGACTTTTCAGTAAGCCTCAGCTCAACCTCTTTTAGTCTTAATAGGTAATTCCTATTCCTGCTTGGATGTCCCGCATGTACTAATCACTATATGGAAGATGTAGTTCCTCATCATTTACAGTTTCCCTTTCCTGTACCTTCAGTATAAATGTGGGCCAGGGTTAGGGCATTATGTTGTCTTTTTTTTTTTTTTTTTTTTTTACTTCCTCAAGTTAATTTTTACTGCTCTATTGTGTTTTTATTTAAAGTCATCTTTAGACCCCATAGGGGGCTTGAACACACAAGCCCAAGATCAAGAGTCACCTCCTCTACCAAATGAACCAGCCAGAGGCCCTTACTACTCTACTATTATTCTCTGATCTCCTTTATTACTTTCAAAAAGATTTTTTTTAATCAACTAGACATCTTCATAATCTCTGAACTCACTTTAATGCCTACAATATAGGCACTCAAAGTATTTGCTATTGATAGGCTACAGCCTTTGTCATCTCAATAAAAACCACATCATCCACCTCCATGTTTCCTTCGGAGAGGTCTTCCTTCCCCTTCAAACCTGAAAAGGTCACTGTGATGCTCTATCTCATTCCCTACTTTAATTTTTGGCATGGAACTTCTCACTGTCAGGTGCTCGTTTACTTATGTATCATCTGCTTCACAACACAAGGATGCAAACTGCATGAGAGTAGAGATATTCTCTGTCTTGTTCGGTGACGTTTAATCAGAGCCTAGAAATGAATAGAGAACATGCCAGGAACAACAAATAATTTATTGGTGAAAGGAAGGAAACCCATGCCTTCTTCATGGATTTGAGATGGGTCGTGAAATTTATATTTTATAATTTTATTTTTTTAAAAAGTCCTTAAGCTTCCTCTAAGAATACTCCCAGATTGCATCCATCCATCTATATACCCATCTCTGATATTTATAGGAAAGGTTTGAGCTAGCTACCAATTTATTTGTATTTTTATCTCTCCAGCTTTGTTTCTTTTTGAAAGTAGTGGTTGAGGTTGATACCTCTCTGGTTTCGTTCTCTGAGAAGACAGTGGTAAAAGATACTCCTAACTAAGTGGCTAACCGCATTGCTCCCAAGTGAAAGTGCCAGATGGGGGTCAGGAAGCATGGGCTATATTTTTTATTGTGCCAATAACTAATACCATGACCATGAAAAAGGTGTGTACTTCCTCTGAGTTTTTTATCTAAGAAGTTTTTTTTATCTAAAAGTTGGACTTTGGGGGCACCTGGGTGGCTCAGTCCGTTAAGTGTCTGCCTTCAGCCCAGGTCGTGATCCCAGAATCCTGGGATCGGGTCCACATTGGGCTCCTTGCTCAGCAGGAAGCCTGCTTTTCTCTCTCTCTCTGTATGCTGTTCCCCCTTCCTGTGTGCCCTCTCTCTCTCTCTGTGTAACAAATAAACAAATAAAATCTTTAAAAAAAAAAAAAAGGTAAAATAAAATAAAAGTTGGACTTTGGGGCACCTGGGTGACTCAGTCTTTAAATGTCTGCCTTTGCCTCAGGTCATGATCCTAGAGTGCTGGGATTGAGCCCAGCATT
This sequence comes from Meles meles, assembly GCF_922984935.1. NCBI lineage: Eukaryota > Metazoa > Chordata > Mammalia > Carnivora > Mustelidae > Meles > Meles meles. Next base: position 74,501,908 of record NC_060070.1, read on the forward strand.
GGGTTCCCTGCTCAGTGGGAAGCCTGCTTCTTCCTCTCCCACTCTCCCTGTTTGTGTTCCCTCTCTTGCTGTCTCTCTCTCTCTCTGTCAAATGAATAAATACAATCTTTTAAAATAAAAATAAAAAAAATAAAAGTTGGACTTTGATGTTGAACGGTTCTAAGAAATGTTTTAGGATGTCAACAAACTAGATACGATTTCATCTCCCTCAGAGTCCCACCTGTACCTCTTTGGTACTTGCCATATTCTGCTACTAAGTACAATTATGTAAGTACTTGGCTGCACTTCTAGATTATGCATGCTCTGGAGGAGGAGCATTTGTTCATCTTTCTGGTTTTTAGCCTAGTACAATCTTTTTACCCCTAAGGTATTCAACAAATATGTGATGCAAAAAAAAATATTAGCAATCAATTTTACATATGGGTTATGGACAAATAATTAACTGTTGTTTTAGAGATGAGAGGGTAGTTAAGGATTAAGGTCTTTTTTTTTTTTTTTTTAAAGATTTTATTTATTTATTTAACAGAGGGAGATCACAAGCAGGCAGAGAGAGAGAGGAGGAGGAAGCAGGCTCCCCCTGAGCAGAGAGCCCAATGTGGGGCTCGATCCCAGGACCCTGGGATCATGACCTGAGCCAAAAGCAGAGGCTTTAACCCACTGAGCCACCCAGGCGCCCCAAGGATTAAGGTCTTGAGTAAGCTCTGAAGAAAAACAAAATCCCATGGTCTGACTTCCATTTTTGGAAATTTAGATTTGGAAAAAGGATTTTATCTGACTTTGATTATTTTTACCCTAATACTTACTGAGGCTTTATTATTATCCTAAGTATTTTATGCATTTTAACATGTTTAGACTTTCTGTCAGCCTAGAAGATACATATCTTTATCATTTCCATTGTACCAATAAGAAAATGAACACAGTGGTTAAGTAGCTTACTTCAGGCCCCCGAACTAGTATGTGGCAGACCTGGAACTCCAACCCGATCAGTGGTTTTGTTATTACAAAAATATTTAATGCCACCTGATTAGAGTGTCCCTTATCACTATCTTTTCCAGATATTGAGGTTCCCTAGCAATTTCTGCTATGTAGAAGTTTGTTTTAAAACATAATTATAGATTTCATAAATTAATTCATTTAACCTTAGCATTAATGTGTTTATTTCAAAAATGTTAAAACTTTAAACATGCTTTTATGCTATATGATACACACTTTTATGTAGGTGGTACTCTTTGACAGATGAACATTTTTGTTACTCATTCATTAAACTAAACTGCTGGTCACTGTAAATCATTGGACATAAGAGATGAATGCGATTATATCTACCCTCAATTAGCTTCTAATCTAGCATATTTTATAGATTTATTAAAAATATTTGCAATCCAATTTTACATATGGGTTATGGGCAAATAATTAACTGTTGTTTTAGAGATGAAAGGGTAGTTAGGGATTAAGGTCTTGAGTAAGCTCTAAAGAAAAAACATAAAATCCCATGGTCTGACTTCCATTTTTGGAAATCTGGCGGGTGAGGTGCTCTGAAGGGGTCTGCAGAACGGCTTACCTAGATAGGACACACCTTTAGGTACATTACCAGCCTCACAGTACCTAGGAGATACTAAGGACTTAGTATTCTGCTTCTGTCCCCCACCCAAAAATGTAGGTGCATGGAGGTAAGAACAGTGAGCAATAGGCACAAGGAGAGGTTGGTAGTCCTTGAAGGGATACTGAAGCTATATTGCCCTTGAAACACAGGTGCTTGTGCTGATAATAAGAGGGTTGCCTAGCCTGAACTCTCGTATAGAGCTGATACTCTTGAGGAGAGCAGAGGTGGTCTGATTCCGGTGGTCCCTCAGGGTTACTGTAGAAGAAAGAAATGATCAATTTAGGCCTGCAGGATTCCCACAGACTAACATAAAGCCATTAACTCACAACTAAAGGTCACCAAGCATTCCTGGAAGTAATTCACTGTGAGTGTTAGCAGAAACAACAGATCTACATCCTCAAAGGACCGCAGAAATTGTGATTGTCCGGTTCGGAATACAAAAGAGTGGTGTACAAAACACTCAGAGAGGCAAAATGCAAATCATGAAGTTTAGCAATAAGATATTAAGAGTAACTAAACCAAGGAAAATTTGCAAAGACCCCAATGGAACTTTGAAGAAGCAAAAGCACAAATTGTTCGAATTTTAAAAACTCTCTGGATGGACTACAGAGCACTTTTGACAGACGTGTAAAGATAATTAATCAGCTGAACTTTAATCCAAAGAAGCCGCAGCAAAGTGTAAAGACCAGCCAAGATGCTCAAGAAGAGGACAAGGCCTGGGAACATGCCCATCATGTAATGTATTATAAAGCTGTGGTAATTAAAACCATGTCATATCAGTACAGAATAAATATATTGCCTCCTACAAAATAATGGAAAATCCAGAAACTGAATTCATGCATTTATGTAGTTAGAATATAGGATAGAACTGGATTGTAGATGACCGAATAAATTCAAAAATTGTCCACAGATAACTGAATACTTATTTGTGAAGGATTGGAATGCTAGACCTGAAATGTCTTCCTAGTGTATATCATATTCAGAAAGTAATTTCAGATGGATGCAGGATTAAGTAGGAAGTGCATAGTTTTAAAACTTTTAGAGAAAGAGATTATTTCTATGAATTCAAATAAATGATTGATATATTTGACTTCATTAATATTTAGAACTACTATTCATCAGGCTGTCATAAATAAAAGGAAAATCACCCCATAGAAAGTATGTGTAACACGTAACTGACAAAAGGTTATTATCCATACACAAAATATTTTACGTAAACAAGAAAAGATGAAAATTAAATAGAAAAATATGTGCCAAAGTTTTGCACCATGCAAAGTGAAGAAATATTTATATTAGTATAAGTATCTCAAAAGATAATTTCTTTTTTTCAAAAGATAATTTCAATAATCAAATGCATATGAGATGTCAGTCTCTACCACTAGATTGGCAAAAATCATGAAGTGTGGTAATACAAAGTGTTAAGATGTAATTTAAATCGAGTTTATATAAACGGCTGGTGGGTATATAATTGGGTCATGATTTAACATTATCTTGTAAAGCTGAATATTTGCAAGCATATAATAGTTGCAGTCCAAATATGCTGGATACGTACAACCCAGGGGGCCACAGTTTGCCAAACCCTGAAATAGAGGAGTATTTGGGGAAGGGCTAGTGCTTTTGTATGATTAGGGTATGTGATAGCCTAAAGGAGTTGAGTTGTCAGTGGATGAGATGGAAAAGGTTGATTAGAGCCTTAAAGGCTTTATTTATGTTATACCAAGAACTTCTGCCTTTCCTCTTCCATGGGAAGCAGTTTAAAAAGTCATTTAGTCACATTTGCATCTGAGAAAACTCATTCTTGTGGCATTAGAAAGGATAAATCTGAGGAGGCCTTTAAGGAGAGCAGAAAGGCTTCGTGAAAAAGCAAGACAGCTGGGTCTTGTGTAAGACACTGAAAAAATGGAATGGAGAATTAAGGACAGACTTCAGACATAACATAGCAGATAGACTTAACCATGTTTAAGAAGTAAGAGAAAGGGCGCCTGGGTGGCTCAGTGGTTTAAGCTGCTGCCTTCAGCTCAGGTCATGATCTCAGGGTTCTGGGATCGAGTCCCACCCACATCGGGCTCTCTGCTCAGCGGGGAGCCTGCTTCCCTCTCACTCTCTGTCTGCCTCTCTGCCTACTTATGATCTCTCTCTGTCAAATAAATAAATAAAATGTTTAAAAAAAAAAAAGAAGTAAGAGAAAACACTAAGACTCTATTTTACCCAGTTGAATAAATTTAACTGAATGGGAAGCTTAATGAAAAATTCATATGTAAAATATTTGACCTTCATTAAGTTGTTGTGAAGCAAAAAATATTGAACATGTTTTTTAACCTTCAAGTACCTTTCTAAAACGTGATAGTTCTTTTGTTACTTTTTAAAAAAGCATTTTGTTCATTTCTTCAGGATTTTATGTAAAACTTAAACTGTGGTTTTTAAAATTTTTAAAAAATTTTTAAAAATTTTTAAAAAATTTTTAAAAATTTTTAAAAAATTTTTAAAAAGTAGAGAATCAAAGACTACAAGATGTCATGTGTAAGCAGTGTGAAATGAATTTTAAATCTTTGTAATGTTATTCTGTACTTTTATTTCATAGTTATTTAAAGGCTTCATAGACTTCTGAACTATTATTTTCCACATCAGAAGTTCTCAGGTAATATCCACACCTTAATTAAACAAGAATAAAACGTATTTAGGACGTATTTTAGTTAACGGTTAAAAGAAAATACATACTATATCTGTTTTCGATTTCACCTATATAAAACTCCAGTAGATCCTGTTTTTTACTGCCAACCCCCTGAGACTGGACAGGTTTCATAAGATCATATGGCATGATGAAGCAACAAGACTTCAAAGAATCATGGAGTTAAATAATGCACGCTTCAAGATGCCTGTAAGGCTGAGAAGTCCACTGTGGCAGACTGTTTAATTAATAACATGTACTTGACAAAACTTACCATTACTTATTTATGCAGTAGACTGTTAAGATTTTAAAAAACTGTTTTCTAGTCCTGTCAGTTCCCTTATTCATAATTTTTAATGTTTTTTTGTGTGTGGTGGGCCCAATGGGCTGATATCTGGGCCATTTCCACCCAGGGTGGCAGGACCTCTGTTACTACTATTAGTACCAGTGTTCCACATTTTACAGGAACTTTTCCCATCATTGTGTCACTTGATACTCTTAAAAGCTAGTATGATATAGCTACTGTTATTTTTATTTTATAGGTAAAATAATAACTCACAGATGCCAACTTACTCATTGTTGCACAACAAGTAAGAGAATAAGGAGCTGCGAGTTAAAATAAGGCCTTACTGATGCAAGTTTCTTGTACTTCCCATGACTGAAATTTCCCTATGCTTTGGTTTGGTGGTAGATGGTGTCAGATGGTAGAAACAGTTAACTTTGTGTATGTATCGTCGCTAGCAGAGGGGTAAGAAGTTTCTAGAAACAATTCAGGAGCATATGCTGGCATCCAAAACAAGATTATGCATATCGATCAAATCTATCCTTGTTTTTTAGGAAGAAAAGCAGTTTTCTGTGTGTCAGTATAAGCTACCATAAGCAGCCTTACTGTTGTTCTTTTACTTACTCAACCAGTACTTTGTACTGCTGCTGCTTTCCAGACCCTACTAGAAATGCAACGCTAAGGAAAGCAAACATGGTTCCTGCTTTCATGGGCTTTATCTTAATAGGAGTGGGAAGCCACTGGCGGGTTCTTATCATTGGAGTGACTTGATACAGTTGAAGCCACAGATGCACTGTGGGCTACACCCATGAGCTAATGTGGAACAGGCAGAGTGCAGTTGGGGAGACATAATAGGTGACTGCTCTGTAAATTGGGTGAGATGTGATGTTGACCTGACTTAAGGTAGTAGCAGTGGAGGTGGGAAAAGTAGGCACAAGAGATATTTAGGAAGTAGCAGTACTCTAACTGTATGAGAAAGAAAAGTGTAGTAAAAAAAGGACAGCTCCATTTTTTGCCTTTGTCCTATCATAATTATTAATAGTATCCCCTTTTACTTTCAGAAGCATCTCAGTTTGGTTGATAAAGATGTGTTGATCCTGGAAATAAGAGAAAGATTCAAGAATTTTGCTCAGGTTTTTGTGTGGATAGTTGTGCCATGTACTGAAAGACGGTTCATTGGAGGTGAAAGTGGTATGGGGAGGAGACTGAGTTCAGAATGGGTACTGTGTGTCTAAAGTAACTGTCTTAATTGAAGTGAAGGTGTTTAACAAGAACCAGCTGACTACAGGGGTCAGGAGCTCAGCTTGGAGCCCTGACTCATGGTTAGGGATACATTGATTCGGGAGTGATCAGCATGGATAGCACCTGAAATGATGGCGGTGGATGAATTCACCAAGCCAGAAAGCATGAAGAGGCCCACTTCCCCGGGGAAACTCAAAGCAACATCTATTTTTAAGGGACGCGAAGAGGGGCTCACAAAGGTGATCTGGAAAAGAAAGGTCAAGGTCATACAAAAGCTGGGAGATGAACAAGTAAAGCTCAAGGAAAGGAGAGAGAGTAATGTCAAATACTATCAAGAGCTCACGTACGATGAGAAAACTATACATTGAACTCAGTAACTAGTAAGTCACCAGCGACATTGGTGATAGTGAGTTGTGACGTTGTGAGACACAAGCTTGATTATAGCATTTATTTTCTTTCCATTTTTTATTTAAATTTAATTAACATATAGAGTATTATTTATTTCACAGATAAAGTTCAGTGATCCATCTGTCTTATTTAACACCCAGTTCTCAGTCACATCACATGCCTTCCTTAATGCCCATCACCCAGTTACCCCATTCCCTACCCCCATCCCTCCAACAACCCTCATTTTATTTCCTGAGATTTAAGAGTCTCTTATGGTTTGTCTCCCTCTCTGATTTCATTTTGTTTTATTTTTTCCTCCCTTCCCCTATGCTCCTCTGTTTTGTTTCTTAAATTACACATATGAGTGCTATGATACGATAGTTGTCTTTCTATGATTGACTTATTCCGCTTAACATAATACCTTCTAGTTCCATCCACATCATTGCAAATGGCAAGATTTCTTTTTTTTTTGGTGGCTGGGAGTATTCCATTGTATGTATGTATGTATGTGTGTGTGTATATACATATATATGTGTATATACATATATATATGTGTGTGTATATACACATACATACACACATATATATACCGCATCTTCTTTATCCATTCATCTGTCAATGGACATCTGGGCTCTTTCCACAGTTTGGCTGTTGTGGACATTGCTGCTATAAACATTAGGGTGCAGGTGCCCCTTCAGATCATGACATTTATATCTTTGGGGTAAATAGTGGTGCAGTTGCTGGGTCATGGGGTACCTCTATTTTTAACTTCTTGAGTTAAAAATACTGTTTTCCAGAGTGGCTGTACCAGCTTTCATTCTGACCAACAATGTAAAAGTGTTCTCCTTTCTCCACAATGTCCCCAACATTTGTTGTTTCCTGACTTGTTAATTTTAGCCATTCTTACCAATGTGAGGTGGTGCCTCATTGTGCTTTTGATTTCTATTTCTCTGATGCCAAGTTATATTGAGCATTTCTTCATGTGTCTGTTGGACATTTGTATGTGTTCATTGGAGAAGTGTCTCTTCAAGCCTTCTGCCTATTTCTTGATTGGATTATTTGTTCCTAGGGTGTTGAATTTGATAAGTTCTTTATAGATTTTGGATTCTAGCCCTTTATCTGATAAGACATTTCTGCATACCTTCCCCCATTCTCTTGGTTGTCTTTTGGTTTAATCTATTGTTTCCTTTGTTGTGCAAAAGCTTTTTATTTCGATGATGTCCCAGTAGTTCATTTTTGCCCTTGTTTCCCTTGCCTTCGCAGACTTGTCTAGCAAGAAGTTGCTGCAGCCAAAGTCAAAGAGGTTGCTGCCTGTGTTCTCCTCTAGAATTTTGATGGATTCCTCTCTCACATTTTGGTCTTTCATCCTTTTTTTAGTCTATTTTGTGTATAGTATAAAGAAATGGTCTAGTTTCATTGTTCTGTATGTAGCTGTCCAGTTTTCCCAACACCATTTGTTGAAGAGACTGTCTTTTTTCCATTGGATATTCTTTCCTACTTTGTTGAAGATTAGTTGACCACTGAGCTGAAGGTCCATTTCTGGGTTCTCTGTTCTGTTCCATTGTGGACGTAGTTCAACATCCACAAATCAATCAGTGTGATACATTGATACAATGTGATACAGCTTCAGAAGAATAGCTATTAATTCTTCTTTACATGTTTGGTAAAATTCCTGTGGGAAGCCATCTGGCCCTGGACTCTTTATTGGGAGATTTTTTAATTTCTGCTTCAATTTCTTTGCTGGTTATGGGTATGTTCAGGCTTTATATTTCTTCCTGTTTCAGTTTTGATGGTTTATAAGTTTCAAGGAATCACCCACTTCTTCCAGATTGCCTAATTTGTTGGCATATAGTTGCTCATACTATGTTATAATTGTTCATATTTCCTTGGTGTTGGTTGTGATCTCCCCTCTTTCACTCATGATTTTACTTATTTGGGTCCTTTCTCTTTTCTTTTTGGTAAGTCTGGCCAGAGGCTTATAGATCTTATTAATTCTTTCAAAGAACAGTCTTCTACTTTTGTTGATCTGTTCTGCTGTTCTTTTGGTTTCTATTTCATTGATTTCTGCTCTAGTCTTCATTAATTCTCTCCTCCTGCTGGGTTTAAGCTTTATTTGCTGTTCTTTTTTCCAGCTCCTTTAGGTGTAAGATTAAGTTGTGTATTTGAGATCTTTCTTGTTTCTTGGGAGAGGCTTATATTACTATATAAGCCCTCTTAGGACCACCTTTCCTGCATCCCAAGGGTTTCAGACAGTTGTATTTTCATTTTCATTTGTTTCCATGATTTTTTTAAATTCTTCTTTAATTTCCTGGTTGACCCATTCATTCTTTAGTAGCATGCTCTTTAGCCTCCATGTATTTGAGTTCTTTCCAACTTTCCTCTTGTGATTGAGTTCTAGCATCAGAGCATTGTGGTCTGAAAATATGCAGGGAATGATCCCAGTCTTTTGGTACCAGTTGAGCCTTGATTTGTGACCCAGTATGTGATCTATTCTGGAGAATGTTCTATGTGCACTCAAGAAGAATGTGTATTCTGTTGCTTTAGGATAGAATGCTCTGAATATACCTGTAAAGTCCATCTGATCCAGTGCATCTTTCAAAACCCTTATTTCCTTGTTGTTCTTCTTAGATGGTCTGTCCATTGCAGGGAATGGGTTGTTAAAGTCCCCTACAATTATTTTATTTTTATCAATGTATTTGTTTAATTTTGTTTTTAATTAATTTATATAATTGGCTGCTCCCATGTTAGGAACACAAATATTTACAATTGTTAGATCTTCTTGTTGGAGAGACCCTTTAATTATGATATAGTGTCCTTCCTCATCTCTTTTTATAATCTTTGGTTTAAAATCTAATATTTGTGATTTAAGGATTGCTATCCCAGCTTTCTTTTGATGTCCATTAGCATGATAAATTGTTTTCCACTCTCTCACTTTCAATTTGGAGCTGTCTTTGGACCTAAAATGAGTCTCTTGTAGACAGCATATCTTTGGGTCTTGCTTTTTTTAATCCATTTTTTAAAGATTTTATTTTTATTTATTTATTGACAGACAGAGATAACAAATAGGCAGAGAGGCAGACAGAGAGGGAGGGGAAGCAGGCTCCCTGCTGAGCAGAGAGCCCGATGCAGGGCTAGATCCCAGGCCCTGGGATCATGACCTGAGCCGAAGGCAGAGGCTTTAACCCACTGAGCCACCCAGGCGCCCTTTTTATCTATTTTGATACCCTGTGTCTTTTGATTGGGGCATTTAGCCCATTTACATTCAGAGTAACTATTGAAAGATATGAATTTAGTGTCACTGTATTACCCACAAAATAATTGTTGCTGTATATTGTCTCTGTTCCTTCCTGGTCTATGTTACTTTTGGGCTCTCCCTTCATTTCAAGTATTCTCTTTAATATTTCTCGCTGGGCTCATTTAGTGTTCATGAATTCCTTTAGTTTCTGTTTGTCCTGGAAGCTCTTTATCTCTCCTGTGTTTTGAATGACAGCCTTGCTGAATAAAGTATTCTTGGCTGCATATTTTTCTCATTTAGCACCCTGAATATATCATGCCAGTTCTTTCTGGCCTGCCAAGTCTCTGTAGATAGGTCTGCTCCCAGTCTAAAGTTTCTACACTTGTAACTTAAGGATCTCTTGTCCCAAACTGCTTTCAGGAATTTCTCTGTGTCTCTGAAATTTACAAGCTTCACTGTTATATGTTAAGGCATTGACCTATTTTGATTGATTTTAAGGGGGTTCTCTGTGCCTGCTGGACTCGAATTCCTGTTCCTTTCCCAGATTAGGGAAGTTCTCAATTCTATAATTGAGAACTCAATTCAAGTTCTATAATTTTCTCAAATATACCTTCTTCCTCTTTCTCTCTTTCCTTTTCTGAGATCCCAATTATTCTAATATTGTTTTGCTTTATGGTATCATTTATCTCTCAAATTCTCCCCTCATGATCCAGTAGTTGTTTCTCTCTCTCTCTCTCTCTCTCTCTCAGCTTCCTCATTCTTCATCATTTTGTCTTCTGTATCACTAATTCTCTCTACTGCCTCATTTATCCTAGCAGTTAGAGCCTCCATGTTTTATTGCATCTCATTAATAGCCTTTTGATTTCAACCTGATTAGATTTTAGTTCTTTTATTTCTCCAGAAAGAAATTCTCTACTGTACTCTATGATTTTTTCAAGTCCAACTAGTATCTTTATAATCATTTTTCTGAACTCTAGTCCTGACATCTTATTTATATCCATACTGATTCAGTACCTCACAGTCAGTACTGCCTCTTGTTCTCTTTTCTGAGGTGAGTTTTTCTGTCTTGTCATTGTGTCCAGAGAAGAGTAGATGAAGGAAAGCACAAGATATTAAAATAGCAACAATGACCCCAGAGAAATATACAGGAAACCAATCAGAAGAGATCTGAAACAGAAAATAAAATAAAATAAAAAACAGAGAATATAATCAGACAAGTGAACAGATCAGAGCAATACACTAGATCCTGGATGTATTTTGGTCTGTTAGAAAACCAGATCCCAAAATTGTAAGGAAAGAAAAACTTCCATATAGAAAAATAAAATTTAAATACAATGTGAGGATAGAATGTAACTGTAAGAAAGAAAATTTAAAAAGACTTCTAAAAGTTAATTAAATAAGAAATTGAAAAGGAAAAAAGAAAAAATATATAAACTGGAGGACTAAAGGACCATGAGGAAAATAAAACATGAATTCTATATACTATTTTCGCCTAGCGCTGGAGTTTTGCAGTTCTATGTGATTGGTAAACTTGGTCTTAGCTGGATGTTCTTGCTGATCTTCTGGGGGTGGGACCTCTTGCACTTATTCTCAAGTGTCTTTGCCTGAGGCGGAACTACACTACACTTGCCAGGGGGCCAGGCTAAGTAATCTGCTCAGGATTGCTCTACATGGGTTTTATTCCCTGAAAGCTTTCTGCACTGCTTTAGAGCATGGGAATAAAAATGGCAACATCTGATCTCCAGTCCCAGAGCCAAAAGCTCAGGGCCCTACTCCTTAGTACACCCTCACAGAAAAGCAGTCAATCACTTCTGTCTCCTTTGTCTCTGTCCACACTCCATGCTTACCCAGCCTGGGACTGAGCATTTTTATCTCAGACACATGACCCCATCTGGAGTCTCCAAACCCTAAAGACTCCTACAGCAGGCATCCACGCAGACCTTCCCATGGAGGGAGGGGGGCTCACCCCAGTTCTGCCGCTTACTGGGTCCCTAATAAGAGAGGGGTCACCTGACCATGCCATGGTTCGTGATTTATGGCAATCCTGAGTTGAAAGTCCACTCTAGGGCTCACTGATTGCAGCCAGCTTCCCCGCTCAGTGCTTGGGAACTCTGCCACACTCAGGCACCTCAGTCTTCCTGTGATCCCAGGGATCCTGAGACCAGACTGTCCCACCTAGTGTTCCACCCCTGCTTAAGCACCTGTGTGCCTTTCAGGCAGGGACATCCGTCACTGGAGCAAACTTCTAAAAGTTCTTATATTGTGCTCTGCTGCTATACCACTTCCAAGTGGCTGGGAAATGGAGGCTCCCTCCTCTATACTTTATCATTTGATATATTCCTTCAGATTCACCTCTCTGCACCTCCTACCTTGCAAAAAGCAGTCTCTTTTCCATTTGTAGAATTGCAGCAATTCTTTCTTAGATCTCTGGTTGAGTTCACAGGTGTTCAGCTTGATTTGGTAACTATGTAGTTGAATTCCATGGACCAGACAAAACTTAGGTCCCTTACTCCTCTGCCATCTTCCTCCCTTTGATTGTAGCACTTAAATTAATGAGTGAGAAGTGAGTGTAAACAATCTTCAGAATTACAACTGAGAAGGAAAGAAAGCACTAATGAAATACCTGGAGAATTTGTGGAATTTACAGGATAATGGTGCCTCTAAAGCTGTTATAAGATCACCTGATATATTGAACTTAGTGGCTTCCACCTCTAATACATCATGAAAATGGAAGACTGCTTTTTATGACCACAGCTTTTAAATTTAGGTAAATTTATATATTTTGGTGGTATTTGTGTATTTTTTAATCCAAATTTTTTTACCTAAAGTTTTTAGGTAAATTATTTTTACATAGTGGGAGGAAGGACACAATTTATGAGGTCACTTTATTTTGAAAAAAAAATGCGACACATAAATTTGCTCAATTAAAAGGAAATACTCCTTTAGTTCTTTCTCACTGTCCAAAGAATTATGCTGCCTTTGGTTTCAGAACAATGGGACTTTCCGAATGTTCTTTGACAGATAAAAAAGGTAAAGATTTATGGCAAAGGAAAGCATTTCTGAAAGAGGTGTTCCACATCGCCTTTGTGTATGTGCATAAATTATAAACAGGGCGCAAGGGTTCAGTCACTATAATAGCTTTTTGCTCTCCTGAAGAAAACAGAAAATGCTCACTTAGGGGTTATTCTGTATTTCCATTAATGAATCTTCTAAGCTTGAATGATTTTAAATAGGATATTTATGTTCCTTGGTTCTAATAGGCCAAGAACTTAGAAAAAATAGGTGTGATTAAAGTATCTAAAGTAATAAATTTATGCAGACATTTAATAAGAAATACTGGTAATAATAATAATAGTAAATGTCACAGCTAGAGATTTTTAAGGGGGATTCACAATCAAGGGAAAACAGACACCAAATCATATATTCCTGGAGAATTTGATTAGTCTTTTATACTCAAGTTTAATAATCATGTTGAAGCTTTGATGAGCAATTCTGCACCAGAGTTGTAATCATGACAGACAAGCACCCTTACTTAACCCAAATGAGTGAACTTGGTGTTTTTTTCTTTAACTGTTTGGGAAAAATTAATTGAAGTCCAGTGTTTAACAAAGACATATAGACTATGACTTTAAAATAGCAACATTGTTTTACATAATAGGTTATACAAGTTTCATTACTTTATATCCAGAATACACTTACTTGCAAGGTTATCAGTGTCTTTAGCCAGAAATTTACTTTCATATTTGGCTTTTTGTTTCTGAAAATATGTTTAGATCAACTCATCAGCAAATCGATGTTATTTAATAAGACTTATAAGAATTCTTCCATCTCTGAATTTGAAATTATTTACCCACCATCTTTATGTCAGTTTTGTTATTTATTAAACCCAGCTAGTATTTCTCTTTAATTTTATTTAAATTCAGTTGATTAACATAAAATGTATTTTTGCTTTTAGAGGAAGAGTTAGGTGATTCATCAATTGTATGTAACATCCAGTGCTCATTACATCATGTACCCTCCTTAATGCCCATCACCCACTTACCCCATCCCCCCACCTCCCACCCCTCCAGCCACCCTCAGTTTGTTTCCTAGAGTTAAGAGTCTCTTATGGTTTTTCTCCCTCTCTGATTATATCATATTTTATTTTTCCCTCCTTTCTTCTATGCTCCTGTTTTGTTTCTTAAATTCCACATATGAGGGAAATCATATAATTGTCTCTGATTGACTTATTTCACTTAACATAATACCCTCTAGCTCTATCCACATCATTGCAAATGGAAAATTTCATTTTTTTGATGGCTGAGTAATAAATATTTCATTATATGTATACATGCATGCCATGTCTTCTTTATCCATTCATCTGTCGATGGACAGCTGGGCTCTTTCCATAGTTTGGCTATTGTGGACATTGCTGCTATAAACATTGGGGTACAGTACCCCTTTAGATCACATTTGTATCTTTGGGGTAAATACCCAGTAGTGCAATTGTTGAGTCATAGGGGAGCTCTATTTTTAACTTCTTGAGGAACCTACATACTGTTTTTCAGAGTGGCTGAACCAGTTTGCATTCCCACCAGCAGTGTAAGAGGGTTCCCTTTTTCTGCATCCTCCCCCACATTTGTTGTTTCCTGTCTTACTAATTTTAGCCATTCTGACTGTAATCCTAGCAACTATTAAGACTGCCTGTTAAGGGGCACCGGGGTGACTCAGTGGGTTAAAGCCTCTGCCTTTGGCTCAGGTCATGATCCCAGGGTCCTGGGATCAAGCCCAGCATCAGGCTGTCTGCCCAGCAGGGAGCCTGCTTCCTTCTCTCTCTCTTCCTGCCTCTCTGCCTACTTGTGATCTCTGTCTGTCAAATAAATAAATAAAAACCTTAAAAAAAAAAAAAAGACTGCCGGTTAATACTTCAGGATCAGAGTTTATATTTGCATCTGCATATATTCTGAGATTTTTCTGGTAGGCTTAGCAGTTCTGAAGATTTTTAGGAGATACATGCTCCTTATGGCATAATATGTTTAGAAAAGTAGCTCATAACTATATTTGTTGAATTAAAATGGTGTATTAAATATATACTAACCTCACTGAACAAAAATTGCTCTTTCAAAGAGTTTCACAATCATTTAAATCTGTGAGATATGTCAAATCACAAAGCCATCATCATTACCATCTGAAAGGCAAGCATAACCTAGAACCTATTGAGAATAAGCATTAATTAATGAATAATGATGAATTGTTGTATGCACTGAAGTTTTCTCCTGGAGATTTCTACATCATTCTGTCTCCCTATTTGAAGCTATTTAAACCAGTCTACTTGAGAATTACAATCAACATACATCCTCTTTACCTTTATATCCAACTTTGAAATATATTCCACCTATTTTCATACACATATATGTACTATATTTCTAAAATTATTCTTGGGAAAGAAGAGATCTGCAATATATTTAATACATGACTTGATGAAATGAACCGTAATGTATAGTTTGAAATGTGGTAAGCATTGAACTACCTCTATTCATAATTAATGAGATTGGAAATTTCCTGAAGCCTGGATATATGGAAAGTGTCATGTCAGAAAGGAAAGCTCCCTTGCTTACCAGAAGAAACAAGCTGAAAGCTTGCTTTTCCTACTTGAGAATAACAGTTACGAAATATGGAACCATGGGGAGGTTTTATCCTCTCCAGTTGAAATCAGATAAATTAAGATAGTTATAGTGAATTGTTTTACAAAGTAAACTGTTTCTCTAACACTTTTCCTCAAACTATGTTTCCTACTGGTTTTACTTTAAATTACCATTTTATGAAATGATATTGATATTAGATATATTAGTTATTTTTAATTTCCTACTTGGAAAAATTAAAAAATTAGTAATCTTGTGTCCATCTCTTTTGGGAAGAAACTGTGGCTGGTCAGGAAAGTGGAACAGATATTGAGATGTGCAGATACGCAAACTTGGAATCAAAGCATAGGGAGGGGGCTTGGAAGCCAAGACAGAGACACTAAAGAAAGAATTAAAATATATAATAGATCATTTATTTTTATTTTTTTTAATTTTTTAAAAATATTTTATTTATTTGACAGAGAGAAATCACAACTAGGCAGAGAGGCAGGCAGAGAGAGAGGAGGAAGCAGGCTCCTTGCGGAGCAGAGAGCCCGATGCGGGGCTCGATCCCAGGACTCTGGGATCATGACCTGAGCCGAAGGCAGAGACCTCAACCCACTGAGCCACCCAGGCACCCCAACAAAATGATCATTTTTTAAAGGAATTTATAAATTATCCATTGGAAAGGTATGAGGTCAATTTAGGGGTTTGTTTGTTCACTCAGCCACCACCTCCTCATGCTGTTGTGGATGCTTTAAGGCAGTTTCCCAAAGTACCTAATTCTGAAAGTCACCCATACTGTTGTCACCCAGATTCTTAACAAGGAGGGACCATGGATCTGGAAACATTGAGAAATGCTGTTTTAGAAGATGGAAGATGTGTTCGGTTTTGTTACTATACTTAGCAGTTTATAATCTATTCTTGTGTCTCTAAACCTCAGCTTTTGTAGTTGCAAAATGTAAAATACTTTTCTTGCCAGTTTTCAAGGTTAATAAGGTAAAAGGAAAAAAGCTTCAGAAGGTTAGTGGAACTTGTAAATTGACTAATAAGGTTTATGCTTTTGCTTGTGTATATATGTGGGGGATGGGAGTGGCTTTGAGAAAGAGGGAAAGTTAGAGGTATAATGAATGAATAAAGAAGATGTGCGTGTGCATATATATACAACGGAATATTATTCAGCCACCAAAAAGAATGAAGTTTTGCCATTTGTAATGAAGTGAATGGAACTAGAGTGTATTATGCTAAGCAAAACAAGTCAGAGAAGGACAAATACCATATGATTTCACTCGTGTGGAATTTAAGAAACAAAATAGATGAACATATATGGGAAAGGGGGGAAAGAGAGGGAGGCAAACCATAAGACACTCTAAACTATAGGGAATAAACAGGGTTGCTGGAGGGAGGTGGGCAGAAGATGAGCTAAATGGGTGATGGGTATTAAGGAGGGCACTTGTTGTGAGGCACCTGGGTGGCTCATTGATTAAGCGTCCTTCTCTTGGTCTCAGCTCAGGTCTTGATCTCACGGTTGTGAGTTCAAGGCCTGTGTTGGACTCAATGCTGGGCATAAAGGCTACTTTAAAAAAGGGGGGTGAGGGCAATGAACCACTAAATTCTACTCCTGAAACCAATATTACACTATATGTTAACTAGCTAGAATTTAAATAAAAAAGAAGCTGGGGGGGGGGGGTTGGAAATAAAGAATTTTTAAAATAAAAATAAAACAACTTTATCTTTTCAAAGTTCAGTTTCCCAAGTTTATCATCTGGGTTTTATTTTTAAAGAGAATGCAAAATGTTGCTTGATGTATTTGTTTTTCTTTTCCTCCAAACCAACTATTCCTTTCAAATCATTTATATCAAATCATAACCTGACACCTCCACTAGTAAGACAAGGCGTTATTTCACCTAACCTCCTGTGTCCCAGCCAAGAGCTATTGACATCTACCGCGAAGGGCCAAGCACAGCACCAAGTGCTTGAGTTCAGAAGTGTTTGCTAAATGGCCCAGCAAACAAATGAATCCTAAATCTGACACCATCTCTTTCCGTGTCCTAGGCTAAAAATCTTGTGTCTGACTTTTACAGACATTTGGAGAAAAGTAGTTCACCATTCCCTTTGATAGACTTTTCTAGGTTTTGTTTTATTTTTATGTGATAACAAAATTCCTATTCAGAAGACTTTATTTCCCCTTATCTCTACCCTAAATCCCTTATGCTGTAGTTCAGCATGCTTTTGTATTTATATATCCAGGTTTTTTATTCAAATAAAATAAAACAAGTTCTCTTTTTGTAGTATTTTTGGCTGGTACTAATTTCCACTTCTGTGATAATTAGCTGCTTTCAGTAACTTATTTTTTAAATTCATTTAGCAGCAGCAACAGAAGAACCAGAAGTGATTCCAGACCCAGCCAAGCAGACAGACAGAGTGGTGAAAATAGCAGGAATAAGTGCTGGAATTCTGGTGTTCATCCTCCTCCTCCTAGTTGTCATACTAATTGTAAAAAAAAGGTAAGACCTGATTTTGTTCTGTCCCATTCACCTACCATTTATGTCAGTACTTTTCAAATACTGTTTTATTTCCCTGAGCTCTTTTGAAATAGAACAAACAAGAATTGAATTTTGACAATGTTGCCAGCATCTGAGTCTATTTCTCATGGTTTTTAAATAAATTCCTATCAGTTGCTTGCAGTTTGATTTTGGATATAAAGGTATATTTTTCATCAAGTTAACTTTGAAATTAATGTATGAATTTAAATTTCTCAGATGCAGAGAAACTTGAGATACTCGTTCCTTACATTTTGAAGTGGTATTTACTAATAATAGCAAAAGTATTATGATACTTGGATTATGGCCTGTGAATTAGTTTGTACTCTTTCTCTATTTTTCTAAATGTTGGCTACACATAAGAGATGAGAAGAATCTAAATATTATTTTGTGAAATTGTATATTAAATATTCGCTGACTAGATATTTCAGCACATTAATATGAAGAGTCTTTTTTTTTTAATTGAACATCAGTCTTTTATACAATATCAACCAATACCGCCATCTCCTGGAATTCTATGAAGATATTAAGACCTACTGGAATTTAAACTAAACTCTATTCAGGAGATTAAAGTATACTCCTGCTGAAAAACATTTCAAAGTAAACAGTCTTTATAACTTGAACTTCTTTCCATTGTATAAAATGTCATTATCTGCAAGGCATATCTTAAAAACTGATATAACTCTCCTATTCTTCCAATCATATGTTTTAGATTATACTGCAATTTGGAAGGACTTTTAAACAAGTCTTTACATGCAGAGTACAGTCCTAAAATAGTTTGTGTATAGATGTGTTTGAAATTTGTGATTATATCAAATATTAAGTGATGTTGCTTACATTACATTAAATCATATACTATTAGGATTGTTTTATACTCAAATCATTAACAGTATAGATAAGACTCATACTACATGTTTAATCAATCCATCAGAGTTTATTTTAATGTATTGCCTCTTTACAATTATCCCCTGGAGATATATATGTTGGAGAAGACACATCTGCATTAGAAACATTAGGTATGCATTATAGTGTTTTGTGTTAAATTAGCTACATACGTGCTTTCCCTAGTAGTGCTTTCTCTTTTTGCTGTTGTCTACCTCTGTGGTTGGAGAATACATTATAATTGAGACAGGAAGGTTTAAGTATTTTAGTAATATGAATTTGCCAGTCAAGGTTAATAAAATGGCTGATTGTAATCTCTCAGATCTTATGTCTCTATTTAGTTTCAATTTATATTTGCAGTTAACTAAACTGTTTATAGAGAGTTAACTAAACTTTGCTTCACAATTAAAACCATTCCAGTCCCTTCAGATTGGAAACGAGCGCATGAAGTTGGCCTCTGATTATGTCCTCACTCAGTTAGAACTGGGTTAAGCTTATTGGTTTTATTTGTTATTTATTCAACACTTATTTAAATGTTATAGTAGCCTTCATTATCCATGGCCCTCTGTTTCAGAAATAGCAACAACAAAAAAAATGTGAAACATAAATTTCCTAAAGTAAACCAAAATAATCTCTAAGCGCGATTATTTTTGTGTGGGTAAAATGCTCTGGCAACTGTCTAAAATTGCATAATGTACAAATTCTTTTTCTGGTTCATATATTAAATGGTTGGCCTCTCTATTAAAATGCTTCATGTTTGACTTTTCATAGTTATGCATTGATTGTCTTTTGATAGAAAGTATACCAGGGCCTTTGTTTCTCTTCCTTACCACAACCTTTATGAAGGAAAAGTTGCAATTTTATAGACAGAGAAAGTTACATATTTAGATATACTTCCTTCCAGTATATAATACTGGAACTAAATTATGTGAATCCCTTATCTAAGCAACTTTGTAATGACTTTTATTCATATGTAGTATGTCTCACATGTATCATGTATGATTTAATCACTAATCTTTATTATACATACACAAAGGCACAGATTTTATAACAACATATTGCATAGTACCAAGCTTAATCAATTTTAATATATAATGTTTCCCTCTTAATATACAAATTTATAATAAAACTAATATAAGACCAAACTATTTTAGTCTCTTATGATCTTTATTTTTATGGGAAATTTAGTTTCTCAAGACTTTAACCCTCGCTGGGAATAATAGACATAGGAATATTTCTCATGTTGAATAAAGTTCTATGTATTTTTGAGTTTTGTGTAAAGATATGGTTTGAAATTTAATTTAGTAAAATTCTGCAGCTGAGGGTATATATCAAGTAAGTTTTTAGGCTAAGAAAAGGGATAGTGCATCTCTCAAAACGCAATGTCATTTTTTTTTTAATTTAAACGCTGTTGAATTATTTCCAAATGTATGCCATTTTTTCATTGGTTATGTATTATATTTTAAATGTGCAGCATGAATACATTATTAATTCCCAACATAAATTGAAATTATGTTTCAATACAGTAAATGCTTGTGTATGATATTATGCTCACATACATCTACTGTGGAAATATCTCCATGTATATATAGTGCATGGGGCATATGTATATTCACATAATATATGTATGCACCCCTGTACCATTAAGATATAACAACTCGTTTAGAAATTTGGACGTCACTCTGCATATAGTCTATATTAACTTAATAGATACTTATGTTTTATATTTGAAGAAAAATAGTCAATTTAGTGTACAGGTTCTATACACAGCAGTTCCATCTGTCATGGCTTTTTTGATGGTAATAGATAATATTATGCTTAACTGCATGTTGAAATACACAATCCATTTAATTTTTTAAATTTTTCTGGCAGCAAGAGAAA
Source organism: Meles meles (assembly GCF_922984935.1). Lineage (NCBI taxonomy): Eukaryota > Metazoa > Chordata > Mammalia > Carnivora > Mustelidae > Meles > Meles meles. The sequence continues at coordinate 74,522,229 of NC_060070.1, forward strand.
TATCAGCATGCTGTTTTCCAAATTACGTATTTTAAATTTTATTTTTCTATTGCATATCTGTCTGTTTAATTGCATGGCAAAAAAAAAAATATCTAAACAAATGCATGAGCAAATTGAAATGCAAACCAAAAAAAAAAAACATGACTTTTATTTTATTTTACTTTATTTTATTTCATTTTATTTTTTAACGCACATTTTTCTGCTTTATTGAATGTGACAGAGTCACGCTTTTCATTCACCATTGCTTCTCTTTTTCCACTGTCTGTGATTTGCTTGCCAGGAGGAGCTACTATTCTTACTCCTACTACCTGTAAGTAGAAAACGGGTGATATACAACTTTACATGTGTTAAAGATGCAGTATCCCTTTTCAAAAAACAAAAACAAAAAATATTTTTAAATGTTTCTGATTTTGGTGATATTTTCTGGACTCTAAAATATAAAGTTTAACCATTAACTTATTTTGTTAATCTTTTTAAAAAGGGATATTGTATTTCTGTATGTTCAGCTACTTTTAATTTTATTTATAATTTTCCACTAGTAGCTTTAGACTACAGCCCAAAACACCATTTATTTACTTAAGTCAAACCTGTATCTTATAAACATGGTACCTCATACTACAAATCAGGTCAGGTCTAACTGTGATAACATCTTTCTCCACATTCCAGGAATCCAGGATGGATTATAACTTCAGAACACCTTTGGTCTGGCCATCTAGGCAAGGAGTATGCTCTTGTTTAAGGAAGAAATAGATAAAACAAATAGATAAAATAAAATAAAATCTTCTAAAAACAAATAGATAAAATGATAATGTTGCAATGACAAAGAAACAAAAAATATCTTTTTAGAAAATAAAAATTGAGTTAATTTATTATAACTTAAACAGGGCAATGATTTTATAAAAACCAAGACCAAAAGAACCCTCTTATCATACACAAAACACAGCTAGGTGTCCTCAATTTTCCTTTTCTCTTCCAAAACCTTAGCTCACTCTATACTTAGGTATGGACCGTTAGTTTGAATAAGGACAGAGAATATTGTTCCTTCTATTTCTCTAGTCATCTTCAGTTTCTTACCTGAGATGCCCGGGTACTCATCAAAGTCAAAGGAATGATATAAAAAAATATTCTTGGACACTGCTTGATCAATTTTGATGCACCAACTTCTAAGACTTAAGGGTTGTGATTAAGTATGTTTGGGGCATTTATCCCACAGTATTTATTTTATGAGGTAAATTTAAGCTAGCTTTACAATAAAATTTGGTAAGAGTCTCAATGACTATAACAGAGGTCTGCCAATATTTTAAATATCATAAATGCTTGGCTTCTTATAATCTGCTGAAACAAGCAGGTGTAAACTAACAGTGCTCTTAGCTTATTGTGATGAATCATAATATCCTTGTTAAATCATGTTTGATGAAGCCAAAGGTAATTAACTGTACCATTTCATACAATTATGGAACACTTTTCCTCTTTATAGCCCACCCATATATCCACCTGCAGAAGTTTATGCTGTTGGCTGCTTAGATAATGAAACTCATTTGCACATCTGTCAAACTCAAGTAGTTGCAAAATGAATTGCCTGATTGTCCTGAAGTGTACCATATATACATATATTTTCTACACACACACATATTGCTCAGAGAGGAAAAAAGCATCAAACATGCAGGAATCAATAAGTATTGATAAGAATGTCAGTAAGCTTACCATTAACCATTGATATACCTATAATGTTAGAATGGGATTCGCTTCTTAGTGGATGGTTAACATTTCTTTATTCTAGGCTATATAGTAGGTTATGGTACTGTTACTATAATACTTAGGACTGTTAACATTAATAATTATAATTCAAAAGAATGTCACAGATATGTGATTTTTAAAGCTGTTTAAACATACCTAATCTAAATCTAAAGATATCTAATCTAAACATACCTCCCTGAATTGGAGAATTTTTAATAAAAGTAAATAAATAAATAAAATTTAAAAGAAAATCAGTTGTGATTTTTGACCTAACATTCATTGGCATTGTCGTAATGACTGTCACTCATGACCAAAACACTTTAACTCTAATGTTAATTTTTATTTTGTAATAACCTGAATTAAAGCCTACCTCACAGGGTTGTTGTGAGGGTTAAAAGTATAAAAAACCAAGTTGATAATGCATGGCTGGCAAATAGTAACAAAGTTTATACTACCCCCCCCCAATAATTTGTCATCCAACAAAGGTTTGTGAATCTGTAGTCTTCCATTGCCATGAAAACTTTATCTGTTGTACGTTTGACAATTGCCTCTTATTTTTTCTTAATCACAAAATGTACATATAAATTATATGTTTTAAAGTAAAGCCTCAAACTTTAAACTTGTCTTTTCTAAATGCTTTGAACTGCCCATCCTCAAAATTTTAACATTATTTTTAATCCATATTTCAAATTGTGTTATTTTTATCCAGTTCAGTCTCTAATTTTTTGAGGGATGAATTCATTCTTCTTGCCCAAGAAACAGATTGGGAGTTATTTGTTAAATTGTACTTTTTTTTTTTTTAACTGTTTTAACACTTTTAAGGGGCAAAAGATTTGGCTGTATTCACATTCTTTTTCTCAAATTTATGACAACTAATGTTTAATTCCTAGAGCCTAGTAGATGCTTCATATTATGTACTTGTAATGTGGCATTTTTAAAAAGTGTCAGCAATTGGATATAGTGTAACAGTTTAGGCTAGAACCAGGTCATTCCTCACTATTTATTAGATTATAACCTTGTGCAAGTTACTGAACTTAGCTGAGCCTCAGTGAACTCATCTACGCAATTAGAATCCTCATCCCTTTTTCAGTGAGTTGATCTGAGAATTAGTTGCATTAACAAATGAAAAGTGTGAAGCATAACAAGCCTAACTCATCCATTCAAAAAGCATTTATTGAGTTTCTGCTATGTCCCAGAGATGCCGTAAGTGCTAGGAGTAATCGTCTTCTCTCCATGGAACACACAGTGGGGAAACAGAGTGATACTTGGATTGGTGTATGTCATAGGCAGAAAACATGGTGCTATAAAAATACCTAGCAGGGGAGCACCTGGGTGACTCAGTCAGTTAAGCATCCGATTCTTGATCTCAGCTCAAGTCTTGATCTCAGGGTCATGAGTTCAAGTCCCGTGTTGGGCTCCATGCCTAGCTTTAAACAAACAAACAAACATGCAAACAAAAAAAACCACCTAGCAGGGAAACCAAACTGGAGGCAGGTTGTATTGGGATCAGAGAAGCCTCCTGATGCAGTGAGACAGAATGGAAGAGCACCAGATATTAGAGGGAAAGGAACATTGTAGGTCAAAGAACAAATACCTTATATGATGGTCTAGAGGTAAGTTTGCAAAGTAAAGTCTACACACTTAAAATATGACCTGCTGATGTCTCATGTGCCCCATACATGGTCTTAAGAAATAGATCGACTTGAAAAAAAAAATCAGGAAATTGAACATAAATATTCAGATTCATGACTTGTCTTTAAAAATAATTTTTAAAATCAGAAGCTCAACACTGGGATTAAATGCCATAGTCACTTAGGCCTAGTTGCCCCCTAAATGGCTTTCCAGTTCTCCACCATCCCTACCCTTCCACACAATGTCTTAGCACTAGCAACAGCAGTCATCTGTTTTCCCTGTCTGAAACCTATAAGATTTTGCAGTGTTTTTACCCCTTAGCCTGGAAAAAAGAGATAATAACTCTTTCAATGAATGCAACAAATATTACTCATAAATGAGGATGGTAATGGTCATGGTAGTGATGGTGGTGGTGGTAGTTCTTGTTACACGTTTGTCATTGTTGTCCTGTTACTAGGACTGTCATTACCATTATTGTTATTTCTTTTAAAAAAAATAATGCCATTTGCATCTTAAAGCCTAGTTTCTGACTATTTTAATTAAGTGCCAAATCTGTCATATAAATGTCTTGGGTGTCTTGGATATGAACCTCCCACCGAGGCCAAATACTATAGTACTCGGGAAGAAAAATTCAGACTAGGTCTCAAATGGCCACATTCATTTTTTGAAAGAAAAGCCCTTGGACACAAACACAACCATTACATGAACCTTAAAAAAAATATTTGTAGTATATTTACTCTAGGATAGATTCTAATGAGAATCAGAAGAATATGTCCTTGTTAATGATCTAGCTGAGAGATGGCATTCTTCAGACAACTGAGGAATAATTCCAAGGCAACATAAACTGCTGCCATAAAACATAATCCGGCTACTACAGGCTTTTAGAATGCCTTTATTTATATTATATATAAATTGCCTTGTTAATGTGATATAAATGTTTTATATACATTTAATAGTCTTTTATTGCATGTTTTATGTGTAACATTCACAAAGAACCAGAATATGTTTCACATCCTAGATAAAGATGTCAATATTTGAGTAGTTCCAAAGTCTCACTCTACTAATTTCTAAATCCCCTCAGTTATTTGACCTGCTGCATTTGTAAGGCACTTCTTCAGTTAAGACTCTGCCATGTGGTTCTAAAACACATTTTTAGGATTTGACCATGGCTATAACTCAAGATTATGATCATTTGTATAATATGTCAACATTATATTTTTCAGCCTTTCTCAGGGTACTTTTCTTACACAGTATATAATTTTTCCATATATTTGTGTATTTGCATTAAATCTAGCAGTGGTAAATTCTGCAATTCTCCAGATTAAGTTGGGAATTAATGTTATAAATATGCTGCTAAATATGTTAATGCTACACATGTTACATTTTCCCTGAGTGATAAAACAGAGAATGAAGAATGAGATTTCTCCCATCCAAGTACTAACCAGGCCCGACCCTGCTTAGCTTCCGAGATCAGACGAGATCGGGCGCGTTCAGGGTGGTATGGCCGTAGACGAAGAATGAGATTTCTTTGTGCATTTTAATTGGGTAACTCCAGTAAATTAAACTTTGAAAACTAGTCATGTTATTCCCCGGAAGAACTTCTAAAAGGTGATCAAAAGAATTAATCACCCGAAAAACAAAACTTAGCTTTAGCTTAAATTTTCCTTGAACAGTTGTACTAAGGAAGTGTTTATTTATGGCTTTAATAAAGCATAGTTACAATTTATGACTGTATTAATGATACAAGAAATGAAAGACTTCGTTTGAGCGCTTGAATGTTGAAATAGCCATATGACAAAAAGTTGTATAGCTACCAGCAGGTGTCATTTGAATATCCAACCTAATTCCTGAAATTAGGAAACTTAGAGATTCCAAACTACATCTATATGTATTCTTATCCTTGGGCTTTCTTGAACTACTTACTGCTGGTGTCAACTCTCCTTCAAGCCTCACACTAAGGTTTCCCATCTGTATTTGCCTTGGCAGCAAGCTTGCTAAAAAACGCAAAGACGCCATGGGGAACACCCGGCAGGAGATGACTCACATGGTGAATGCTATGGACAGAAGTTACGCTGATCAGAGCACTCTGCATGCAGAAGACCCTCTTTCCATCACCTTCATGGACCAGCATAATTTCAGTCCAAGATGTAAGTTCTTCATTAAAATCTTAATAAGTGATTTTGAAGCCCTTTTAAGTCACTTTGAATTCAAAACGTTAATTTTGAATGGTGAGGAAAAGTAAGACAGAAATGGACAAAGCAGCCAGAAAGAGAAACATGTTAGGGAATATAATGGAATTTTTAAGAGGACTTGCATTCAGTCTTGATACTGGATTTCGTTGAGCTGCAAATTGTATGAATTTTATTACTGTATCATAAAAGATATTCATGTACTACTTAATACCAAATCATATGTCATTGCTCTAAGTTGAAATACTTGATTGCCTACATAAAATTAGCTCACTTCAGAACTTATTTATAATTATTTTGCCATTTGAGTCTTCATTTGTGTAAGGTAAAGTTCCTTTAGAACTTGAACATCGTAATTCTTTCTGGGAATTAATGGCACGGGTAAAATTATTCTATTATTCTACAATGACTCCTGGAGAATTTCAATAATAAAATGTTAACTAGGGGAAAGAAGAGACAACATGCTCTTAAGTATCTGATGTGAAATCCAAAAATTTACTTGAAGCGGGGGATTGGCAGGGAATGGCAAAATCCATCCATCCATCTGTTCATCCATATTAAAAATTCCTAATGTTGATCTATAAAGGCAGGACTTCTAAAACATTTATGCTTAAGTACTCCTTCATGGCAGATGATTTGAATAATTGCCCCATAATCAATATTACTGTTTATCTTCAGATTTCCTATGAATTTTGTATTCTGTTCTATAGCACTGTGTTTATTTTGGTACTTAAATTTTAAGTGAAATTACCTGTTCTTTCAAAGTGATACAAGTACAAGTGATACATGAGGAAAACAAATCATGTTTATGCCTGGACATGTATACACAGAGGCATTCTCAAATTCCAGAAATTTGCCTACTCCGGTTTGAAACATGGATATAAGGAAAGAAGCAAACAAAAGAAATATTATTTCCTATACAGATTATACACATATGTAGTGGGGAGGTTAAGAAAATAAGGGATTGTAGGTTGTGTGTATGTATGTCTTTTCAGAAAGGGAAGGTTTTTTTTCCTGCAGTGTTCAGCTTGGTGAAAATTTTCAGTAATTACTGGCCCTATAAGCAGGCATCATTTTCCTCGATATATATCGTCACCAAATTAATAGCTGTAATGCTGTATGGGCCATTTGGGAATTTAATTTTAATCATGATAGAGTCTTTTTATCTATTTTACTCCTATTTCACTGTAATATATATGATAGAGAAAAATATAAAATACTGGTTTTGTTGAAAATAAGTTTTGCTGAAAATATAGATGTACCATGTCTCTAACCACTTCATTTAGTCATTAATCAAAAGACATTTGAGAGCATTTTTGTTCCCCACACTCTTCTACCTATTGCCTATGTTAGTACTTTATTAGGAAGCTTGAATTCAGCAGTGTAACCAACTGTAGATATCCACTTACAAACTTGGAAAAAGGATAAACTCTATTTATTACAGCTAGCTGAAAAAAAATTTATTTGGAATGAATGTGAGATAATTATTTCTCCAAGTAACTTGCACTTGAGAGATTTAAATGGGTCTCCCCCCCCACCACCATGTTATAATCTTTATAATGTCAAGTTGAATCTTCCTGGCTTTTAAAATTGAACAGAAAACTGAACTTTAATTATAGATGCACCTTTCCTGGTGTTTTGAGATAACCCAAGCTGAAAAAGAGAATTTTGCCTTTGCCGGTTATAATAATCAAAGTTGAATAGTTATATTTCTTAAGAAAGCATAAATCTATTTTAAGGAAAAATGTAAAGTACAACTTGAGGACAATATATTCCTTCATGAGCTCTGTTTTCCTGCAGTGCCCAATGATCCACTCGTGCCGACTGCTGTGTTAGGTGAGGCCCTAATTCTTTATCATTCTTCCTTGCATGGATCACACATCCTTGCATGACTTAAAGCTTTGTCTACATAGTAATTATTTACAGTGTAGGAAGCAGCTTTATTTTGAAAACTAAGTCATGATCTTATCAAAGAGAGCAAGTGTCATCAAACCAATCAGAGCTAGTGGATTTCAAATTAGTAAAATGCTTTATTTAAATCAACATATTTTTAAAGTCTTGATTCTGTTAGATTTGGAGCAAAAGTACAGTGACCCTTAGTATATGGCTAACGTTTGCATATGCAGGTTCGCAGAATGAAGCAAATGTACACATCTCAGGGACCAGTGCTACCTGAATGATTAGTTTATATAAAAGAAATCTGCTTGATGGAAAGATTTTTCTCAATCCTCCTAAGTTTACAGCAACTTATAAAGAACACATTTCCAAGGAGCATTTGCTTTAGTTTTGTCTTTATTAAGAATTTATAAATGCAGGTAAAGTTACTATAATATTGATGTGGAGTTCTGCATTCTATATGCATCTTACATGATGTGTTATCCTTCAAGATATCTAGAAGAACCAAGCTTTACCACTATACAACATCTAAGACCAATGGTACTGCTTATGATGAATAAGGCCTTTTCAAATGTAAAATTAATGTTTAACTGTATATTTAAGAATGGAATGAGTTTCATTTTAATTTGTACTCTATTCCTTGACTAATTACATACCACTGATTCATGACCAGCTTGCATATATGTTAAGAAGCTCTGTATTAGTTTTACCCTCGTGTTTAATTTAAGATTTAACCAAAGAAATACGGAAATTGCCTGATAAATATACCTAAAAGTTACCAATCTCTCATTAAATATAAAAATTCAAATTTCTTGCAACAAAAAACTTTATCTTACATTTTATGCATGTTTTTACTATCCATGTATTCAAGATTTAAATATATTTTTAAAATACTTGGGAACAGTTCAACTAATTCAGTTAAGTGAAACACAACTCTTTTTTACTAAAATAATTTTTAAACTTACAATTTTATAATATAAAGAATATATATTCTGAAAAAAATCTGAAAGTCAATGTTCTCTTTCTCTGATTGAACTCTCCTTTTGATTTCCACACCAATAATGGCAGGGAAGTAAACTAGGGAATTCATCCCAATGGGTAAACCAATCATGTAAGGAGGAGCTAGGAATCATGATCATTGGGATGGCACCAAATGCCTCTGAAAATGTCATCTTCTGTTAAGCAGAATGCTGTCACCATCAAAATTAATAAGTAAAATCCACTTAAAATATTAAAAACTCACTGAGGAAAAGTTAGTTACCTAAATGTTAAAATTTCATTACAGTAATATTCTAAGAAAATGTTGAATTGGGTCCAAGTCTCAGTTCTCCTGGGGACTCACAGTATGAACCCATGAAACTGCCTTATGTCTTTGCTTTCCCATCTGTAAACTTTTTCACAGTTTTATAAAGAGAAAATGAAATAATATATGTGAGTTTTACAAACTATAACATTTAAAAGATTATTGTAAGAACTTGCCCTGTGAAAAGGGATATTTATGTTTAAGGAAGGCTAAAGTTAACACAAAAGTCATAAAATCTATCCATAGACGCAATTGTTATGCATTTTATTGCATTTTGAAAGTCAAGCTGGTTGTTGTTTTTTTTTAAATATCTTTAAAAGCTAAATCTCATGAATCATATTAGTTGTAGAAATTATTTGTTGCATTTTTCATCATTCTTAGAATCATAGTGTTTATGGTTATTTTCACCCACTTGATTTTGTATTTGTGAAACAATTTTTGAGATCACTTCAAATATTGCTTAATATTAATACCTACATACTGATCTTAAAAACACTTCAAACTTTTCATATTGATTCATATTTTTGTGTTTTTTTTGTGTGTTTTACTGCTTCATTGGGTTAAAGTCCCTATAACTGGTAAGTGCATTGCAAAGAATTCTAGAAAACCTTTCCATCAAGAGTATACGGAGTTATTATTCTTAAATGTGTAATAAGGATAATGATTAGAACATGTACTCTCACTACTAGCGACATTATTAGGTGGTATAATGAGGTGGAAATGTATTGAGATTAATAATTCATATGTGATTATTTTAATGAATACTGCTCCTTGTATTAATGTGTTAAAGCTTAATGCAAAACAGAAAATACTCTCTATTTCATATTGCACATACCATGTAAGATTTGGAATATGAGTGAATTCTTTGTTTCTCACTGAGCCTTTTATAATTGTAAATATTCTGCTGCACCAGGAGGTACGATATGAGCTCTGGGGCTGCTCCACAGAGCCTGGGCTATCCTAGTCTGGCTTGGCTGATTACATTTTGTGTCTCTAACATTATCTGTCCTCTTTACTTCTCATCTTAAGCTGCATATTCTGTGACAGTGCCCAAATCAGTGGCTTCTTAGTTTAATTTTTATGTTAACCTTTATGTCAGTGTATTGATTGTAATATTGTAGCAAAGACAGATCAGTTGAGTGTAGTCTCATAGAAAGTAAAGGAAATTCATAAATCACGTTTGCTAACAAATGTTGGTGTGTAGAGGGGTGGGCAAAACCTGAGTTGGGTGGTTAGGTCACAAAAGAATCCACAAGGAGTTTTTTGGATTCCATGTGATATTTTTAGAAATAAATGCCCCCCCCCAAGAAAAAGAAAAAGCATTCAGCCTAACAAGGGAATATAAACTAAATGCAATCAAACTAAATTACAGACGCACACAAATCTGATTGTGGGGTTCTTTTTTTTTTTTTTCCTTTCTCCAGGAAGAAAAAATGTTTATCATGGGGACAACAATTCATTTTTTGCCATATCCTATTTGTAGAGTTGGTGATAGAACAGGCAAATGTACCAGCACTTGAAATATGTTTAACTGTTAATTAAATATCATTCTCTACAGTATGCATTATCATTAAAAACAAAAGTTCCCCTAAGAGTGTACTTTCTCTTCTGTTAATGAATATGGCAGTATAATGCTTTCCAAAGTAACACCCCTTAAAACATTTGTTTTTTTTTTTTTTTAAGTGGTAAGTTTAAATGTGGTAAATATAAGCATGCTTTTCCTCATTGTAATAATTAGTGCTGTGGTCATTAAAATAATATATATTCTTCATAGGTATAATGTTCTTGTTCATTTCTTCCTTATGACATAAAGAGACTTTAAAGTTTCATTTTCAACTAATAACACAATGGGGATGGGGCCTACACTTAAATGTGGGTGGTGAGGGATTCAGCTTATTTTAACGAATTTATTCACTGACATATTTATTGAGTGACTGCATTGCACTGGTCATTAGGAACAAAAAGACAGCTACAACTCTGTCTCTACACTTTAAATGTTCAGAGTTTAGTGAAAAGAAAGAGATCAGGAGACAAATGACTAAAATATAGAGTCAGAGAAAGGACACAAAGAACAGGAGGCCATGGGAGCGTAAAGCAGCAGCCGTGTGGCTCAACCATGATGGGTCAGGGAAGAATTCCAGAGGAAAAACCTACGCCTTTTGCCCAGAGACATACTGTAGTTTCTTTCACACAGTGGCCACAAAAGTCAAAATATATGCACAATAAAAACAACAACCATCATAATAAACCAAAAGTGTAGAGACTGAGTATAAACACATGCGTAACCTGACTGGCAGACATAGTGCGGCCAGGGGATGATTCTGGAGAAGACCCATGTTTCCCAGTCTGGACTGTGCTATGCTCAGCGGCCTCAGGTGGCAGAGTAGGCCCACGGAGAGCAGCCCTGTGGGGATGGGTTGCCTAGATGGGGTCTGTGAGCAAGGTTGGGATACAGTGGGGAAGGAGTTTGTTCAGTTTACCCACCAATGAAAACACCTCTCCAAGTTGACAACTTGATCTTCTGGCCCTACTCTATGCTGCTGGGACTGCAGATACAAGAAAAAGGAAGAACGCAGCAAAATCTTCCACTTAGACTTTCTGAAAGTGGATCAGCTGTCTACGTCTCACAGCATCTGTTATCTCACTGACCTAAATATAATATACTCTGACTTCTTAACTAGAGCTGATGTAAAAGGCTTGGTCTTTATAGGGAAGCCGCCCTAGATCTTTGCTAGATTTCTTTTTCTTCCCCCTGTTATCAGAAAAATCTTAAGTTCTTACAATCTTCTTTGCAAAGATACATATTAAACAAGATAACTTTGTCTTTTTTTTAATCTTCTGGAATCTGCAAACCACCAGATGAGAACCACAGTGCCACAGCAGAGTCCAGTCGTCTTCTAGATGTGCCTCGCTACCTCTGTGAGGGGACAGAATCCCCTTACCAGACGGGACAGCTGCACCCAGCCATCAGGGTTGCCGACTTACTGCAGCACATTAATCTCATGAAGACATCAGACAGCTATGGGTTCAAAGAGGAATATGAGGTGAAAGTTTCATTGTTATGTTAAATTTTATTTCTAATGATAAGAATAGAATTGGACTTCCCCTCCCCCCCTTTCCTGTCACAAGGAGGGGAATCTACTCTGTAGACTCTAATCTTGGGTCTCTGAGAATATCCTCAAATGTGTATGCAGGGAGAAGGGGGAGACAGAATTGAAAGAAAGGGCACTTTCTGGGTCAAAATTCACTTGAAGAACTCTTAAATGTTGGATTCCAGAATTGTACTGGGCTATTTAAAGACCCCTATGTTAGATCTTATCTTTCACCCCTGGAAAATCCATTAACAGGACCCTTTGAGTCCCAATGTATCATTACAGATTCAACCAGTTAAATGATGGAAGCAGGAGGTACTTCTCTGCCCCTTTGCTTGTTGGCCATCTACTGAGAAGTGGGGTTGATCTTTGTGTTCTAAATGTACTGCTTGTCACTCTTAGTTTTCTTTGTGGCTTATTGGTTGAAAGTGGCCAGGAAGAAAAACAGAGCACTGCAAATCTAGACAATTTTAAGAAGCCAAAAGAAGGATGTGGGAGATTCTTCTTCCAACTTGATTTCCCCTTCCTACTAAATCCAAAATACAAGTATAAGTCATACTGCCCAGGAAGTGGTTTAAACTGAACATCTGAATAAACATAACATAGCCAAAAGGACAAATTTCCTTTGCCACTTGGCACTTACTGAGAAGCGTGAGCCTCGGGCATAGAAGGAAGCTCTTCTACCGCCATACTCAAAACTACCGTGTACACACATTTAAAGTGAAAGAATCCAAGCAGTGCTTGACTTTGAAAGACCATCTAAAATGAGTTTGACTGCATGAAGAATCTTCTGAACTCTGTATTTTAATTGCAGATGGCTTGTATACCTCAGTTTGGGAGCAAATAAAATTAGCTGTGAATTTTGAAAGCTGGTTTTAGAGACACACCGGAAACACTGTGCTGTGGCCACAGAATAGTGCAAGGAATTATAAGATTCTGCCAGAGCTGGGTTTTTTTCTTCATTTCGTGTGTATTCCTGTGTACCTCACTTCAAAAACCGTTGATTCTTTGAAGACCCCATTTCCTGTGTTGAGCAAAGTTTAAGTGTTACTGCAAAAAGAAATCTATACCCATATTTCGAATTGCTGCATATGGTAATTAAATCAATCAGCAAATTCATCTGTTCCAATATCCTTGGATATGGGGACTCTTTTTAATCTTCATATGGTCCCTTGTTGTAGAGACTCAGTCCTTTTCATGATCTTCAAAGAAACTGAAATGTGATGTATTGCACATGATTTAATGAATAATTATGGGGGAAAACAGGTTTTCTTTTTCCTGTTACAAATGCTAAGAGAAAAACATTTGAAAGATACTCATTAAAGGTAGTTTTGACGTTTTGATGCTTTCTCTACTTCCATTTCTCAGAGTTGCAGCAATCTTAAATTTGAAATCATTTCAAGCTCCTTTTTTTTCCCCTAAAGTTGCTTTTTGTCCTCATTTTGAACTCAGTCCAATCCAAAATGAACAAGTAGGAGACCAACAAACAAGCTTTGAGATCTGAAAAGAGAAGTTGTTTACTCCTCTAGTACTCCCTTCCTCCCTGAGAAGAGTGGCTTTTATTATTTTGGTCTTTAGAACAGATAAACCTGATCCAGGAAAAGGAGTTAAATTCAGTCTTCTTCTTACTTTTTCTTTTCCCAGAGCTTCTTTGAAGGACAGTCCGCATCTTGGGATGTAGCTAAAAAAGATCAAAATAGAGCAAAAAATCGATATGGAAACATTATAGCATGTAAGTTCTCATACAGTTCTTGGTGAGTGTAAATATTGTGTGTAGAAGATAAATAATAGTGGCAAGTCCTCCTTACATGCTTTTAAACTTTAAGAAAAATCCCAGAGGGTGGCACATCTGTTTGTAAAGTGATCTATTTAATATTAAAGCAGCATTGGCTGTTGGCAGTGACTCTGAAGTTGTCGTCATCTTCATTAATTAAATTGACTCAGACTCTTCAGCCTGTGGAGATAACGTGCTGTTTGATGTTACGTTTGCATGTAAATGCATGGGGGTGTTATTGACAGCTGAGAATATCAGGATAATGAAAAAGGAAGGTCTTTTCAGTGACAAATTGCTGTAACGCTTCTACCAAACATTCAAGGTGAGAGTGTTATTCTTTCCATATAACCTTTATGTCTTCCTTGGAGCCAATGGCTGAACTCCTGCCACTCCGTGTTACTTGTCATTAGGGACTTCATTAAGTCTTCAGGGTGTTTGCCTGGGATAAATAAATTGGTTATCCTTGAAACCACAGGAGCGGTAAGGAAAGTAGCATAGCTTAGTTTGTGACTAGCTAGTGATATACTTGGCCCACTCAAATCTTACTTTAAATTATTTTAAAATATCTTCCAAATACATCAGAATTCAGTCTTGACTTTCAAGAAATAAGTAGTTGAGAGCAGAGATTCAAAATTCACTCTCTAGTTCTCCAGCTCATTCTCTGTACACAGCAGCAGGAATGGATCCCATCCATTTCAAACCATGTCTAAGAAGCAGAATTAGAAGTTACAACAAGTTCAGTCAGTTAGACAAATCCAATGATGATTCATCTGACATTCCCATGTTCCCTAAAAACCTACCAACTATGAAGATGCTAGTCCTTGAAGCTTTATTAACAGAATATTATAATAAGTAGGGAACTCACCAAAGCTCTTGTATGGAACACTGGGTGTTATACATAAACAATGAATCTTGGAACACCACATCAAAAACTAATGATGTATTTTATGGTGACTAACATAACACAATGAAAAAAGAGTTCTTGTATTCCTTTAAGGAAATTTGAATAGCCCTCTATTATGGAGAAGCTATCAACAACCCCTGAATTACTCTAACTTTCTACTGAGGAACAGAGGGGAAATTTAATAGCTTTATTTTGTTGTTGTTGTTGTTGTTTTATTTTGTTGTTTAAAAACCGTAGATGACCACTCCAGAGTAATTCTGCAACCTGTCGAGGATGATCCTTCATCAGATTACATTAATGCCAACTATATAGATGTAAGTATTTGTATAGTTCGGTGAGCCCAATTTGTTGGCTTATCCACCTGAATCTTTTTGCTTGTTATTGCCTATAAAGTGTTTGCTAGCTTTTTAAAATAAAGAACAAACTGTACACTTTTCCTTGTTCTACGTCCTAGTACTCACTGACGTTGTTGTGCTTTCTTTCACACCTGACTTTGGTTTGGGCTGTAGATTTGGCTGTACAGGGATGTAAGTACCACTATATGTAAATAACAGCACCCTATTATAAATCTTTACTATAACTACTCTTAATTACAGTTCTTACTAATGCTTAATACTAGTTACCTCTGCATGCTTCACCTAATTAGCCTCATACGGTATATCTATGTTCATTTTTTTGTAACTCCTTTACATGTGTGAAGATCTATTTTACCTCCTTCCCTTTGCTATGTTTAGAAAAACAGGACCATTTTTAGCTTTTGACAAGTTATGATGTACTCGAGTTTTATTTGTTGTTGATTTCTGTTTCTGGCTTTTATTCTTCCCCTTCCCTAAACATGTGAGAAGCTGGATAGTATGATGTGTATTAGTGTTTCTGAAATTTGACATTTGACATTTGACTTCTGATGTTAAAAATGGGTAGGAAGACTATTTTGTGGTGTGTGGTATTGGCTTGTTAAAGTATTAAAATTAATTAGGCAAAATCATTACTAAATTGCATTTGTAAAATACGCATATCACACATATATATCGAATCATGCAAACCAAAAAGCGGTTTTGGTCACAGATTTTCACTGTTACATTTTGGTTACAAGCATATCTATGTGCAAATTGTTGATTTAATGGAAAGTAGTTAGCAAATCAAAGACAAAATATTGTCAAGGAAGTAATAATACTACATTACGTGTAAGAAAGACAGGCTCATTTTTCATATTTCCTGGTTCAAAATCGTGCTGGGAATCTTGGTACTGTTGCTTCCCTTCTCTGTGCCTCAATTTCCTTCTCTCTACAGTGGGGATAATAATAGTATGAACCTCATCATTCTGTTATGAGAAATAAATAAAGTAATGCATGTTGAACATTCAGCACAAAATCTAGCACATACAAAGCACTCATAAAACATCAGCTATTTTTAAATAATTCAGTCCTTGGTGTGCTGAGATTAATCAGTTTAAGACTTGCACTAATTATAAGGCAAAAGGTAGAAGTATCAAATATTGCAGTATATATGATGTACACATTTATATTTCTATAAAACATACAAAAATTAGGCCCCGACTTTGTCTAATCTCCATAAATAGGCAATGACCTCTGTCACATTTATTAAGTTCATGTTTTGTAGTTATTTTGTGAACTGTCATCATTGATAGCTTTGAATTAATTAGTTTTATTACATACAGCCTCAGTATATTGGTAAAAATTTTATCATCATTTGACTCTTATTCAATATTTTAAATTTATCAGACATCTCAAAAGAGTAAGCTAATGGTCCATTCTTTAGAATAAAAAGTTCCAACAGTTTTGTGACAAATTTGTACTTGTTCTTACCTATTCAGTTTAACCTTGGATTTCTGCCAAGACATGTACACTGGAGCCTTGTTATAATACTACTTTATGGTTCATATGGTAAAACTGTGTTCTAAATGAGACTGTGTTGTTACCCAGTCGTTCTTTTAAGACCCCAGTGTATTTTGGCTGATTACAGCACAATTCCATAATGTTCCCTTTCCCGTTAGTTTATTACATTTAAGACTCTTCTGTAATTGGTAAATTTTTCATGAAAAACGGGAGATGAAATCCTTATAGAGCTTGGAAAAAATTTTTCCATGAAAAATTGTACTATTTGGTGTAAGAAGAGAAAACTTCCAAATTGGCATCAGTATCATGCTTAGGCTATTAAGTCTTAGATTGGAGATCTCAGTTTATGTGCATTAATATGCTCATCGAGTTGCCCACACCAGATGTGGACAAATTGTACCAGAGGCTTTTGCTAAAGTCCTTTGATAAATTCAAAACAAACCCAAAGCTTAACTCTATGATACCGTTAACAGTTGTGCTACTCATGATGTACCAGAATTCAAATCAATTAAAAGCAACTAACAACTTATTTCTTACCAGAAAATAATTTCTTTGTTGAAACAGTATTAAATATTTAACCATCTAAAGCTCTTGGCTTACTAAAAAGAAAAAAAGTGCTAAATTTTTTGTTCAGGATGAGATGCATTTTATTTAAAATTCTTCTTTCCCTATATATGTGTGTACCTGTAACTATGTGTGTGTAAACTAATATTATCAGCACACACAAAATAGTTTTGGCAGATTCCTGAACATATTATATACAGGAATATTCTCTAAAATAGCTCAGCAGGACTTTGACTGAATGCACACATGCATTGTCCAGCTCTAACATTGGAATGTTCTGTTATTTTTTTATGGTTCTAATATGTCGTTGTCCATTTGTAATGCAGTGTGTTGTACTTTTGGATGATAAGATGAGAATTAATATTTTTGAACACAACTTGCTAGAAGTGAATGACTAAAGATTAACATGAAGGCATAAACATTTTAGTAAAACCAAACAATATCTACGAGGTTATGCCCTAGCAAACAAAACTCAATTATGCAATACATATTCTAATCTGAGCCCTTAAAACATTTAATTTTTGTTTTATGTTTACCTTTCAGATAACCTAGGTTTGAGAAGTGAACTCTGAGTTCACTGCTCATTTCTGGACTTTTTACTATAACTTAATCTTAACAGGTGGTTGTCTTCATCTTTTTATGCCTTCATTCATTTATTTCTGATACTGATATAAAATGATAACCAATATGCTCTCCTATTTTAGGGTTACCAGAGACCAAGCCACTATATTGCAACTCAAGGTAAAACATGGCCTTTCTAAATGTTCTAGAGCAACCAAACTTGGTTATTCATCCATATGGGGTCGATTTGGGTTTGGGCATGGGGGTTGCGGTTTTTTTGCCATTTTATCTGACCTAACTGAAAAAAAAAAGATCAGATCATTTGAGTAAGACTACTCTTTATTCATTTGTATAATACAAATTGTTTTATCTGTGTAAAACACATAAATTAAAGCTTGCTTTGTTTTTTAATTAAAATAAAAGAGAAGCTGCTGATGTGTGGTCTGGGTTTTGGTATTCTGATGTCCCAGAGCACACTAGTCACTAGAGTTGGACACAGGAATACTCTTGATAAGAGCTAGAGAGGTCTTGGGGTGCCTGGGTGGCTCAGTGGGTTAAGCCGCTGCCTTCGGCTCAGGTCATGATCTCAGGGTCCTGGGATCGAGTCCCACATTGGGCTCTCTGCTCAGCAGGGAGCCTGCTTCCTTCTCTCTCTCTCTGCCTGCCTCTCTGCCTATTTGTGATCTCTCTCTCTCTCAAATAAATAAATAAATAATCTTTTAAAAAAAAAAAAAAAGAGCTAGAGAGGTCTTACCTTGTATAAGTGGCCTTTTTTGGGTTGGGGGGGGTGGTGGGTAGCAGGGTCTGTGGTCCTGGAATGGAGTATATCATCCAAGATTGATACTGTTATAATGAGATGTTAGACTGTCTTTCAGCAAGTTTTTTTTACAAGTCAAGACTGAGACAAAATGAAGGGCTAAAGGGAACTCCATCAAGTTCATTCTGTGTAGAAAATAAGAAAAAGGCAGAGGAATCTTGTTATAGTGGCATCCTGGGGAATGAGAGCCTCCTAAAGCACCTTTAGTTATCTCTCCAGATTGACCACTGGCCATCAGAAGAGAAACCTATATATCTATTTATTTCTTAGAAGAGGAAGGCAGGGCAAAAGCTCTGTTTGCTGTTTTGACAGAGATTATTTTCTGTGTATTCTCACATATCTTTGGATTAAAGATACTTGAATTATAAGCTCTTTAAAATCAAAAGATCATCCAAGGTGTACAATGTTTTAGGTTTGGTTGTGGCACTGAGCAGAGTATAACCCAGTAGACACTTTCGTAGTCTGGAGATGGTAATAGAAGGTTGGCATTTGTGCTTATATGTATGGATATTTCTTCATTAACCCTTAAACATGCACTGTTTTATAAATGATGTGGGTATATTTAATTGGTAATATGTGCTGTTTGGTTGATAGTGGAATAAGGCTTCCTATTTTTAACATGTATTTGAAGATACATCAAACTAATTTAGTGACAGGTATAAATATCCTAGAATCTAGTGATGTCTTCTTCATGAGAAGTATAGAAGGTAAATTGAAAAAAAAAAAAAAAGTTGTATATGCGTATGTTTTTGAATTTAGATACAAACTGAATTTAAGTAATTTCAGTGACATTTTGTATTAGACCTTTAATATTATTTTTTGGATTATTTAGTTTACTGTGATTTGTGCCTTATGTATACTTCTTACCACTTATTTCTTCTAACCACAAAATTTCTCTGATAACATAATATTCAAATTAATTTCTTCAAAGGCCCTGTTCATGAAACAGTATATGATTTCTGGAGAATGATCTGGCAAGAACAGTCTGCCTGCATTGTGATGGTTACAAATTTAGTTGAGGTTGGCCGGGTAAGACAAAAAAGATTTTTTTTCCTTGTTCACAAAACATGAGTGTAAGTTGAGTAGCCAAACCTAACAAACTTAAAATAACACTCACTATATTGTTTTAAATATTTGTATGCAGATCGTTTCAACGGAGTGCTCCTTGGCTGAGAAAATTATTTGATTTCTTATTGAGTAATGAAAGAAACTTTGATTTTATACTAGATTCTAATCGCATCATCAGGCTTGTATATTATAATAAGACTATACAACGTTTTTCTATTTATTGTGTAATAGACTCTTTCATCTCATATATAGTTTTTTTAACCATATTTTTATTATAACGTAAGGAGTTACCACTGGAATTAATCATTTTGGTTCATGTATATTCAAGCCCATGTATATACCCTTTGTGTCATTTAGGTTAAATGCTACAAGTATTGGCCTGATGATACTGAAGTTTATGGTGACTTCAAAGTAACTTGTGTGGAAATGGAGCCACTTGCTGAATATGTAGTTAGGACATTCACTCTAGAAAGGGTAAGTACCCTAAATTCTCTTTCTTTAAAATATGTTTATGGAAAATTTTTTTTTCTCATAAAGTCCCATCAAGATTTGTTTTGCTGATGCTATAAAATTCATTCATTCATTCATTCATTCATTCATTCCACAAATACTTATTCAAGTGCCAGTTATGTTTGTAAACCCCAGGATACACATTAAATACATAAATGATTTCTGTTTAGAAAGGTGGTCTAGAATCATGTGAAAAATCACAAAACTAGAACATCAGAGAAGAATCAATAGCATAAAAGAAAAAAGCCAAATATAACCCAAAAACCAACAGGAAAGAATAAGTAAGATCAAAAGGCTGGTTTCTTGAAAAGATCAGTAACCACTGTCAATTCTAAATGAGGGACAGTCAAAACTATGCAATCTTAGAAAACACAAAAAGGATATAACTATAGTTATACTTGGTATTGGAAAATAGGTAAAAATATTACATGTAAACTTGGAGACAGATTTTAGTCTAAATACCCTTATATTCTAGCAAACACTGATTTCTAAAAATTTGACCCAAGAAGACTTAGAAACCTGAGCAGATGATAGAAGAAAATAGAATCTTAAAATATATCATTGAAATTTCACTATGACTTTATAGTTTAAGGTTTCTTTAAGTTTTAAAAAATAGTTAATGCCTATGTTAATAAAACTATTTAGACCATAGACCGTTAAAACCAAATAAATATATTTTAAAAGCTAACATAACTGTGATAACAGAAACAGGTAAAGATGGCACTCTCTCAAGCTCTTCTCTCCTCTCTGTCTTTTTTTAAATCTCTTTCTCTCTCTCTCTCTCTACCCCCGCCCCTTCTCTCTCTCTCTGTGTGCACAAGAGCTTTGCGGGCCAATTTCATTCAAGAACATGCTTGAAAAAAACTTCAGAATAAAATACTGAAAATTTGAAGCCCAGCTGTGAATTAAGAAAATGTCACAACATGATCTATAATGACTATTTTCTAGGAATGCAAGGATATTACACCTGTGGTAGGAAATCTAGCCAAACATTTCATCGCATCTTTGTCAAAAGACCAAAAACATATGGTTTTATTAATAGATACTGTAATATACTTATTTTTGCTTAAAAGACATTTATAGAAATAATCTATAATAGGAAAATAAGGAGGCTATTTAAGCATTATAAAGGTGATTCAACAGTAACTAATAGCATGCATATTAAGGAGTGAAAATCCTAAAGGTATGGCTATGTAATCAGGAGTGTGATGTGGATTATCGGTCTCACTAGTATTCAAAATTGGGGGAAGTTCTAGTAAATGAAATGAGACAACTAAAGGAATAAATTGCTTAACTATTAGAAAAGATAAGACTATTTTAACAAGAAATGATTTTATACCAAGAAAACTAGAAATATTTTAAAATGGAACTACTAATCATTGAAGTGGCTAATTCAAGATAAATATTCATAAATGATAGCTTTTCTGTATATTAGCAGTAAACAGTAGTAGACATTAAAAAATCTCTTTCACGGTAATAAAAAAATTCTAAAGTATCTAGGAATAGATTCAACAAAGATAGAAGTCCTAAGTGACTAAATCCTCAAAAGTGTATTAAAGGACGTAAAATATGATGTGAATCAATAAGTAGAGACACGCACTATGGCCCAGAATGGGAATGTTTTACGTTCATACCACTTTCTGTAGTTAATGTCATACTAATTAGAACATCACTGGATTTTTATTTTTAATCTGTCTTATTATTTAAAACTGTAAAAGAGTAGTTTGGGGGTTGTTTGTTTTAAATCACATATTTGAAAATGACTCAGGAAGATTTAAATAGAAAGAGCAGTAAAGGAACGTGCCTCACCAGATACTAAAAAGAACTTTTAACTGAAGTTTACTAAAAAGAGCAAGACCCTTATGGCAAGCACCTCCAGTGGTGGATTAATATGGAGGAGGTAAGGTAATTGTCTGAAATCAGGTCTTGGAAAAATTTATGATCTTACTCACTGGAGTTGACTTGAAAAGTAGTAAAGAAAGTGATTTTTCGGGACATCTGGGTGGCTCAGTGGGTTAGGCCTATGCCTTCAGCTCAGGTCATGGTCTCGGGGCCCTGGGATTGAAACCCACATCGGGCTCTCCTCTCGGCAGGGAGTCTGCTTCCCACTCTCTCTCTGCCTGCCTCTCTGCCTACTTGTGATCTCTCTCTCTGTCAAATAAATAAATAGAATCTTTAAAAGAAAAAGAAAAAGAAAAAAAAGGTGATTTTTCCATTCATGATTCCATGAGAGTGTTTATCATTGTCATTATTATAATTATCTGTTGAGCGCCGCTTTGTATAGGGTATTGTGTAGGAATTGGAACTAGAAAGAATAGTAAGACCTGATCACTGGCTTCCAAGTTTTTGGTGCTATTGGTTATCTATCCATATAGGACAGAATCTAACCTTTCTCAATTTGGTTCATTTATTTCCTGACATTTTTCTCACTGTTCTGATTGAACAAGTGAGATGGAGATATCACAGATAGCTCACAGAGCCATTGGCATTATATAGATTATTGTGGGGTTACAAATGTGGATTCTTAAAAATAAATTCCGTAGCATTCTATCTATGCTCTCTGAGCTGCGCTAACACAATCTACAGGCTGCTTTAACCAAAGGGTAAAAGCTTTGAAGTGCTCATTGAAAATTCTATCAAATTAACCCAATAGGAAAGAGACATAACAGTAATAGTTCCCTTTTTTTTTTCACTTTTTAAAAATTTCTTTTCAGCATAACAGTATTCATTGTTTTTGCACCACACCCAGTGCTCCATGCAATAGGTGCCCTCCCAATTACCCACCACCTGGTTCCCCAACCTCCCACCCCCCGCCCCTTCAAAACCCTCAGGTTGTTTTTCAGAGTCCATAGTCTCTCATGGTTCATCTCCCCTTCCAATTTCTCTCAACTCCCTTCTCCTTTCCATCTCCCCATGTCCTCCATGTTATTTGTTATGCTCCACAAATAAGTGAGACCATATGATACTTGACTCTCTCTGCTTGACTTATTCCACTCAGCATAATCTCTTCCAGTCCCGTCTGTGTTGCTACAAAAGTTGGGTATTCATCCTTTCTGATGGAGGCATAATACTCCATCGTGTATATGGACCACATCTTCCTTATCCATTCATCCATTGAAGGGCATCTCGGTTCTTTCCACAGTTTGGCAACCGTGGCCATTGCTGCTATAAACATTGGGGTTCAGATGGCCCTTCTTTTCACTACATCTGTATCTTTGGGGTAAATACCCAGTAGTGCAATTTCAGGGTCATAGGGAAGCTCTATCTTTAATTTCTTGAGGAATCTCCACACTGTTCTCCAAAGTGGCTGCACCAACTTGCATTCCCACCAAGAGTGTAAGAGGGTTCCCCTTTCTCCACATCCTCTCCAACACACGTTGTTTCCTATCTTGCTAATTTTGGCCATTCTAACTGGTGTAAGGTGATATCTCAATGTGGTTTTAATTTGAGTCTCCCTGATGGCTAGTGATGATGAGCATTTTTTCACGTGTCTGATAGCCATTTGTATGACTTCATTGGAGAAGTGTCTGTTCATATATTCTACCCATTTTTTGATATGATTATCTGTTTTGTGTGTGTTGAGTTTGAGAAGTTCTTTATAGATCCTAGATATCAACCTTTTGTCTGTACTGTCATTTGCAAATGTCTTCTCCCATTCCGTGGGTTGCCTTTTTGTTTTGTTGACTCTTTCCTTTGCTGTGCAGAAGCTTTTGATCTTGATGAAGTCCCAAAAGTTCATTTTCGCTTTTGTTTCCTTTGCCTTTGGAGACATATCTTGAAAGAAGTTGCTGTGGCTAATATCGAAGAGGTTACTGCCCATGTTCTCCTCTAGGATTCTGATGGATTCCTGTCTCACGTTGAGGTCTTTTATCCATTTCGAGTTTATCTTTGTGTACGGTGTAAGAGAATGGTCGAATTTCATTCTTCTACATATAGCTGTCCAGTTTTCCCAGCACATTTATTGAAGAGACTGTCTTTTTTCCACTGTATATTTTTTCCTGTTTTGTCGAAGATTTTTTGACCATAGAGTTGTGGGTCCATATCTGGGCCCTCTACTCTGTTCCATTGGTCTGTGTTGTGTGTTTTTATGCCAGTACCACGCTGTCTTGGTGATCACAGCTTTGTAGTAAAGCTTGAAATCAGGTAACGTGATGCTGCCAGTTTTGTTTTTGTTTTTCAACATTTCCTTAGCAATTCGGGGTCTCTTCTGATTCCATACAAATTTTAGGATTATTTGCTCCAGCTCTTTGAAAAATACTGGTGGAATTTTGATCGGAATGGCATTAAAAGTATAGATTGCTCTAGGCAGTATAGACATTTTAACAATGTTTATTCTTCCGATCCAAGAGCATGGAATGGTCTTCCATCTTTTTGTGTCTTCTTCAATTTCTTTCATGACTGTTCTGTAGTTCCTCGAGTACAGATCCTTTACCTCTTTGGTTAGGTTTATGCCCAGGTATCTTACGGTTCTTGGTGCTAAAGTACATGGAATCGATTCTCTAATTTCCCTTTCTGTATTTTCATTGTTAGTGTATAAGAAAGCCACTGATTTCTGTACATTGACTTTGTATCCTGCCACGTTACTGAATTGCTGTATGAGTTCTAGTAGTTTGGGGGTGGAGTCTTTGGGGTTTTCCATATAAAGAATCATGTCATCTGCGAAGAGAGTTTGACTTCTTTCTTGCCAATTTGGATACCTTTTATTTCTCTTTGTTGTCTGATTGCCGTTGCTAGGACTTCTAATACTATGTTGAACAAGAGTGGTGAGAGTGGGCATCCTTGTCGTGTTCCTGATCTCAACAGGAAGGCTGCAAGCTTTTTCCCATTGAGGATGATATTTGCTGTGGGTCTTTCATAGATAGATTTTTATGAAGTTCAGGAATGTTCCCTCTGTCCCTATACTTTGAAGCGTTTTAATCAGGAACGGATGCTGGATTTTGTCAGATGCTTTTTCTGCATCAATTGAGAGGACCATGTGGTTCTTCTCTCTTCTCTTATTGATTTGTTCTATCACATTGGTTGATTTGCAAATGTTGAACCATCCTTGTAACCCAGGGATGAATCCCACCTGGTCATGGTGGATAATCTTTTGAATGTGCTGCTGGATCCTGTTTGCTAGGATCTTGTTGAGAATCTTAGCACCCATACTCGTGATGGTTCCCTTTTATTTTGTATTTTTGTTACTATAAATAATATTTGGTGCTGCATTATTTCACAGAATTAGGAAAAATCATTTGCCTAAAGAAGTTTAGCCAGCTCTTTTTACAAAAGAATCTAAAGTAGTTCTGTCCTGGAAAATCCCTGCATGCTGGGCTTCAAAACCATTTTCAACATGGATAAGCAAGGCATTAAAATCTTTTTGAGGTGAGAAGCGAGAAAGTTGCTTTTATGCACCACTTGAAAACTCAGTGCCTCGGGTCCAGAGGGCAGCGTTTTAGCTTTCCCATTTTTTTTTTCCTTTTCTCCTAATAATTTTATGTGTTGTCATTCCAAGTAAGGAACAAACTGTCAAGGTAAATAAAAATTTACACGGAGTTACAGAACTGAGCAAGACTTCTAATTTTCTTTCTTTGGCAGGTGTCTGACAATAAGGTAAGCTCCCCAACCATGTCAGGCCAGCATTCTTTTTCAGAAAAATCCTGATCTTTGATAGATTCTTTGTTTTTTTGTTGTTTTGTTTTTGTTTTTGTTTTCCATTGGCAGCCAGGTCTAGTGCCTGTGGTTGGTGTTGAATGGCTTTCTTTGGGCACTTTTGAACACGCTTGTTTACATGTTTGCACAGAGGGGCTACAATGAGATCCGCGAAGTGAAACAGTTCCATTTCACCGGCTGGCCTGACCACGGAGTACCTTACCATGCCACAGGGCTCCTTTCCTTCATCCGGCGAGTGAAGTTCTCCAACCCTCCCAGTGCCGGCCCCATCGTTGTGCACTGCAGGTGAGTACTGGACCGGACACTCTGGACTGTATACGGCCAGCTTCTTTATAGTGGGAAGACAAGGCCTTCAAGCATAGAACTAGTGCATGCTTATAAGGTTCCGGTTTATGATATTACGGGTAAGGTTTAAAAAAAAAAAGTTAGCTCAAAGGAGGATATAAAATAAAAACTTAAAAAATAAATACATTCATCCTAATATGTGTAGTGTTGTTCACAAATGGGAGTGTGGAATCTCTGTGTTTTAGTGGCAACATCTGTGTCTGGGTTTTTTGTGTCTTTTTTTTATCACTTTTGCAAATCCCATATTGTATGGAATGGGAGGTTAAAATACAGATTTCTTGCCAATCTAGTAAATTCCCAATAGAAGCCCAGCTTTTAAAACTAAATTTGAGGCATACAGAGTTACTAAATGGCCTAAATTGCAAGAATTTGTGCTATAAAACAGCTATTTAAGAATTTAAAAAAAAAAAAAAAGCCATCCATCAGAGGACCTTGAAAACTACATCAGTGAGAGCCAGCAAATATATGCCAGAAAAATGTGAACACTATATCCAGGCTTCCTTCTGATTAGAAACTTCTCTTAAAACAAGCATTCAGAGACACTAAAAGCAAATTACATGGCCTCATTTGGAGATGGGAACAGAAAAGTATGTACTTAATCTGAAAAGCTTTTCCTAAATGCTGCACACCATTCTCAAATGCTGTCCCCTCCAAGCAACATAATAGGTTGTACTTAAGCTTTTTTTTTTTTTTTTTTCCTGAAAATCCGATCTATTCAGAATTTAAATGACCATGTATGGAAGAGGGAGAACAGCCCAGAGAATGACATAAAAATAAGGGATCCCATAAGGATCAGATACTGTGTACCCTGAAAAAAAATCTTCAATTCAACCCTCCTCAGGAAATCTGATGTACTCTTCAATTACCTTCCTGTCTCAAACCCTGGTAACAGTGATTGAGAAGATGGTAGGCAAAGGGAGAAGAAAAAAGAAAAAGAAAAAGAGAGAGATACCCACAATATCTTTTAATTAAATTTCTTAAAGAACAGTGTATTTGAGAGAAGTGACTAAATCTGGACAACAAAGTATAATGTTAATAGCCCCTCTATGCATTAGAAAATGAGATAAATAGGTTTTCAATTCAGGAGTGTCTTGACTTATCATAGAGGTTTACTTCCCTATGAATTGCCTGCTTCAGAAGTGCTCCAAGATTCTCAGATACTTCTTAAACAGAAGTGTCATTTTTCACTTTTACTCAGGTATCCATGAATATACAAAAAAGAGGAGGCTGACTACCAAGTGAAATCCCACCCACCCCCGCCAAATCCCAACTATATCTTGTTTGCACCACCGATTTTCGTGCCTGAGTGGCTCAGTTGGTTAAGCATCTGCCTCTTGATTTCAGCTCAGGTCGTGATCTCAGGATCCTGAGATTGACCCCCACGTTGGGCTCCCTTCACCAGGGAGTCTCTGAGATTCTCTCTCTCCCTCTGCCCCTCCCCATCACACTCTCTGTCTATAAAATAATCAAATCTTTTTTAAAAATTGAAGAAACATTTCCAAAAGATAAAATAATCAGTAGTATATTAAGATTCAGTGACTGAATTGAATACAGTAAGATAGTGGCTGTCTTTGTGACCTGTTAAGAATTATATTCTATACCTAACTATTCATTTTCATTTTTCCTTCAGATCACCATTCAAATATTCAAATATTCTTTCTCCTATTGGTCTCCTCCCTGTTGATAACCATTTCCCTCCCCACCCTCATGATTAACACTTCCTCTGATTTTTTTTTTTAATATTTTATTTATTTGACAGAGAGAAATCACAACTAGTCAGAGAGTCAGGCAGAGAGAGAGGAGGAAGCAGGCTCCCTGCAAAGCAGAGAGCCCGATGTGGGGCTCGATCCCAGGACCCTGGGATCATGACCTGAGCCGAAGGCAGAGGCTTTAACCCACTGAGCCACCCAGGCATCCCACACTTCCTCTGAATTTTGACTCCTCAGATTTCCCAGTAAAAGTTTTGGAATTTTTTTTTTTTTTTTTTTTTTTTTTGCCTTGGTATATACAAGAGTCTGTCAGACCGAAACAGTAAGCCAGCATTCTTGCATTTTGCCAGAGGACGCACAAGTATATGAGTAAGAGTATTTCTGAGGTGAAATTTTAAAGCCCAAATGCACCCCTTTGTCACTTCTATGAGCTTGAAATCATGTGCCCTGGATTGCCAGAGAATGAAGACTTTATGAGAGCTATGGAACTTGAACAACATACGTACATTATTTTTAAAACACAATTTGATATCCAGAGTCTATCATTTTAATTTCAAACTCCTGCTCCCGTCTTCATTTTGCACCAAAACAAATACTCTACCTGAAGTTATTTGTACATGAAATAAGTGTTTATATAACACATACAAATTACATCTTGCAGTTTGTTGAATCAATTTGATTCCAACTGACAGTCGAAAAGAATATTTAATAAGATTACAAGAACGTAAATCTTGCACTTCTTCAGATTCGTTTAATTTGTTTCAGTGCTGGTGCTGGACGAACTGGCTGTTACATTGTGATCGACATCATGCTGGACATGGCTGAAAGAGAGGGTGTTGTGGACATCTACAACTGTGTCAAAGCCTTAAGATCTCGTCGTATCAATATGGTCCAGACAGAGGTATGTTGCTTGTGATCTCTAATGACCTCTTTTTGGTTGTTGTTGGTTTCCAACATTTATCAAAAACAGTAAATGTTTTTCACATAGAATCAGTATTACCTCATCAAGTCATATAGGAAAATATTGATATCATTAGTAATGTTTCTATATAGAGAAAATTCTCTGTATCCTCTACCTTTGATGACAGAGGATTTTTATTAAAATAGTTTTTTTTTCTTTCTTAGGAACAGTACATTTTTATTCATGATGCCATTCTAGAAGCCTGTTTATGTGGAGAAACTGCCATACCTGTCTGCGAATTTAAAGCTGCATATTTTGATATGATTAGAATAGACTCTCAGACTAACTCTTCACATCTCAAAGATGAATTCCAGGTATTTACTTATTTCTAGAGTTTCTTTTATGAGCAACTTATTACAGTGTGTTCTGTGCATTATTAATTCCTCTAAGGAAGGTCTTTTATGTCAAATTGATCATTTTTGACCCTATTTTAATTATAATATCTATCTCTTTCATTTTACATATTATGGAGTCATTTTTGTAGTAATGAGCTCATATCTGCTGTCTCTGAAATGAGTTCAGACTCAGGGAGGGGTATGGACAAAGGTATCATAAAAGTCAAACTTGGTGATTTGTGTGTATTTATATGCAGTCATATGGATTTTAACCTGTGTCACTCACAATGTGAAATCAAGCATATTAATAATAATAGCTGAAGTTTGTACTAAACATTGTCCCTATATAACCCCAAGTGTTTCTACTGCCCTTAAGACATCCCTGAAGGTGTGTGAATGTGAAGTCAAGAGTAGCTCTGGACACCTCATACTTTGATCCTTTGTGCAGTGCTCTTTCTAGCATGTTACAGCCTGTCTTCAAATACGGCATGGCAAAACATTACTACAAATGATAGTTTCCAACTTTGATGATGGGTCATCATTATGGCCCACTCTAACTCTGTTTTCTTTGGTTAGACACTGCATTTTGTAGGTAGCAATGGTTTTCAGCTTCCCTTTTCCTTTTAGGAAACACAGTGAACAATGTGTGTATTGTTTCTTTGTCACTTCTCAGGCTTCATTAGCTTTAACTACAAAGTCTATCAGCCTGTCATCATGGCAAATGCTATTGGCTTGTACAGATCCTTCACTTTGTACTTGGCCTCCCAGATCCTAGATGGATCTGCCTTGTGCTATTAAATGGGTCACTTGGTTTTAACCTATGGTCCCTTTTCTTTTTAGACTTTAAATTCAGTCACCCCTCGACTACAAGCTGAAGACTGCAGTATAGCGTGCCTGCCAAGGAATCATGACAAGAATCGTTTTATGGACATGCTGCCACCTGACAGATGTCTGCCTTTTTTAATTACAATTGATGGGGAGAGTAGTAACTACATCAATGCTGCTCTTATGGACGTAAGAGACTGCCGTCTTTGTTAGGATAAAGTGTCGTGAAAAGCTACGTAATGTGACGAACACTGGCTTGTTTTCTTTTCAAGAAAATTAAAAGGGCCTAGAAAGGAAAATTGGAAATTTTCATTGAAATACAAGTTTCTCTCGGAGAATGATTTTGAATTCTCCCTACAGGGATTCTTAGGAACTATAATATTATGATATTCTGTACAGGAAATACCTACATGGAAATATTTTTCATCTCAATTATTTTCAGAAAAGAAAATCATGCTCGTGTATTGTTAAGTGAGGAATGAATCTTTTTAAACCACATAATCACATAATGCCTTATCTTATAGAAGTTGTGTTAATTTGGGAAATCTTTATCTCTGACATTTAAAGTTCCAGTAATTTATGGCTAACTTATTTTTATCAGCCAGTAATTAATAGAGATCCTTTATAAACAGCTAGGAAAGCATCAAAGATATCTGTTAATACGTCCATCATTAATGAAAGAACTGTCTTGCCCCACTCCAGCCATCACAAAGTATAAAAGGTAGCGTACTTCCTTAGGAGGTTAGCTTCTCATAGACAGAACAACACGGAGAGAGAGTTTTAAGTCAGTCCTTGGCTACCTTGCTGGGTTACCATGGAAAGAAGTAAAAGGCTCTCCTGGTTCAGAATCCTTTTAAACAGCTCATCATCTTCATTTATAAACTTTTCTAGGTTTTGCCTTTTCATATGTGGAACCATAGCCAGGAGAAATTAGAAGTCAGGGGCCATTCCTGTGTGACTAATAATTATACTTTCTGCAATATTACTCCTATTGCATTTTCCCAAATTAGCTTCTGATACTAAAGACTTAGAAAGGCTACTTTCTACTTCTGATACCAGTCTTTTAGTCAGTTATTTTGCTCCTTTTATGCTGCAGAGCAGAATAGTCTAAAGACAAGCTCAAGTGAAAAGTTCTGACCATTAATCATATCCACTGAAATCACACTGGGTCCTCACTGTATCTTTTCTTCCCATTTTAATTGTCTGGAAAGACAAATACACTAAATACAGAGAAAACACACAAGATCTTTTTGTTTCTGAGTCTAGTTTTGGAATTTTAAAAGACTGTGTGGAAAAGGGAAGGAGAAAATACCATTAGGAAAGAGATTGATGAGGTGTATGTTTGAGGCATTTTTTCTCTTTGGCATCGATCGCTGTCAAATTTTTCTTCATTTCCAGGTTGCTTTCTAGTCAATATGAAGACTGAAACTTGTTCTCTACCTCTTTCTACTCTCTGCTTAATTCCTTATGATTTAACATAGATATATTTCATAATTGAGACCATCCACTAGATTCAATAGTATAGTTGGGGGCCTCAGAAAAGTTAGGTTTGGTTTGTCTTATAAGAACAAGGTTCACTGATCAGCACTCCCCGCTCCCCTTGTCCTCTAGCAACGTCCTCAGTGTTATACACCCTTGTGCCATGATTGTAAAGAGTTCGGAGGTAAGGCCGAGGATTCTGTGATTTCAAAGCCTCAGATGTGCTCCTGTCCTTACAGAGGAAGGATCTAGGAAAGCAACTCTATCCTCTCACATCATCTTATCCATCTCCCCTCCCCTGTGACTCAAAACCTGAATAAAGAGCTCACCTTCCCATGGAACAGACATATGATTAGAAGGAAGTTTTACTTATTTCTCCTGACCCTTTTTGATGAGCCTTCAGTATTCATTCTTTCTGCACAACACCCAGTGCTCCATGCAAAACGTGCCCTCCCCATTACCCACCACCTGTTCCCCCAGCCTCCCACCCCTGACCCTTCAAAACCCTCAGGTTGCCCCAACCTCCCACCCCTGACCCTTCAAAACCCTCAGGTTGTTTTTCAGAGTCCATAGTCTCTTATGGTTCGCCTCCCCTCCCCAATGTCCATAGCCCGCTCCCCCTCTCCCAATCCCACCTCCCCCCAGCAACCCCGTTTGTTTTGTGAGATTAAGAGTCATTTATGGTTTGTCTCCCTCCCAATCCCATCTTGTTTCATTTATTCTTCTCCTGACCCTTTTTGATGAGCCTTCATACCTTTCTTAGGAGACACTCACCTCAGGTGCAGGTGTAACTCTGTGAGGCCTGAGGTCATTCAGAAGCAGCCATTTGAACTGTCAGCACTCGGATTTATCCCACAGTCTTCCATGGAGTTAAATGCCATGGTTAGCAGTATTTCCCAAATGGCGATATAATCAATGTTTGGGAATCTGGTTCTACACTAACA
This sequence comes from Meles meles, assembly GCF_922984935.1. Classification (NCBI taxonomy): domain Eukaryota; kingdom Metazoa; phylum Chordata; class Mammalia; order Carnivora; family Mustelidae; genus Meles; species Meles meles. Next base: position 74,554,382 of record NC_060070.1, read on the forward strand.
TTTAAGACACTTGAAAGATTTAAGGAGTTATGTGGTAAAAGTGAGTTAGGGGATCACTGACAATTTTTATCCACATGAAGGAAATCTGTCTACTTCTCGTTGTTGTTTTTTTAATAAACTATTTAATACATAGAAATACAGATCATTCATCTGCAGAATGACAGGTTGCCCAGGTCCGATGAGCATACCCTCTTCTTCTGGGTAGAGATAATGTGTCATGTCCCAGTCAGGGGGCACTTCGTAAAAAAGGAGCCATTCCCTTACGGTGGAGGGAATACACTTCACCAAGAAGTGCATTTTAGTTTAAGAAAAATCTTAAGTGATTGAAACTGTCATTCTGACCATTAATATGCATTAGAAATGTCCAGGAAACTGGGATGGTCCTGCAAGATGAGCAGAATGTGCTGATAATATCCATATAATATAAAAGCACACAAGTTTGAAGCATATGTGGTTTTTCTTATTTGAAATGGAAGAGAACCCAGCAGTTTTATATATACACACACACACATATGTGAAATATATAAGTATATAATACATATAAAATATACAATATATGAAATATATAAAAATACACAGATAAATATATATAATAGATGTATATGTTGATAGATTTTGATGGGTGGATAGATACATGCAGATGGATGTACACATACACCGGGGAATTTTGTGCCTTCAGCCTCTCAGATTGATTAGCTTTGAAAATCTGAAAGAGCCCATGGGATGGGTACCTCATGGAGGATCTTAACCTTAAGAAGTTCTTGAGTTTCTTCTTTTGTTTTTGTCCTATGTTTACTTTTCTCAACAAAATAAAACTTAAAGTCTTAACTTGAATTGCTGCTGAGACTTTGAAGTCCTGCCATCAGATCGACACATACTAGCTCCAGTACATTCCAGCAGCCCACATCTGTTATTCTATGGCTTACATAGCGTCTGCCTCCCTCTCCACGTGGAGCTGCTCACCTGGCCCTACACGGAAATGTTTTGAATTGGCTTGTACAACTGATCATTCAGTTTAAATTCTTATGTTTTCCCACTTCCCTTGTTTCTTCACAGAGTTACAGGCAACCAGCTGCTTTCATCGTCACACAATACCCTCTGCCGAACACTGTGAAAGACTTCTGGAGATTAGTGTATGATTATGGCTGTACCTCCATCGTGATGTTGAATGAAGTCGACTTATCCCAGGTCAGTGGCTATGAGTTGCTTTTGTGTAGTCACAGACAACTTAATAAAGTAGTAATGAAAGTTAAAGTCCACTTCATACTACCCTCAATAGAGAAAAATAATGCTCATTTTTTTTTTTTCCTCCCAAACATTCATCATCTAGGGCTGCCCTCAGTACTGGCCAGAGGAAGGGATGTTAAGATACGGCCCTATCCAAGTGGAATGTATGTCTTGTTCAATGGATTGTGATGTGATAAACCGGATTTTTAGGATATGCAATCTAACAAGAGTAAGTCCTTAATATTTTACCTGAGCTGATCAAGAGCAACTGATCATAACCATGCTGGGGCACAATTCCAAGCAGACAGGAGTCTGGTGTTGGAACCAAGAAGAGTGGAACTAAGGTGTTGCATAATCAGTTCCAAAGCTAGTAATCATCTTATATCTTAGTATTAGAAGAAAAATACATTCTAAAAATAGGAAAGCAGAATGCAGGAAGCTGGGTTTCCTGGTCAGTTACTTAGTTTATTACATCTGGAAACTAAAATCAGATGCACTAACTCAACTGAGTTCGATGGTCTGAGCCTGGTCTCTGCATATATGTAGACTTTGGTCAAGGTCAACTACATGTGATACTAGTATTGATACCCAGCCCAGAAAAGGCATATAATTGAAAAATAAAGATATAATAATGATGATGATGAATAAAAAGCTTTACCTCAGGAGGAAGGGATATGTCAGATCAGCCATTATAGACAGGTTCCATGTCACTATTGCATATAAGGGAGAACCCCACACGTGAGGAGAAAAGGTAAATCACAGCCACCATTGATTCCCCTTCTACCTATAATTTCATCTCCCTATACATATCAGTATCTGGCTCTGCCCAGATTTGTAGAACCAGCACTGGTACCACTTTTCCCAGGAGCAAAGCAGCAGCTGTGTTTAGAAATCTTTCTTTCCTTGAGTCTTCATATATTTTACACTAAAAGACAAATTAAGTCTAGGGTCTCTCCTCAAAAAAAAAAAAAAAAACTAATAAAAACTGTTTAGATTGTGTAACCAAATAACAAGCAGAATTTGAAAAGAAATCGTTAGTAACTTCCATGAGATTACTCTCTTTTTAAAGAGAATTACTCTGTTTTTAGCTCAACAGCTTTACATATGTGTATTATTTTAAGTGTGTAATTCAGATTGTCATGTTTCAGTGTTTTCATATCGAAATAGCTATATGTGTTTCTGGTTAATAAGGCTATATGTATAACTATAAGCAGAGGATGTAGTCCTCGCCAATTCTGTCGCTCATTTCAGTGGAAAAAAAAGATAACTTCAAATCATGTCATAATATTCATGCATATCTTAGATGTTAATTTAAATGGAGTCTCATTATGTCTGCACATCTGTTCCATTATGGTTCTAGTAATATTTTCGCTGAGAAACCATAGCTGCTAAACTAAGAAAGTAAGACTTGTCTTTTTATTGAGCTGTTTGTGTGAAGAATATTCTAAGGATGGAAACTGAAATCTGTCTTTTTGTCAGCGTATTTGTTTATTTATCTTCCTCTATGTTTGGTGTTCTGGTTCTTACTAGTGCTTAATTTTTTTTTTCTATTCCCAGTCTCACTTAATATCATGTACTTCATGAGATCTTTAATATGCACCAATGAGAAGTTGGGGTACTGTACTAGTAGGTCCTTGTGATGTGTGAGCCCTTGCCATATGGAAATTCAGATCTGATGCCTTATGATACAGTTTACTCATGTATTGCAAATTCTTTCTTACATTTTCATATGGGGCTTAATGTTTTGCTTCATTCACTCAACAGTACTATTCTTTCGATACAGTATTTTGCTAGGTTCTAGCAATATAGAGTTTAGGGGAGAAAGAAAGAGATTTCTTCATCCTTAAAGAATTCATATTTTATCAGGGAAGACAAGCACTGAACAACTCATTCTATAATCATTTATTTACAAATATGAGAAATTTTAGACAAAAGACAAAATCCAGAATGTCTGGGTTATCTGACACAGCTGACTAGAGAAGATTTCATTGGGGTAGTGATCTTTCAGGCAAAATTTGAAAACCAATAGGAGCTTTGGGGCGGTGGGAGAACCAACTATCTTGGCATTCACAGAACAGAGAGGTTTCCCAGGACACACAAATTTCAGTTCAAAGACCAGAAGAGCCCCAGGCAAACCCAAGACAAATTTGTCACTGTATTTGAGATTAAGAGGTACAAGAAAGAAGAAGATCTTCGAGACCAAATAGAGAGTTTGTGCAAAGTTCCCAGGCAAGAAATGACTTGATAAATGGGAAGGAAGTGGAGCCATATCATGTAAGAATTTTTAAGCCACTGCAGCAATTTGGATTTTATGTAAGATCATTTGGAAGCCATTAAAGCAGGGGAATGACAAGATCATATTTGCATTTCAAAATAATCATGATGCTGCAGTAAGAACGATTTGGAAGGAGATCAAAGTTTATTCAAGGAGATCAACTAGGAAGCAAGTATCATAACTGGTGATTGGGCCAATGCAATGATGTCAGCAGTGATAAAGAGTAGAAAGGATCTGAAAGTTATTTAAGAAGTGTGATTGATTATTGGATATGGGGTGCAGGGGAGAAGCTTATGTAAAAGTAATTCTCATGTTTCTTGGTTCTGTAACTTAGAATGTTTCTGTACTAGCATGTACCTATTTTGGACTTACCATCTAGACTCATTCCGGTGTAAATGGCATTTGTGTCATGGTATAAATTTTTATGCACCTTTACTTTTTAGTAAAAATTCTAGTCCCAACTTATTTACAGAAAAATGCTTTTCCCTCTACAGCCACAAGAAGGTTATCTGATGGTACAGCAGTTTCAGTATCTAGGGTGGGCCTCTCACCGAGAAGTGCCAGGCTCCAAACGGTCATTTTTGAAACTGATACTGCAGGTGGAAAAATGGCAGGAGGAGTGCGAGGAAGGGGAGGGCCGAACCATCATCCACTGCCTGTGAGTATGGCGCCTCAGCTTGGCCGTGCTGGGGCTTTGGTGCTCATTTCCTCACTAGACTTCATGTTTTCCACATAAAAGATCTTATGGATCTCCATCGATAGCATTTTAAATAATCATCCTGTCTCGTGATTCTATAATTAACTACCAACTTTCATTTTCATATTTTTTCAAAATTGATTATTATATAGTTGTCACATGATTTAAACTCTTTTCAAACACTACTCAGAACCACTTTCCTAACGTACACAGTGTACAAATGTACCAAAATTTCTGGGGATAAAAGTTGCAGCAGCTGGGGGCTCCAGAATGTTCCTAAGCATAAGCTACAGAGCTGACATCATCCTCATGTGTCCTTGCACTCTGCCCTCTACACATACATGCACACAAATGAAGCAAAATTAATACAAAATGGAAAAAAAAAATAAAGATCATGTTTTCATTTCCTCAATTTATAAGATTGTGTGACCTCTGGTGACCAAAAGCTGCCATTTAAAATGCCCTGGCTGGGACACAGTCAGTTAAGCCACTGTCTTCAGCTCAGGTCATGATCCCAGGGTGCTGGTATCGAGTCCCACATCGGGATCCTTGCTCAGCGGGGAGCCTGCTTCTCTCTGCTTCTGCCTGCTACTTTGCCTGCTTGTGCTCTCTCTCTCTCTTTGACTAAATAAATAAATAAAATCTTAAAAAAAAAATTCTCTAAAAAAAAAAAAAATGCTCTGGCTTTCTTTGCTTCCAGAAATGGCGGTGGGCGAAGCGGTATGTTCTGTGCTATAGGCATTGTTGTTGAAATGGTGAAGCGGCAAAATGTGGTGGACGTGTTCCATGCAGTCAAGACCCTGAGGAACAGCAAGCCCAACATGGTGGAAGCCCCGGTGAGTCAAGAGTCTCAGGCACAGAAGGGAACAGAGACATTAGACAATCCTAACCTACTCACTGGGTTGACTTCATACACCCAAGGGAATAAGATGTGTGAGTCTTTGTGGGGACTTTCCTGCCTAACTGATGAACTGCTGAGTATCTCTCTCTACCCACAGAATCCTAATCACATATCACAAATGTTCGTGATGAAAACTATTTTCACTTGATTTGGGAAATGTATAGAATTGTGGTTTTTTCCTATGATAGACCATAAATATCTGCTGTAAGAAGCTTCAGCAAATAGATCTATAATAAGAATAAATTCTACTCTCTAGTCTTTCTTCTTGTCTATTTTTAATTTCTTAAAGCATCTAGGTTAACTGGTAAAGCAGTCATCCAACGGATATATTCCCAAGTTGTATCAGCACTTAGGCACCTAATGTCTGTCCTTAACTGGCAAATGATATTTATTTTAGTCATTTCCTATAATTCTTCACTTCTGGTCAAATCATAAATTTTAAACTGTCATCATTGACAGTTTTCAGCTTTTACAAATTAGAGTGAGTGGTTCAGATGGTGCCACCCGAATTTGCCAGGGCTCATAAAATCAGACCACAGCTCGCAAAATAAGAGCTGGTAGGAATGGGTATGTGGGAGCTCAGCTGGGTGGAGCTGTGTGAACAGTAAGAAAGAAAAGTTAAACTCCTCGAGCACACTTTACTTCTAAAGAGAGATGTCTGTGGGTTACACGTATGTACATGGTGGGATAAGGTCAGGAGCAGCTGCGTAGTTAGTTTATGTTCACACAAAAGTAAACCAGAAAAACCAAGGCAAAATTGTTGCTTGCCCTACATTATCAAGATGATCAGATAACTAGAATGAGCAATTCAATAAACCTTTAAAGTATTCTTACCACTTCCTGCTCATGGATTGTTCACACAAAAAGTACATTGCTTCCTGAGACAAAATCTGAAGAGATACATTTATACCGTTTCACTTTTACAAGTGGTAACAGACGTTTCCCCCTTCTAAGACCCCTCAAACCGTCCCTTCTCCAGCTCATCCCTTAGGTTTTATTGCTGTTGTCTGGGACAAGGTGATGTTGGTTTTGACTGGAGTACTGGCAGTGGAGATAGAGAAAGAGGGGTGGATCTGAAGGATTTTTTGAGGTAGAACTCTCAAGTCTTCCTACAGAATGTAGTGGTTATGTCCTTTGATTCTTTGCTATCTGAAGGTTTCTTAATGTAAATTCTGCCTCTGTGTCTAATATCGTGTCTTCTTAAATTCCTCAGTGGGCTCACTTCTCCAACAGAATTCAAATTTTACCTCCAAATTTAACTCTGATTTCCTACAATAACTTAGGGAGGAAAAAGAAAAATCTCTAGTCTAATTCAGCCATTCTAGAACCTTCCAAAAAGTTTCTGTGTATGTTTACATTCATGTCCCATTAATCCTGACTGAACTCCTACCCTCTGATTTGTGTTTAATCAGTGTTAATGATGAGTTCAGTGTGCTGCTGAATTGAACTGACAAGTTCGGTAAGAAAATTTAGAGTGTAAACAAAATTGCTAATGACAGATTAAAGAGACATAACTGTTTTCAAGCACTTTTTGGCTCTTCAGATGCACTTGCCACAGTGGTAGGCTAATTTAAATCACACCTACTTGATAATTAAAGGTAGGATTGATAAAGATCTCTTGGGGAAGTTTTTTATTATCCTCGTTTATTGCTGGAGACACCTGGAAGTTCTCTTTAGAAATAATATGCATTTTAGACTGTTCTCCATTCCAGCCTGAATTTTATCCACTTGGACTGAGTTGAGAAGTTTTTAATGATGTATTATAAGTCATAACTTGTAATACAGTCTGATTTTCTCTAAATTCTTATAATGGAGAAGTGCATAGATAGAGGAAAGGAAGTTTTTTTTTTGTTTTTTTTGTTTTTTTTTTTTTAAAGATTTTATTTATTTATTTGACAGAGAAAGAGCGATCACAAGTAGGCAGAGAGGCAGGCAGAGAGAGAGGACGAAGCAGGCTCCCTGCAGAGCAGAGAGCCCGATGCGGGACTCGATCCCAGAACCCTGAGATCATGACCTGAGCCGAAGGCAGCGGCTTAATCCACTGAGCCACCCAGGCGCCCCGAGGAAAGGAAGTTTTAACTGAACTTGTCAACCAAGTTGTCTTAAATATATAAAGACAGCAGAAATAAATTTTCAGATATAAATAAGCTCAAAAAATCTTAAAACCACTAACCATTTTTTAAAATTTACCTAAATACTCTGACAAATGAAAAGCTATATCAAAAATTAAGAACTTGAAATTGTGAATGGCAGCTTAAAATGACTTTTTTTCCCTCCTGCTAAGAAAAATTACCTGACGTTTAGAAAATATTTGCACATGTTCACTATAGCATTTATTTCTATTAAAGAGAAAATAAAAACAATCTAATAGTCAAATCTGTATGTTAGACTTCTATGTAGTATGAAAAGAAATGTTAAATAACATAAGAAAAAGATACATAACTGTTAAAGGAAAATGAAATATAAGCTTGTATTCTCAAAGCTGTGAGGGTAATTATATTTGGTCTAAAATAATTATTATTTCAACCATGCCTTAAAAAGGACTAGAGCAAAACTCAGGCAGTAGTCTACCAATAATTGTTTCTAGTAATAGAATTATGGAATTCTTTTTCTGATGGCTTTTATTTTCCTATACTGGGCAATTTTTCTGTAGTGATCAGGTTTTACTATTATAACTGGATAAAAAAATACTGGAGATTTTCAAAAAATTAATAGAAAATATGAGGCAAAGATAATATATCTTTTTACATCGAGTTCCTTTTCTTTAAACAGAAGCATTAGACTCAAACATAAAACATGGATGAAATTAAGCTTCTTTATATAGGAAAACTTTATATAGGAAAACTAATAGGTAATTTTTGAATAATTTTAAGCGGTGGCTAGGTGTTCATTTGGTGGCAATGGTTCACATTAGTCTCCTTTCTCTTAACTTTTCTCAACTCTTATGTTTTTGCCTCTTCCAGGAGCAGTACCGTTTCTGCTATGATGTCGCTTTGGAGTACCTGGAATCTTCTTAGTTGGGTGAGACCTCAGAGTGCGTCCACCCAGAAGCCTGTTCGTCTGTTGAGCCAGCAGCCATTGTACCTGTTACAGTTGTGCAGAAAGATTTTAATGTGGGGGGTGGGAGGCTTTTACATTCGAGAAGTGAAAGTATTTTTCTTATGAAGTTGTGTATCTTAATAAAAAGGACTCAATTAGTTTCTATTACTGTATGAAAGCATCAACATTTCGTGCCACATGAATTATATTTAATAAGAACAGATTCCAATGAGAGCTTATCAGTGTTTGTACAGTGAATACGCAGCTTTTTCTCGCCTGGTTCTCGCCTGGCAACACCACATGTTGCATGAATTAATACTTTCTATGTGGCATTTTTCTCCCTTTTTTTTTAGATAAAAGATGTTAAACCTTTAAGCAGAAGTATGAAAAGCTGTGCAAATTCATAGTAAAGTTCATTTTTTATATGTTTCCAGTGTAGCAGATCTCTATATAAATATATAAATATATATAAACTGGCTTATTTTCTTTTGATGTGCAATGATGGCTGGATCATTTAAAGTTCTTTTTAGGAGAAAAAAAAAAAAAACATAAGCCAAAGACTCAAGTGTAAATATGTCTATATGGAGAAAGCACATTATATTTATTGGTTACTTACATTCCTTTTTGATGGCTAAAATACTACCACCACACGATCATTTTTTTTCTGAAGAAAGCTTTTTCTTTCACTAAAATCAATTGTAAACGATTTTTGTAGATTATTTTTTGTATGTTTTAGTGTAACTAGAGGATAAACTTTTTATTCATAAATGAGGAAGCAATGTTCTTTATAGTGATTCTGTTGTGTACATGCTCGTGAATTAAATTTATGTAAAACACCTTGGCAATTGGGTCTTTTAATATAGGACCAAATTCAAACGTTTTGCTGAAAATGTGTAGTTTTTCACAATTTCATTAGGTAGATCATGGTTTGGTGATCATACTTGAGAACTGCACACATTCAAAGGCCTTGCTGATGACTTTCGCAATGCTGAACACACCTTTAAGCATCATTTAAATTTTAAAGGAGTTGATTTTGTCAGCCTATGAGCAAGCACTGGTCAAGAAAACAAGATGGCAACATTCACGCTTTCAGAGTCAAGTTTCAGCAAACTGTAAACTGTCAAGATGATAGAGTGTTTCTTTGGATGTTTACATGCACAAGCTCTGGGTTCTGGCCATGGGAAGTGTGAACAAATCGATGCCAGATTCCTGTTTGTGCATTGTCATGGGATTGGCAAGGGAACCTTTCTAAATGTGGTCTTGCTCAGATGCTCCCTGTAGCTGTAACTTCACATCATCAGCTTGCAGTTTGTTATTGACTAAAGCATTCCAGTCCTCTCCTCCTAGATTGCCAGTACATGACATGGTGCTCATAAAGATTTAACTAAAGGAAGCGTGAAATAAAGTTTTTATAATTACAACAATTGTTTGCACCTATTTTCTCTTAATTTTCATGCCTTCATTCCCAATTAAATAACCTCTTCTCCTTGATACTAGTATACCCCCAAAATTCTGTTAAAAGTAAAATGAATCCCCAAGCACTAGTATCTTTTTTTTTTAATTGAATATCAACGAGTCCAGATGAATGGAGGGGAAAAGGCCAGAGGATTGACATAATTTTTTTAATTGCTATATATGTACATCACTATCTTTTTATGTAATACACATTTTCATACTTCTTATAGCAAACGAGAAGTAAGTACCATTCCTGTTTTATGGATGTTGCAGTTGAAGCTAATGAGAAAGTAAATGATTTGTCAGCAGATTCATATCTGAGTCTGATTGAGCAGTTCATTCTCTTCCACTAAACACACTGCTTCCCCAATGGCATGACAAAATGTGGCACTTCATTCTTATTGTTCCTCATTAATTGATTTTCTCATAAAGTCTCACTATGGGTATCTTCAAACTTCTATTTGCTGTGTACATTATTAGAACATTTGTGACTTTCATTAGTAAGAATTTAGACAAAGAAATTTTATCTTTTCCTGGAAAGACTAATTTACATTTAAACATGGATGCATTTAACAAAAAATCCACAAGCTCCTCCCAGACTTTACCCAATAACTTTCAGGACGTTAATCCTACAGAGGATTCTGCTTTGCTGCGTAACCCTGATTTCATTTCCTCTCACCTGATTGTGTCCACACTTCACCGAAATCACCGTAAATACTCTTGGGTACGTGTGGCCTCCAAAATTTAAGCAAAGAACAAAAAGATTCCTCCTTCTCTCTGACAAGAAAGTTCTGTGTTTGCTTCCTTGGGGGCACCACAGAAGCCGTTCCAGCAGGAGACAATGTGGGGAGGTATAAATCTCTTTTCCTCAAAACTCCTGTTCAGAAAGTCCTACTTAGTACCCTGTGGCACTCCCTGAGCAGACTTGCGCTTGACGGCCATGTCCCACTCAGCCGTGTCCCTCTGGGCAGGCGATGTCCTGGCACAACTTTTAAAAGTTGTCATGCTTTTCACAGTGAAAGGCCTCTTACCTCCCTATCAGTTATTCCTTGAATGGCAGTTATGAAGCTAAATTTTATAATCCTCTTCTTAGATGTTATCACTAAGGAAATGCTGGAAGAGACACAGAAACACTTGGGAATTTATGAGTTTTAACAAAATCCTCTGAAAATAACTGAGGCTTCTGGTTTGAGCTGTGTAGACTTTTTCTAATATTTGGTCTTTGGAGAAAAGGTTTTCATGTGAATGTGTTGCTGTATCACAACTAAATGATCTCATTTTGAGAGAAAGATCTTTTTGCCTGGACAAAGAGGGAGAAGAAACATATTTATCCCTAAAGTGATGTGTCAATGTGCTCGTTCAATCCTCCCCTTATTGAGATTCTCCTGAGTTCCAGGTACTCATGTAATAAGCTTGGAAGGCAGACGTCAACAGCTGCTCCCTCTCAAATCCACTCTGTTGCTAGAAAATGGTGGGAAGAGGCTCCTGGCATCTAAAAAACATAGTAGACGACAAGAAATATTAGGATGCAGGAGAGAAATCACTAGCTCAACTAGAAATATGAGATAATCTTTTAGCTTTGGAAGAATGCCTTTGAGATTTGCCTAACTTAAATAGGAAAGTGACAATTCTACATTTTTAATTTAATTTCTGTGCACTTCAGCAAGCAGTCCTTTTTCATAACAAAATAGCTAAAAGTCAATATTCTGCCCCCTACCCCAGTGCAATATGTAGAATACTTACAAAATATTTCCACAGGCAGAAACTCCACAGCCTACCTAGACACATTTCAGTGTTTTAGTAAACACCCCCCTACTTGATGTAGGGGCAACATGCTATTCTACTCAATACTTTCCTATGTGAAGACCAAAGACGGCCAGCTGTGCCTCCTATAATAATTTCTACTTACATGTTATTTCATAAAGTTTCCCCACAGCTTAGGGAATGGGAATGCTCAGAATGGGAGCAATATTATCTGAATTTGTTCATAACTCTGGTCTATTCAAGTGGTCTGCAGAGTATTAGAATATTATCTCTCTGAAACTAAAAGGAAAAGCTCTGTCTTGGGATCTACTTTAAGTAAGCTATAAGTGGCTTCTGGAATATAAATTGTCCAAAAATCAATGATGATAGATCTATAACACTTCTGAACTTCAGCCTCCTCCAGAGTGAATTGAAATGCTAACCTGAAAGAAAACAAACACAGAGATATACTGTTGTTATCAAATCCTGTAAGAAACCAGTAGAAGGGGTTTCTAAACCATTGAAGCAAACATGAAGTCGCTACTGGGGACCAGAAAGTCCCTTTTTTAATGTCAAAGTCTGCTCGGGGAGAGAGATTTTGTGACAGATACCATCTCCCATGAGGTGCTAGGCAATTGTAGAAAAGCTACAATACCTGAAATCTAACACAGAATATTGTGTGCTGATTCTGATGTGTAATTGTCTCATGAGTCTTACAGTCTTATTAGTCTTATAAGCTTTAGTCTTGATGCCCTTAGGAGATACATAGCACGGAAGCCAAAAAACATTTTTTTTAATGTTTCCGTACTTAAATGCAATCTAAGTAGAGACAGAATATGAAGAACAAGAATATTTAAATTGAGTCACCAAAGAGTTCTTTTCTTAAATAGATGGTAGATGTGCAGACAAGCAAAGGCCATACATTCCCACTATTTGTCTGGTCTCAGAAAAAAATCAAACCGGAAGAGCAGACAAAAATAAGACCAGCATGACATCCACTTGTTATTTGTTGAGAAATAAAAGAGGCAAACTCAAATGCCAGCAGGGCCAATAGAGGTTGTGAGTGGGGAAAACAGGACAGGGATTTCAGAATGGTCATTCTTGTATTATTAAAACAGACATCCTTAACTTATGCGTTTTCTAATAGAAATAGTTCTCATTTCTACAAAAATAGATCTCCCATTTTTATCAAAACAACATCCCGTGGCTGGCTCAGTGGCTGGAGCATGCAACTCTTGATCTCGGGGTTGTAAGTTTGAGCCCCACATTGGGTGTAGAGGTTACTTACTAAAATCTTTTTTAAAATATTTCCCCAAGCTTTCCTTTTCCCAATTTTGATTGAAAAATGGATACTAGAGCTACTCTGCCATCTTCAGTTCTTACTATTAAAAAACAAAATAATAAGATTAATGATAACTGACAACTGCTATTCGGTATGGGAACCAGAGGAAACAATGTGGTGAGGCGAACCCCAACTTGGACTCGAAAGCAAATGTGATGCCTAAAGAAAATGATACTTACCTACCAGCAGCGTTTGCTGCATGAGAATATGGACCCAACAGTGTCTCATCTCTCAAGAGTGCGGAACACTGCATTTTTACATAGACTCTGAAAGACCGTTGAATGTTAACAACCAATAATTCAAAAGCAAACAAACAAAAAAACCTCTGGCCCAACCCTGTGCAAAATTAAAAAAAAAAAACAAAAACAAAAAATCTTGTCAGAAAGCTGCATCTGATGTGGTCTGGAAGAAACACAGTCTCCCAGTTCTGACTTCCATTGTAGAATACCTGTTGTTTTACCATTCAACCTTCTAAAAATATTCTTAAAGAAATGCAAGCTTTAGTTCTCTTAAAACTGCTATCATGACTATTTTTTCGTATTTATTCTTATCCAATTTACCTTCTCTTCTTACATTCTTTTCTGTTTTAAAAATATGTGTAGATGAGTCTTGACCCCTAAGATGAAAAGAAACAAAACAAAACAAAAAAAACGAAGGTCAATATCTCTTTCTGCTCCCTCCTACCTGGACTAAATGCAAAAGAGTGTATTTCAGAAGGTAAATCACACATTTCACACCTAATAAGCAGCCCCAAAATGATGACTAGAAAATAATTCTTACAGTACTGAGAACGTCAAAAGAAAGTGCTTGGTCTGTGAGCCATGGGATGGCCTGACCCGTTTTAGTCACAAGTGCAGGCAAGCATTTGTGGAAGCGCCACACTTCCAGATGGTAATGGTACAGGCTGATTTCCATGGCAGGTGCAAAACAGTATGGGCTCTTGTCAGACCACTGTAGGAACTTGAACTCCAGTTCCATAAATCAAGTTACCTGAAGCACAGTCAGCAGACTGAATTTGATTTCTTTACACCCTCCGGTTAGTTCTTAGTATGATAAAGTGAGTAAGTGTTCCTTATTTACTTTCCAATGTCAACTTCTGTATTCTCTGAGCTCAAATGTGGTCACTGTGGGAAAAAATATTCCCTCACATGGGAAATCATGATTGATTCCTTCATGAAATGAAAGACGGTAGAGGGATATTTAAGATTATCAAATCCAATGCTCTTATTGTTAAGTTTAAGAAATTAAGGGCGTCTGACTGGCTCAGTGGGTTAAGCTGCTGCCTTTGGCTCAGGTCAGGATCTTGGGGTCCTGGGATCGAGTCCTGCATCAGGCTCTCTGCTCAGCGGGGAGCCTGCTTTCTTCTCTCTCTGCCTGATTCTCTGCTTACTTGTAATCTCTGTCTGTCAAATAAATAAAAATAAAATCTTAAAAAAAAAATAAAGCCAAGAGTCATCATGTGTCTAATGGGAAAATTTCGGATAGTAAATATTAGGAGATTTCCAGGCCATTGGCTTCTGTTATATTCATTGCTAGACCTCCTTTTAAAGAATGTTTAAAGCAAGTTCTTCAAACAACCAAAAAGGATGGAAGGAACTTTCAAGCATCAGAAAGGAAGGAAGAACCGTGGAAAGAACAGAATTATGGGTACATGCAATAGAAAATCATTTTCCTCATATATCTGTTTTACAAATCGCATTTGATGATTGAAACAAAAATTATAACACCATATGATACTCAAGAAAATGTTACTTCAAAATGGGGAAGAAAAGGGGAACTAAATAGAAATAAGGTTTCTGGGACGCCTGGGTGGTTCAGTTGGTAAAGCGGCTGCCTTCGGCTCAGGTCATGATCCCAGTGTCCTGGGATCGAGTCCCACATCGGGCTCCTTGCTCAGCAGGGAGCCTGCTTCTCCCTCTGCCTCTGCTGCCACTCTGCCTGCCTGTACGCTCTCTCTCTCTCTCTCTCTCTCTCGCTCTCTCTCTCTCTGGCAAATAAATAAATAAAATCTTAAAAATAAAAAAAGAAAAAGAAAAGAAATAAGGTTTCCATGCTTTACTCAAAGTGATAAAATAACGATACCACTAAATTATAACAAGTCCCATGTGTATATTAAACTGCCTAGAGAAACCACTGAGAATATTATGTCAAGATATATGCTCGGGCGCCTGGGTGGCTCAGTGGGTTAAGCCGCTGCCTTCAGCTCAGGTCATGATTCCAGGGTCCTGGGATCGAGTCCCGCATCGGGCTCTCTGCTCAGCAGCGAGCCTGCTTCCCTCTCTCTCTCTCTGCCTGCCTCTCTGTCTACTTGTGATCTCTCTCTGTCAAATAAATAAATAAAATCTTAAAAAAAAAAATATATGCTCAAAAACACTATAAATGAATCAAAATGGAATCTTAAAACATGCTAACATAACACAGAAAATTAAGGGAAGAGAAATGGGAGTGAGAACTAGATAAAATAAACAGGAAACAAATAATCGAATGA
Organism: Meles meles; assembly: GCF_922984935.1. Lineage (NCBI taxonomy): Eukaryota > Metazoa > Chordata > Mammalia > Carnivora > Mustelidae > Meles > Meles meles. Next base: position 74,569,549 of record NC_060070.1, read on the forward strand.
CTTAAGTGCTAATGTATCAATAATTATCTTAAATGGTCTAAGTATGCCAATATAAAAATAGATTGTCATATTGGATTAAGAAAAAGGAAGCTAACTACATAAAAGAAACTCACTATATATTCAATAAAATAGGTAGGCTAATAGTAACAGAATTTTAAAAGATATGCTATGTAAGCTTTCAATTTTGAAAATAATTAAGTAGCTACTATTGATATCTGATAGACTTCTGATCAAATAAAATTACTACATAAAGAGATGTTACATAATGATTAAAAGATCAATCCACAAAGAAGACATAATGATGTTAAATGCATACACACAAAGCGACAGAGCCTCAAAATGCATGAAACAAAGAGAAATGAACAAACCCACAACTATATGTAGAAACTTCATACCCCACACTCCCTCCTATCAGCAACTTATAGAACTAGTATATAGAAAATCACCAAAGACATACAAGATCAGAACAATACAATCAACTGACAGGGTCTAATTGAAAAATTTAAAATATGCTACTCAAGAACAGCCGAACACATTTTCTTCAAACAGCCATGGAACATGACCAAGAGAGATTATATCCTGAGCCATAAAACAAACCTCAATGAGGGCACGTGGGTGGCTCAGTTGGTTAAGCAACTGTCTTCAGCTTAGATCAGGATCCCAGTGTCCTAGAATTGAGCCATGCATCTGGCTTCCTGCTCAGCAGAGAGCCTGCTTCTCCCTCTCCCTCTGCTGCTTCCCTGCTTGTTAGCTCCCTCTCTCTGTCAAATAAATAAATAAAAATCTTTTTTTAAAAATTCAACAAACTGAAAAGAATTCTATAAACTCTGTTCTTTGACCAGAAAAGTATCAAACTAAAATTCAGTAACAGGAAAACAACAGGAAAATCTCTAAACATATGTAAATTCAGCTACACACTACTAAATATTTCATAGGACAAGAAGTTTACAAAGGAAAATTTTTTTTTAAGATTTTATTTATTTATTTGACAGAGATCACAAGTAGGCAGAGGCAGGCAGAGAGAGAGAGTGAGAGAGAGAGGGAATCAGGCTCCCTGCTGAGCAGAGAGCCCAATGCAGGACTCGATCCCAGAATCCTGAGATCATGATCTGAGCCAAAGGCAGCAGCTTAACCCACTGAGCCACCCAGGCGCCCCTTCAAAGGGAATTTTAAGAAACAGACCAGAAAAACAAACAAACAAAAAGGAAGTAGAGAGGGAGAAGCAAGATGACAGAGGAGTGTAAGACCTAAATATCATCAGATCCCAGGAGTTCAGCCAGATATCAAATCATTCTGAACATCTACAAACTCAAAAGGAGATTGAAGAGAAGAAGAGCAGCAATTCTATGAACAGAAAAGCAACCACTTTCTGGAAGGTAGGCTGTGTGGAGGAGTGAATCCAAGGCAATATATAGGAAGATAGACCACGGAAGGAGGGGCCGGCTCCTGGCAAGCAGTAGAGCAGCAGAGCACAAAATCAGAACTTTGAGAAGTCTGCTCCACTAAGAGAGGTCGCTCCAAAGCCTAAGCTGGAGAGGGGTGGGGGTGGGGGGGCGGTGTGGTAGTGAAACCTGTGCGGGAACAGTGTGGTCTCAGGACCCACAAGGTCACAAAAAGACCAGGGTTGTCTGAGGGTGGCTCTCAGATGTCAGACCCGGGAAGCCGATTGCAGAAACGGAGCTGTGGAGTGGGCTCTTAGCTCAGTGTTACCTTAATCCGTGATCCAAGGCACAGTCAGACCACTGCTCTTCAAGCGGGGACCCCACAAGTCACAGATCCAGGGAGATTCCCCTCCTTCCTCCTCTGGGAGGAACAGTGCAGGAGCATGCATCTGGTGGGTTCGGAGACTCCAAACTGGGCCGTGCACCTGAGATAGAAATGGTTGGTCACAGGCTGGGTGAGCTTGGAGAGTGGCCAGAGACCAGGGAGGTGGGAGGGATGGACTGCTTTTAACTGAGGCCACATTGAGGAGTGGGGCCCTGAGCTTCCAGCTCCTACAGGGCTGGAGATTGGAAGGCTGCCATTTTCATTTCTGTCCTCCAAACTGCATGGAAAGCATTCAGGGAGCAAAAGATACAGAGAGCAAACCCAAGCAGATTATTTAGCCTGGACCCTGGCAAGGGAGGTGCAATTCTGCCTCTGGCAAAGACATTTGAGAATCACTGCAACAGGCCCCTCCCCCAGAAGATCAGCAAGAACGTCCAGCCAAGACCAAGTTCACCAATCTGCGGAACTCCAGAGCTAGGAGAAGGCCACACATAAAATTCATAGTTTTTTCCCCATGATTCCTTAGTCTTTCAAAGTTAAAATTTTTTTAATTTTATTTTTTCTTATTCTATTTAAAAAAAATTTCCTCTTTCCTATTTTTATGTTTTAAACTATTTTATCTTAACTTTTAAAAAATCTTTTTAAATTTTCATTGTTATAGTCATATTCTATCCCTTAATTGTATTTAACCTTATTTTTTGTATACATATAGGTTTTTCTTTCTTTAAAATTTTGAGATACAGCGGCGCCTGGGTGGCTCAGTGGGTTAAGCCACTGCCTTCGGCTCAGGTCATGATTCCAGGGTCCTGGGATCAAGTCCCGCATTGGGCTCTCTGCTCAGCAGGGAGCCTGCTTCCCTCTCTCTCTCTCTCTGCCTGCCTCTCTATCTACTTGTGATCTCTCTCTGTCAAATAAATAAAATCTTTACAAAAAAAAAATTTTGAGATACAGTTTCTTCTAATAGATCAAAATATACCCTAAATCTAGTGCATGGCTTTGTTCTAGTCTCCACCCTGATCACATTCTTTTCACCTTTTTTTTCTTTTTTCAACCAACTTCTTACCTATCAATTCCTTTTCTAGAATCTTTTTTAACTTTCATCTTTACAGTCGTATTTCATCCCTTCATTGTGATTACCCTTATTTTTGTATATATATATAAGGTTTTCTTTCTTTAAAATTTTGGGAGGTAGTTTCTTCTAACAGGCCAAAATACACTGAAAATCAGGTCTGTGGCTCTGTTCTATTCACCAGTCTCATATATATATATATATGTGTGTGTGTGTGTGTGTGTGTATATATATATATTAGACATATCTAATATATAGTTATATAATAAATAGATATAGATATAATAGATATATCTAATTATATATATTATATAATATTATATATATATATAATATATTATTCTTTTTTCTTTTTCTCCTCCTTTCTTCTCCCTGCAGTTTTGGGACTCTTCTGATTTGGTAAGTGTATATTCTTATCTGGATAAAATGACAATGCAGAAAAACTCACCATTGAAAAAAAGAACAAGAGGCAGTACTGACAACTAGGGGCCTAATCAATACAGACATTAGTAATGTCTCAGAACTAGAGTTAAGAATGACGATTAACAAGGTACTAGCTGGGCTCAAAAAAAGCATGGAAGATACTAGAGAATCCCTTTCTGGAGAAATAAAATCCCTTTCTGAAGAAATAAAAGAACTAAAACCTAACCAAGTTGAAATAAAAAAAGCTACTAATGAGGTGTAATCAAAAATGGAGACTCTTACTGCTACGATAAATGAGGCAGAAGAGAGAACTGATGACATAGAAGACCAAATGATGGAGAATAAAGAAGCTGAGAAAAAGAAAGACAAACAACTACTGGATCATAAGGGGAGAATTCAAGAGATAAGTGATACCATAAGACGAAACAATATTAGAATAATTGGGATCCCAGAAGAAGAAGAATGGGGGGGGGCAGAAGGTATATTGGAGCAAATTATAGCAGAGAATTTCCCTAATTCGGCAAAGGGACCAACATCAAAATTCAGGAGGCACAGAGAATCCCACTCAAAATGAATAAAAATAGGTCCACCCACTATCATCTAAGAGTAAAACTTAAAAGTCTTGGTGACAAAGAGAAAACACTGAAAACAGCTAAGGACAAGAGGTTGGTAACATAAAATGATAGAAATATTAAATTGGCAGCAGACCTATCCACAGAGACCTGGCAGGCCAAAAAGGGCTAGGATGATATATTCAGAGCACTAAAAGAGAAAAATATGCAGTCAGGGATATATCCAGCTAAGCTGTCATTGAAAATAGAAGGAGAGATAAAAACCTTCCAGGACAAACAAAAATTGAAAGAATATGCAAACACCAAACCAGCCCTACAGGAAATATTGAAAGGGGTCCTCTAAGCAAAGAGAGAGCCTAAAAGTAACAAACCAGAGAGGAATAGAGACAATATACAGTAACAGTCTCCCTACAGACAATACAATGGCACTAAATTCATATCTTTTAATAGTTACTCTGAATGTAAATGAACTAAATGCCCCAATCAAAAGACACAGGGTATCAGAATGAATAAAAAAACAATAAGACCCATTGATATGCTCTCTGTAAGACACTCATTTTAGATCCAAAGACACTTCCAGATTTAAAATGGAGGGAGTGGAAAACCATTTACCATGCTAATGAACATCAAAGAAAAGCTGAGGTGGCAATCCTTATATCAGATAAGTTAGACTTTAAGCCAAAGACTATCATAAGAGATGAGGAAAGACACTCTATCATACTTAAAGGGTCTGTCCAACAAGAAGATCTAACAATTTTATTTTATTTTATTTTTTTTAAAGATTTTATTTATTTGACAGAAAGAGATCACAAGCAGACAGAAAGGCAGGCAGAGAGAGAGAGAGGGAAGCAGGCTCGCTGCTGAGCAGAGAGCCCGATGCGGGACTCGATCCCAGGACCCTGAGATAATGACCTGAGCCGAAGGCAGTGGCTTAACCCACTGAGCCACCCAGGCGCCCAGATCTAACAATTTTAAATATCTATGCCCCTAACATGGGAGCAGCCAACTATATAAACAAATTAATAACAAAATCAAAGAAACACATCAACAATAATACAATAATAGTAGGGGACATTACCCTCCTCACTGAAATGGACAGATCATCCAAGCAAAAGATCAACAAGGAAGTAAAGGCCTTAAATGACACACTGGACCCTATGGACATCACTGATATATTCAGAACATTCCATCCCAAAGCAATAGAATATACATTCTTCTCTAGTGCACATGGAACATTCTCCAAAATAGTTCACATCCTGGGTCACAAATCAGGTCTTAACCAGTACCAAAGATTGGGATCATTCCCTGCATATTTTCAGACCACAATGCTCTGAAGCTAGAACTCAATCACAAGAGGAAAGTTGGAAATAACAAATACACGGAAGCTAAAGAGCATCCAACTAAAGAATGAATGGGTCAACCAGGAAATTAAAGAAAAATTGAAAAAAAATTCATGGAGACAAATGAAAATGAAAGCACAAATGTTCAAAATCTTTGGGACACAACAAAGGTGGTCCTGAGAGGAACATATATAGTGATACAAGCCTTTCTCAAGAAATAAGAAAGTTGTCTAGTACACGATCTAACACTACACCTAAAGGAGCTGGAGAAACAACAGCAAAGAAAGCCTAAACCCAGCAGGAGAAGGGAAATAATAAAAATCAGAGCAGAAATCAATGAAATAAAACCCAAAAGGACAGTAGAACAAATCAATGAAACTAGGAGCTGGCTCTTTGAAAGAATTAATAAGATTGATAAACCCCAGCCAGACTTACCAAAAAGAAAAGAGAAAGGACCCAAATTAAAAAAAAAAAAAAATCATGAATGAAAGAGAAGAGATTACAACCAACACCAAAGAAATACAAATAATTATAAGAACATATGAGCAACTATACACAATTTACAAAATACACAATATACAAATTTGACAATCTGGAAAAAATGAAGGCATTTCTAGAGACATATAAACAACCAAAACTGAACCAGGAAGAAATAGAAAACCTGAACAGACCCATGACCAGTAAGGAGATTGAAGCAGTCATCAAAAAGCTCCCAATAAACAAAGGCCCAGGGCCAGACTGCTTCCTAGGGGAATTCTACCAAACATTTAAAGAAAAAGTAATACCTCTTCTCCTGAAATTGTTCCAAAAAATAGAAATGGAAGGAAAACTTCCAAACTCATTTTATGAGGCCAGCATTACCTTGATTCCAAAACCAGACAAAGACTCCATCAAAAAAGAGAATTACACACCAATATCTTTGATGAACGTAGATGTAAAAATTCTCACCAAAATACTAGCCAACAGTACATTACAGTACAAAATAGGATCCAACAGTACATTAAAAGGATTATTCACCAGGACCAAGTGGGATTTATTCCTGGGCTGCAAGTTTGGTTCAACATCTGCAACTAAATCAGTGTGATAAAATACATTAATGAAAGAAAGAACAAGAACCATATGATACTCTCAATAGAGGATGAAAAAGCATTTGACAAAGTATAGAATACTTTCTTGATCAAACCTCTTCACAGTGTTGGGATAGAGGATACATTCCTCAATATCATCAAAGCCATCTATGAAAAACCCACAGTGAATATCATTCTCAATGGGAAAAAAATGAGAGCTTTTCCCCTAAGGTCAGGAACACAGCAGGGATGTCCACTGTCACCACTGCTATTCAACATAGTACTAGAAGTCCTAGCCTTGGCAGTCAGACAACAAAAAGAAATAAAAGGCATCTGAATCAACCAGGAAGAAGTCAAACTCTCACTCTTTGCCGATAATATGATACTTTGTATGGAAAACCAAAAAGGTTCCACTCCAAAACTGCTAGAACTCATACAGGAATTCATTAAAGTGTCAGGATACAAAATCAATGCACAGAAATCTGTTGCATTTCTATACACCAACTGCCAGACAGAAGAAAGAGAAAATAAGGAGTCAATCCCATTTACAATTGCACCCAGAACTATAAGATACCTAGGAATAAACCTAACCAAAGGGACAAAGAAACTGTACTCAGAAAACTATAAAATACTCATGAAAGAAATTGAGGAAGCCACAAATAAATGGAAAAAAGTTCCATGCTCATGGATTAGAAGAACAAATATTGTGAAATGTGTATGCTACCTAAAGCAATCTACACATTTATGCAGTCCCTATCAAAATCCCATCCATTTTTTTTCAAAGAAATGGAACAAATAATCCTAAAATTTATATGGAACCAGAAAAGACCCTGAATAGCCAGAGGAACACTGAAAAAGAAAACCAAAGTTGGTGGCATCACAATTCCACACTTCAAGCTCTATTACAAAGCTGTAATCATCAAGACAGCATGGTACTGGCACAAAAATAAACACATAGATCAATGAAACAGAATAGAGAGCCCAGAAATGGACCCCTAGCTCTATCGTCAACTGATCTTTGAGAAAGCAGGAAAGAATGTCCAATGGAAAAAAGACAGTCCAACAAATAGTGGACAACCACAGGCAGAAGAATGGAACTGGACCATTTCTTTATACCACACCCAAAAATAGACTCAAAATGGATGAAAGACCTCAATGTGAGATAGGAATCCATCAAAATCCTTGAGGAGAACACAGGCAGCAACCTCTTCAACCTCAGACACAGCAAATATTTCCTAGAAACATCGCCGAAGGCAAGGGAAGCAAGGGCAAAAATGAATGTTGAGACTTCATCAAGATCAAAAGCTTTTGTACAGCAAAGGAAACAATCAACAAAACCGAAAGACAACTGACAGAATGGGAGAAGATATTTGCAAATGATATATCAGATAAAGGGCTAGTATCCAAAATCTATAAAGAACTTACCAAACTCAACCCCCAAAGAGCAAATAATCCAATCAAGAAATAGGCAGAGGACATGAACAGACATTTCTGTAAAGAAGATATCCAGATGGCCAAGAGACACATGAAAAATTGCTCCACATCATTCATCATCAGGGAAATACAAATAAAAACCACAGTGAGACACCACCTCACACCAGTCAGAATGGCTTAAATTAATAAGTCAGGAAATGACAGATGTTGGCAAGGTTGTGGAGAAAGGGGACCCTCCTACACTATTGGTGGGAATGCAAGCTGGGGCAACCACTCTGGAAAACAGTATGGAGGTTCCTCAAAAAGTTGAAAATAGAGCTACCCAACGACTCAGCAATTGCACTACTGGGTATTACCCTAACGATAAAAATGTAGTGATCCGAAGGGGCATGTGCACCCGAATTTTATAGCAGCAATTTCCAAAATAGCCAACTATGGAAAGAACCTAGATGTCCATCAACAGATGAATGGATAAAGAAGAAGTGATATATATACACACACACACACACACACACACACACACACACATACATACATACATACAATGGCATACTATGCAACCATCAAAAAAGTGAAATCCAGGCGCCTGGGTGGCTCAGTGGGTTAAGCTGCTGACTTCGGCTCAGGTCATGATCTCAGGGTCCTGGGATCGAGTCCCGCATCGGGCTCTCTGCTCAGCAGGGAGCCTGCTTCCCTCTCTCTCTCTGTCTCTGCCTGCCTCTCTATCTACTTGTGATCTCTCTCTGTCAAATAAATAAATAAAATTAAAAAAAAAAGTGAAATCCTGCCATTTGCAAAAACATGGATTGAACTAGGGGATATTATGCTATGCAAAATAAGTTAATCAGAGAAAGACAATTATCTATGATCTCTCTGATATGAGGAATTTGAGAGGGAGGGCAGGGGTTCGTGAAGGGTAGGGAGGGAAAAAATTAAATAAGATGGGACCAGAGAGGAAGATAAACCATAAGAGACTTTTAATCTCAGGAAACAAACTGAGGGTTGATGGGGCATGGAGGGGAGGGATAGTGTGGCTGCATTATGGACATTGCGGAGGGTATGTGCTATGGTGAGTGCTGTGAATTGTGTAAGCTTGATGATTCACAGACTTGTACCCCTGAAACAAATAATACATAATATGTTAATAATAATTTTTAAAAGTACAACACACCAAATTCTGTGATATGCAACTAAAGCACTGCTGAGAGGGAAATTTACAGAATTAAATGCTTATATTAATTAAATGAGATAAGGTCTCAAATATACAAACAAAAGTAGCACAAAAATGATAATAAACAAAAGCACAGATGAATATGTCTCATGAATCTTATATAAAATTCTTCAGTGTGTGGCATCTGGTGGCTCAGGCAGTTAAGTGTCTGCCTTCAGCTCAGATTGTGATCCTGGGATCAAGCCCCAGATCTGGTTCCCTGCTCAGCAAGGAATCTGCTTCTCTCTCTACCTCTGCTACTCTCTCCCTCTCTTTTTCTCTCTCTCATCAAATAAATAAAATCTTAAAATAATTAAAATAAAATTCTTCAATGAAATATTAGCAAACTGAATCCAACAAAGTTAAAAGGAATTATGCACATAACAAAATGAAATTATTTCCACATATGCAAACTGGTTTTACATTCAGAAATCAGTCAATGTTATATACCATGTATCAACAAGCTAAAGAAAAAAAAGGTACATGATTATAACTAATTGACTGAGAAACAGCATTCAATGAAAGCATTCATTCATGAGAAAAACTCTCTACAGGGAACCTTCCTCAAGTTGATAATATCTAAAAAACTTACAGCTAACTTTGCAATAAATGGTGAAAGACTGGATGCTTTCTCCATACTACTGGGAACAAGGCAAGTATGTTCTTTTTCACTACTTTATTCAACATAGTACTGGAATTTCTAGTAATGCAATAAGACAAGAAAAAGAAACAAAGGTCACACAGATTTGAAGCTTAAAATAACCCCTATTTGCAGATGACTTGATTGTCTATGCAGAAAGTCCCAGAGAATCTAGAAAAAAAAAGCCCTAGAATTAATAAATGAGTTAAATAATTTCACAGGATACAAAACCAATATAAAAATATCAATTGCATTTCTATATATTAACAATAAACCTCATAAAACTGAAAAATATAATACCATTTACAGTTGTTCTATTGAAAATGAAATGTTTAGATATATTCTTATTAAAATATCTATAGGATCTACATGTTGAAAATTATAAAATGTTGATAAAAGAAATCAAGTATACCTAAATAAATTGAGAGATATACTCATTTGTGCATTGAAAGTTTCAAAAACTAAAAACCATTCTCTTCTCAAACTGATCTATAGGTTTAATGTAATTCCTATAAAAATCCCAACAAGAATTTTTATAGATACAGACAAGCTTATTCTAAAATTCATACAGAAGGACAATCTTGACAAGGAATTAAAAAGTAAGAAAAATTGCTCTATCCAATGTTAAAGCTTACTATTTTGGCATGTTATTCAGAAAAATGCAATATTGGTTTTAAACAGAAAAAAAAAATAGAAAAAAATTTTCCAGATTTACGACAAGCAGAATTCTTAGACTTGTCCCCAAAATATAATCCCTAAAACTAAAAAGTGATCATTTAGGCCTCATCACAATTAAGATCTTTTACTCTGGGAAAATCCATATGAAGAGAATGAAAGGCAAATTAGACAAAATTATTTGCAAACTACATTCTGGTAAAAGGGCCAGCATCTAGAGTATATAAAGAACTCTCAGAACTTGGTAGTAAAAAAACAACATAATTAAAAACTGTGTAAAAGATGTGAACAGATATCTCACTGAAGAAGATATACAGATGACAAATGAGCTTATGGAAAGTTTTTCAACAGGGATGTCTGGGTGGCTCATAATTTCTACTCAGGTCATGATCTCATGGGATGTAAGATTGAGCGCCTACATCTGTCTCCAGCTCAGCGGGGAGTCTGCTTGAAGATTCCTTCCCTTTGCCTCTCCCCTCTAAAATAAATAAATAAATCTTTTTTTCTTTAAATATTGCATTTATTTATTTGACAGAGAGAGAGGGAGAGAGAAAGCTAGAGTGCGCGTGTACAAGCAGAGGGAGCAGCAGGCAGAGGGAGAGGGAGAAGCGGGCTCCCCACTGAGCAAGGAAGCCTGAAGCAGGGTTTGATCCCAGGACCCCAGTATCATGTCCTGAGGCAAAGGCTGATCCTCAATTGACTGAGCTTCCCAGGTGCTCCTAAATAAATCTTCAAAAAAGAAAAGGTGTTCAACATTGTTAGCCATTAGGAAAATGTAAATTAAGAGATCACTACACAGCAGAATAACTAAGATAAAAAATAATGACAACACCAAACACTACCAAAGACACAGAGAAACTGGATTGTGTGTACATTGCTGGTAGAAATGGAAAATGGAAAAATGGAACAGCCACTCTAGAAAAGAGTATGGCAGATTATTACAAAATTAAATATGGAATCATATACAACTCAGCAATTCCACTCCCGGGCATTTACCCCAGAAAAATGAAAACTTATGTTCACACAAAAACCTGTATAAAAATATTCATAGCGGCTTTATTTGTAATAGCCCCAAACTACAGTCCAGAGATGTTGAAATAGGTGATTGGTTATTCAAATTACAGTACATACGTAAGACAGAATACTATTCAGCAATAAAAAGGAACAAGCTACTGATAGAGGTAACAACTTGAAAGGATCTCCAGGGAACTGACAGGTTCATCCCAGTATTGGTGGCCTCTCAACCCTGTCCTGTCTCTGTCTTGGAGGACCCACCTTGGCACAGCTGGGCTCTGTCCCACTTTGCACTGAGTAAAAATGACAGCAATCAAGCATGCATTTCAAAGAGACATTTTTACACCAAATGATGAACACCCGCTGAGTATTGCCAATGTCTGCAAAGCAGGAAAAAAGAAAAAGAACTGTTTCTTGTGTGCCACAGTGACAACTGAATGCCCTGTGCAGGTGAAGATGGTCAAAGTCAAGAAATCTGATCAAGAGATTTCTACAAAAAACAGATTGCTTGGGCTCTTTGAGACCTTGCTATAGTAGACACCAAAAGAAAGAAAGAAAGAAAGAAAGTATGTTTTTCTTAGTTCTTTGAAAAGAGAGAAAGAAAAAGTAAAAAGGAGAGAGACAGGGATGGGGAGGAGAGGAGGGAGAGAAGAAGAAGGGAGAAAAGAAGGAAGGGAGGGAGGGAAGGAATGAAGGAAGGTAGGAAGGGAGGAAATTCCAGGGAATTATACTGAGTGAAAAAACCAATCCCAAGAGTATATGCTGTATGATTTTATTTATGCTATATTTTGAAATGACGGAATCTTAAAAATGAAGAACAGAGTAGTTATTGCCAAGGATTAGGAAAATGGGTGGGGTAGTAAGTGGGAGGTGATGTAGTTATAAAGGGCAGCACAGGGATCCTTATGATGATGGAACCATTCTGTATCTTGCCTATGGTGGTGATGCATGAACTCACTCACACATGTGACAAAATTGCATAGAACCAAACACACATGCACACACAAAAGAGTAAAAGTAAAACGGGGTAAATCTGAGTAAGTTTGGTGAATTGTATTAATGTCTATGTCTTGGTTGTCATATTGTATATCAGTTTGAAAACCTTCCCTGAAGGGAAGCCTGCATGGCTCAGTCAGTTAAGCATGTGACTCTTGATTTCAGCTCAGGACATGATCTCGGGGTTGTGAGATCAAGCCCCACATTTACCTCGCCTTGGGTTCCACGCTCAGTGGGGAGCCTGCTTAAGATTCTCTCTCTCCCTCTGCCCCTCCCCCTGCTTACATGCACACTCTCTCTAAAATAAATAAGTCTTTTAAAAAAAACAAAACAAGAAAAGAAAAGCTTCCTTGGAGATGAAGCTTGAAGGCAGAAATTCTTCAGTCGACCAAAGGATATGCCATAGCACATATATCCCTCCCAAGTGATTCAATTTATCCAACACGGGACTAAAATTTTTTCAACCACTCCCCAGTGGCAAATTACCAAAGCCATCTTCCTACTTATACAATCTAGAGGAAAATATTAGATAGTCGTTAACACCTGGGTCCATAATCTCTTTTTTAAGCAGAGAAAGTACCGTTTTCTGGCTTATTTCTTTTCTGACTGTCAGAATAGCAATAGTATTCAAAAGGAAGGAAATATGAGATAGGATTTTAATCAAAATCTTGATTTTCCAAAACCATGCCCAAAAGAGTAAAACCAGGTAGAAAGGACAGAAAGACAAAAAATACATAGAGCAGATGACCAAGACAAATGGATAGTAATAAGCGCTATGCAGAGGATTACAATGGATGGCATTACGAGTGACATCAGTCACTGTGGAGAATAAAGGAGAGGACATTTTCAATCCAAGGCCCCCAAATGGGAAGAAGTTGGGTGTTTGCAATGATGACAAAGTGATCAGTGAGGCTGAAGCACATTGAGGAGAGGGGTACAGAGTGAGGTCATCCAGAGTGGTCCAGCATATGGGCATGGTAAGCCAGAGCCAAGAGTTTGGATATTATTCATTTAAATTTCCCATTCTTTTTACCTTCATACTATATAATCCAGAGCTTACTGCATTGCATTGCACATGGAAGATACCAATAAATGTTTGTTAGATATAATTTAAGCCAGAACTAGGATCCAGTTTTCTTCTTTCTTCTCTGACGTTTTCCCCACAACATCATACAGTGTCTCTTCTTCTAAAAAAGCAGAATAAATAAATGAAACCCACAGGCATCTGGTCCTTGGCACTTTCCAGGATTATCCTTTGAGTACACTGGGTAGTTCATTCTCCTAAGTACTTTGGCACTTCATTTATAGTATTCATGAATTCAATGAGCTCTTTAGTAAGTAATATGACTCAGGACCATCAGAAACAAAAAATAAATCTGGGTCTAAGTAGACTATGGCAATTCATCCAATTCAATACCACTGATTGAACATAAACAAAATCTTTCTCTATTCCAGTCTAAACAGATAAATGATAGCAGCATATAAACATATTTTATAAACACCAAGCCTACTATGAAAACTAGAAATGAAAATTTCATCAATCAGAAACAGAGAGGCTTTTCTGAAAGGCATATAGAGAACCATAGCCAAGCTGGGTTTCTGGATCACACTGTGTCTGCACATCTGGGACCTGAGTCATTCCAGGGGAGGAGAAAAGCAGACTACCCTGGACTGAAAGATCGAAATGCCCACCTCTACCTAAAGGGGCCTCATGGCCCAGAAGCACATCAGTTACTCTGGGGAAGAGTCCTGAGATTAGATTCTAGTATTAGATTCTCAGGACTGCCACAACAAAGTACCACAAACTGGGTGGTTTAAAACAACAGAAATTTATTGTCTTAGGTCTAGAGGCTAGATGTCCAAAATCAAGGTGTCAGCAGGGCCATGCTTTCTCTGACACCTTGTAGGGGAGACTCCTTCCTTGTTTCTTGTAGCTTCTGGAGATTTGCTAGCAATATTTGGCGTTCCTTGTCTTGCAGCTGCATCACTCCCAATCTCTGTCTACACCTTCACACAGTGTCCCCATGTCTCTTCTCCTCTTATGAGACTAGTCATATTGGCCTAAGGGCTCACTCTACTGCATAATGACCTCATTTTAACTGAATTAATTGCAACTACAATGATCCTGTTTTCCAGTAAGTTCTCATTCTGAGGTACTGGGAGTTAGGACTTCAACATACCTTCTTGGAGGATGCAACTGAACCCCCAACACATAGCAAGATAACTAATACACCTCACCAAATTGTTCAAGTGTGAGGAAGGTAGAAAGAGGATATTTTCAGGCATATTCAACCCATAACAGTGATGTATAGAGAACAGCATCCCCAGTGGTTACTGCCAGAACATCTTTTTCTACATATTTATGATTCCATAAAACATGGTTTTATTGGATTTCAAAGGTTATATAAATGTTATAGTGTGGATATCCTGCAGGTGCTTTCTGTTTTTCACTTATTATGTTTTTGAATTGTATTTATGTTGGAAAGCTAGTTCATTTTTTTAATTGCTTTATGGTACTGGATTGTAGAAATAGAACCTATTTTATCATCAAAACTTTCTTTTGTGAATGAATGCATGTTATTCTCTGTTTCCTTTCATGAGTGCGTGTGTTTTTCTCTGCTGGCTTCTCCAGAGGCTTTCTCTACCTGGCTGTGTGTCATGGGAGGCTAACCTCTTGTGATTGCATCACCAGGATTCCCTTGCTTTCTGACTCAGAATTGGGTGTTGCAAGGCACCAATAGCAAGAAGATCAGCTGGGAGAAAAAGTAATGGTGCTTTCCCTTTGCTGGTCCACTTTTACATAGGGGCTACATTCCTCTACCAGCCTCCTGGAGGGTAGCATTTCACCCCATGGTTTTAGCTCTCCTGATTCCGGCAACACTGCTTCATGCTTTATGATTTGGTCTATGGATGATAGTGACTTTCAGCTCTTGTTACTTTCTGGGTGCTTTAGAAACCTTTGTTGCAGTCTCCTAAACTTACTAGCACCACTGTAAACAATCTTTTTTTTTTTTTTTTAAATCCCTCAATTTACTGCTCAAGTATACCTTCCATTTCTTGTCAAAATCTTGACTGATACGGTAATTGGTTCCAGAAGTGGCTCTAAGACACAGTCCATCAAATTGGGTTATGGAGTTGGGTCATGCATACATTTAATGAGTGCATCCTTCCCCAGAGGGAAATGGGAACTTAGTAACCTGGGGCAAGCTATAGCTGGTATTTTTACTAAAACAGTTTGCCCCTGGCATGTGATATGAACCTATTGCTCTAGCAAAATACTTTCCTTTTAGTTTCCATCAGTAAGTATAACCTGCAACATCTCACCTTTGTCCAGTGGCTCAGCAGTACACTTTGCTGTCTTTTATCAAAGCTCTATCTGATCTCTGTCATTTTGTAGATCCTCAAGGTGTCGTCTGTGAACTGGTTTCTGGTCCCTGCTTCTTGCTTGTCCCCAATGAATTAAAGAGTTTGCACCAGAACATGAAACTATGTATGTTTAGGTCCAGTCACAGATTTTTTTCCTTAGCAAATCTTTCTGATGAGGGAGATATGCATTGATTTACATTTGGATGCAAACTCTTTACCTCACTGTTGCAGGCAGGTACTTTGAATAGCTGTTATTCTGGTCTGGAGGGACCTTGATCATTTTGATATGCAACAGAATATCATGTTGGGGCGTATTAATTTGGCCATGTCTTTAGGAAGAAACTAGCAACTAGATGCCTTAGGAAGAAAAAGCATGATTGAGGAAGGGAGAAAAAAAAAAGTGAACGTTCACAGACTTGTGATATTTATGAAGTATCTAATAGGACAATGGTCTAAGAAATATCAAGATATTCCCTCTTCAGTGAGAGATACGCTATCTCATATTGCATAACCCACAGCAAAAGGGCCCTAGCACTTAGGATATCTAAGAGATTGTATATGGGTGTACTGCTCTAGTCCATCTACCAGATAAGGCTTTTTCTAAGCTCTATGTGCAGCAAGGATTCTGCATCAGGTCCATGCTTCTGCACAGACTGCCCTGCCACTTAGGCCTTTGACCCAGCAGACTAAGTGAGTGGTGCTTAGAGAATTTGTGGCAGAAAGGGGTAAACGTGTAGCCAGTACTGGGAACGTCATAATGCAGATCCCTGAGATTTTGGAGAAAGGCGACTTTGTTGTCTGCCAACTACTATGAGCTGCTTTGAATTTGCCACTACCGGAAAAGAGCAGCGCACTACGGAATGGAACACCAGTGGCTATGACAATGGACTATAAAAACAGTTACCATCAACATCTGAGTGTCCTCTGGTCTACGGAATTATGAACTTGGGTGTGTGCGGCAGCATTCCAGTATGAAATGTGATTGGTACATAGAAGACTGAGCCTGAGCAGGTCAAGAAGCCATGAGTACGTCTCAGAAGTGATGTGTCCCGACATCTGCTTCTACTCCTCACTTCTTCTGGCAAACTCATGCCTATGGCCTCATTGAGATTCTAAAATCATCATGGTTTTATTAGTCAGTGATTAGGTTGTCTGTTGGCTTGTCGCCATATCCACCCTACTTGTTTTGCTGGCTCTTGAACAAAGGTTGGCAAAAAAAAGTGCCTGTGGACCAAATTCAGGCTGCCACCTGTTTTGTACTGCTTCCCAACTGAGAATGGTTTTTACATTTCTAAATGGTTCAGGGGAAATCTAAATAAAAATAAGAGTTCATGACATGTAAAAGTTCAAATTTTAGCACCTCTGTGTGCTTTCTGAGCTATAATGACAAAGCCTAAAATATCTGACTCTCTGGTCTTTTGCAAAAAAAAAAAAAAAAAAAAAAAAAAAAAGGGTCAAACCTGATCTAGAAACCTGGGAACTGGATTGCCCCAAATTCCTGTAGATTCAATTTCACTAATGAAGGGTACTCATAAGAGACTTAGAAGAAAGAAAAGAAGCACAAGATAGTTTTTTCTAAAGAGTATAAGAAACTTCAGAGCTTTGGCAGACAGCTGAGAGCAGGTTTTGTCAACAGCTTCTAGGTATTCCCTTGTGAATTAGCCATGAAGCCCAGTGGAGATCATAACTATTGCATGTTATAATTTCCTGAATTCTAATGGTAGCTTCCCCCCAGGCTTCATTCTTCCCAAATTTCCAAAGACTTGTGTAAGCCTTGCTTTCCTATATTCCATCCCTTCCTCCTGGGAACACCTCAAGAAGGTATTTCTGATCTACCCAGACCTTGACTGTGTCAATCAGAAAAGCCCTGAAATCAATAAGGAAAACAAAGTTAACTCATGCCTCGCTAGAGCCGTGACTGGAATGATGTGTTCTGTGAGCGTGTATAATAAAGGAATTCTTATCTGTTTGGGGGAATCAGGGAAAGTTTCCCTGAGGAAGGGAAAACTGATCTTAGATCTAAAAGTGTAAGAATTAACCAGGCAAGGACTGAAGCTTTCAGGCCAGAGGAATGAGGGCTGGTATGCAAATAACACTTTAAGAGGAAGAACATGGTGGTATGAAGAGAGACAATTCCAGTGTAGCTATAGAGAGCAAGGTACAACAGAAAGCTGGGTTCTGGGGGAGGCAGGCTGTACAGGACCTTCTGAGCTGGCTTGAGGATTAGGGTTTTCTCCCACGAGCAATGGGAGACACTTTCATGACTGCTGTTAGTCATGAAAACTGGTAGAAGAGATGACTCAAGAGATGGGTTTGTCTAATGGGTGGGAGAGTTGTAAGAGAGAAGAGCACCCCCAAGAGTGTCCCTTTCTTGGACAAGACATATCAGTGAACCATCAGTCAGTTTAGCTGAAGATTAATTTAAAATATGGAGGACCTAACATGACAGGAGTGTGGACTTTATTTTGCTGTCAATGAAAAGTTATTCTTAACAACACTCTTCTGAAGATGTTTTTTATAGTAAACTTAAACTGAAAAATCAAATTTGAATTTAGGTTGAGAAATACTGTTGGCTTTTGTTAATGATAGTGTTTTGCGGTTCTTGAGATGAGACAAAGAGGCTTAAAGGTACAGGAAATTGGTGGCTTTGGTAAAGATTATGCATTGTTTCATATTAAAAGGAGCTGTTGCAGGGGTTTTCTTTATGTCAAGGCTAGAGAAATAGAGAAAATAGATTATGACACTTTTGAATATTAGATGAGTAAATGTCGGATCTCCTAGGCTGTGTTCAGCAGAGTTGAGATGGCCCTTCAGAGTTGCAGAATTGCTCCAACTGAGGCAAAGAGGCCCGGCCTCTACAGGCCTGCCTTGACTAATCACTGGCTGCAGACTACCCAGAAGGAGGGGATCTAACCTTTGGTGAAGAAGCTTAGTGGTTCTGAGGACTCTGGAGATTCAGGATCCTTAGTACATTTCCCCAGATGTACCCATTCCAACTTTCAGGGTCACATTCTCTCTTAATCAGTGCCCTGCTCTTGGCATATTAGACCTGCTGGGATTAAGAATTCAACCTGCTCTGGAGCAGATCCTTTTATAAGTAAGTTCGAGGTCTGACTCTCAGCTTTTTCTGCTCTCTAGCTAAAGGAAATGAGAGTCTCTGTATGGTGTCGAGGAGACCATACAGATTTTGCCACTCTCCCATGTGCTAGTGATTAATTACCATCAGTTTTTCATGATTTTTCCCACTATGTCCATTAACCCAGCAATAACTGATTCCATCATTCTTATAATTATTATTTTCCCCCAAACACTCAAAATCCTAAGATACTGCACCTGCCAGCACATTCCATTTGACCAATAGCTCATCCTTGTGCACCACTGGTAAAAATTTTAAGAGTTCCAGTGCAAATACATGCCAGGGGCTATGAGCACACTACCTACCTCTGGTGATGGGCTTTTATTGCCACGTGGTCAGTGGAATATCTAGCTCCAAAATCACATTTTTGAGTTTGCTTCCTAGGTATGCTCCCAGTACCACCTCTTTTAGGTTGGATTCCCCAGGAAACAGACTCTGGGATTTGCATCCAGTTTTATTGGGAGTGCATTTACTGAGAAACCTCACCAGTTAGGGATGAGGGAGTCAAAATAGGGCAGAGGATAAAATTGAATTGTAATAAGTTGCAACAGAGGCCTCACCTGATGCTACAGAGGTTTCTGAAACTGAGATAGCCTTTCAGAATTGTCTCAACTGAGCCAAGGGTATCAAGAGCTTTGTACCATAACTTTGACTACTTATTAAATTCAAACAGCCCTCAAGGACATGTCTTAATATTGACTGAGCTTACTTCTTTCAGCCAAGGATAATTGCTAGAGATAAATTCAATTGGGAGCCATTGCCAGCAATACTCCTAGTAGCTGAGGGAGTGAATACATTACTTCCGAGCATTTCACATTTGTTTCAACTAGAGGGTTACTAAAATAATAATAAAAAGTATGAAACCAATATATATTTAGGTTTTTAAAAAAGGGAAAAAAGAAAATAGATCATCTTGTAATATTTGTATTACAGGAAGTAAGTGTAAAGATAAAAGAACAGAAACACTAAGCCTTTGGGGCCAGTCCACCTTTAATGATTAATATTTCCCCTCCAGCTAAATTTGACTTTAAAGAAATCCCTGCCCACCATACTGGGTTTGAAGATCCAAAGGAGATAAGCACTGAGAATTTTATAATAATGCTATAATCAACTTTGGACAGAGGAAATTTTTCAAAACTGACACCTCTGGCATTACGAGTTCTGGGCTCTTAAGAAAACACAGGGGAGCAACTCTTATAATTTTATAACTACTTTTAAAGAATTTTGACTAGTTCTGCTTTGCCACTAGAGGCATCCTTTTTACATAAATATTAAAGGAAGCATACATTGATTCCAGATTGCTTGGGCTCAGATCCTATCTGCTAACTACTAACTGGGTGACAAGTTTCTAAGTCTTTGTATGCCTCAGTTTCCTCATATGTGAAATATGTGGGAATGATAATATACCCACCTCATGGGTTGACTGTGAAGATTAAATGAGTCAAGTATTTTGTACAGGGACTGGCATCATTCAATCAATGATTGTGGTCATACGCTTATATACACACATACACACACACACACACACACACATACATATATAAAATGCCTTTTATATATGTATGTGTATGTGTATAAATACATATACAAAATTCTTAGAAGAAAGCATAAGCAGTAATTTATTTGATATTCATGATACAAACATTTTTCTAGATATGTCTTCTCAGGCAAGGGAAACAAAAGCAAAATTAAACTATTGGGATCACACCAAAACAAAAAGCTTTTGCACAATGAAAGAAACCATCAACAACCTACTGAATAGGAGAAGGTATTTGCATATCTGATAAAAGGGTTAATATCTAAAATATTTTTTTTCCATTTTATTTATTTTTTCAGCGTAACAGTATTCATTCTTTTTGCACAACACCCAGTGCTCCATGCAAAACGTGCCCTCCCCATTACCCACCACCTGTTCCCTCAACCTCCCACCCCTGACCCTTCAAAACCCTCAGGTTGTTTTTCAGAGTCCATAGTCTCTTATGGTTCGCCTCCCCTTCCAAATTTTTTTTTTTAATAAACATATAAAGAAATGAAATCATGCCATTTGCGACGACGTGGATGGAACTAGAGCGTATCATGCTTAGTGAAATAAGTCAATCGGAGAAAGACAACTATCATATGATCTCCCTGATATGAGGACATGGAGAAGCAACATGGGGGGTAGGGGGATAGGAGAAGAATAACTGAAACAAGATGGGATTGGGAGGGAGACAAACCATAAATGACTCTTAATCTCACAAAACAAACTGGGGGTTGCTGGGGGGAGGTGGGATTGGGAGAGGGGGAGGGGGCTATGGACATTGGGGAGGGTATGTGCTATCGTGAGTGCTGTGAAGTGTGTAAACCTGGTGATTCACAGACCTGTACCCCTGGGGATAAAAATATCTAAAATATTTTAAAAATTATGTAATGCAACATGAAAAAACAACCTACTGAATAGGAGAAGGTATTTGCATATCTGATAAAAGGGTTAATATCTAAAATATTTTAAAAATTATGTAATGCAACATGAAAAAAAATCCAAATTAAAAATGGGTGTTGGGGGGTTGGGTGGTTCAGTCATTTAAGCTTGACTCTTAATTTTGGCTAAGGTCATGATAATACGGTCATGAGATCAAGCCCTGGGTGGGGGGATCCGTGTTCAGAGGGGAGTCTGCTTGAGATTCTCACTCTCCTTTCCCTCTGCCTCTTCCCATAATGCTCTCTCAAATAAATACATAAATCTTTTTAAAAAAATGGGTGGAGGATTTGAATAGACATTTTTCCAAAGAAGATACACCAATGGCCAACCAACACATGAAAAGACGCTCAATATCACCAATATCAGGGAAATGCAAATTAAAATCCCAAGGCGACATCACCTCGCATCTGTCAGAATGGCTAAAATCAAAACAAGTGAAATAACAAGTGTTGGTGAGGTTGTGGATACAAAGGAAACTTCATGCACTGTTGATGGGAATGTAAATCAGGACAGTCATTATGGAAAACAGTCTGGAGGTCTTTCAAAAACTTAAAAATAGAATTACTATATGATCAAGTAATTCTACTACCGCAAGAACACAAAAAAACACTAATCAGAAAAAATATATGCACCCCTATGTTTATTGCAGCATTGTTTATAATAGTCATGATATGGAAACAACTAAGTGAAGTGTCCATTGACAGATGAATGGATAAAAAGGATGTAGTGCACATATATATATATATATTTATACATATATATATAATATGCATATTATATATATATTACTCAGCCATTAAAAAGAAAGAAATCTTGGGCGCTTGGGTGGCTCAGTGGGTTAAGCCTCTGCCTTCAGCTCAGGTCATAGTCTCAGGATCCTGGGATCTAGTCCCGCATTGGGCTCTCTGCTCAGCGGGGAGCCTGCTTCCCCCTCTCTCTGACTGCCTCTCTGACTACTTGTGATCTCTGTCTCTGTTAAATAAATAAAACCTTAAAAAAAAAAAAGAAGGAAATCTTGTCATTTGCAACACGCATGGATGGACCTAGGAATATAATGTTAAGTAAAATAATTCAGCCAGAGAAAGACAAATGCCATATGATTTCACTCATATGTGGAATTTAAGAAACAAAACATATAAACAAACAAAAGATAAATAAAAAAACCAGACTCTTAATTATAGAGAACAAACTCATAGTTGCCAGAAGGGTATAGGTGGCAAGATGAGGGAAATAGATAAAGGGAATAAGAGTACATTTACTCATGATGAGCACTGAGAAATGCATAGAACTGTTGAATCATCATATTGTACACTAACATAACACTGTATGTTAATCCCTTCACATGTAATTTTGATAATCTTACAATCTTAGCAGATTGGATATGCCATCATGTTCTCTCTACTGTGTTAATCTTTACTACATATTTTAATTTCACATACGGCTATTGGAGCAGATGCAAAATTGAGTTGAGTTGAGTGAGATTAAGCATGGATTCTGTGTCAAAAATAACCTGTTTGTGGCAGGACTGACACTACAAGCCTAAACCCTTTATACTAAATAGGAAGTTGATTTCAGTCCAGACAGTGCCATACTTTAGAGTTTTTGGAGATCATGAGAATTATTTTATATTCCTTTTTGATTATTTATTTTGATAGAATATATATAGTATGAACGCTGTCTTTGTAACATATATAGAATCATCTAATCTTGGTAGAGTACAACAGGAAAGTTTAATTTTTCTTCATTATCACTTTCAACATACATGATTTGATCTTGCCTTCATTTCTTGATGATATCCAAGGCAGATGGATCCCATAGCTTCCTGAGAACTTTCAATTAAAAGTTTAGGAGTTATAAATTCCAGAACAGACCACAATGACTTAAATCTTAATCCAGTTAAAAGCAACTCCCTTTACTATCCCAACTCATGCTGACCTGGGCTTGTGGTCTTACATTAGTGTAGAGTTTGTTCACTTAGTCTTCTTCCTTCTTGCCTGATGTAAAAGAAATCCAAACCAACACTGTGAAGGAGAAAAAAAAAATTAGAACTGGGTATAAATTTCTTAGGCATTTATCTTTTGCTTCTTTGGTCCTGTAATTTTGTTTTTTCTTGGCTACCCCTGATAAGCTGGCTACAGTTACTCTGGAGCTGACATCCAACAGTCAGTATGTGGAGCATTTCATTCTTTAGAGAACGTTTGAGGACTTTGGCCTGGTTTTGTGATATCTGATCTCTGACTGACATATGGTTGTGCTCAACTCAGGTCCTTCATCTGGTGGGTTCATTCCATGGTCTCTGACTGCTGAGCTTCTGCTGCCCCAAAAGGCCCCCTTCATAAGTGGGGTACTTTAACTAGGATTAATCCCTGCTCTGTCATAGCAAATGATTGGGAGTGATGGTTATGTGTGGCTCCCTATCTTTGGGCCCTGCCGTCAGAAGCTACTTCTGCTATCAGTTTAATTTCAGGATTATCCAGGTGAAAGTTAGAGACATGCTGCTATGTCCATGTATGGTTCCAAATGCTAGAGACACAGGTAAAGCTATCAGTCTCTTCACTGCACTGTGTAGGCTTCGTGCTCAGTGGGGAGTCTGTCTGAGATTCTCTCTCTCTCTCCCTCTGCCCCTTCCCCCACTCACACTCTCTAAAATAAATAAATCTTTAAAAAAAGATCTTACAGAGATGTGTATGTTGGTTCTTCTTTAGAGTGAGTGAGTTCCTATCATTTATGGCTTATAATATTGGTAATTTAACCAAAGTTCTAAGAGATTTAAAAAAATGTCCAATTTATCTATGGAAGATGTTGGATAATTTACCTTATCTCTTTGTTTTCAGTTTTTTAGTTTGCAAAATGGAGAAGTTAATAGCACTGATGTGTAGCATTGTTGTGAAGCTTAAAAAAGGTAACCCATGTGAAATCCACGGCTGTTTAGCACAGTTCTTAGTACACAGTAAGAATTCAATCAATGTTAGCCAGCATCATATGATCTGGTGTATTTATCTAAGTATAGATAAATACTGATGGACTGTACATTTATTCATTATTCAACACATATTTACCAAACACTTAACCATCATAGGTTAAGTGGGAAGGGTAATGAATAAAACAGAGAACACTCATGAAGCTTACATTCTAGTAGGGAAAGGCCAAACAATAAACAATTGAGTGAGATATGCAATGTGTTGGACAAAGATTAAAACTATGAAGAAAAAAAAAAAACTATGAAGAAGAGTAAAGCAGGGATAACAGATCAGGAATGTAGAGAAGTGCCACTACTTTAAGTGATGGAAAAACTCACCGAGAACATGACATTTGATCAGAGAGCTGAGGTAAAGAATATTATTCAACATGTTAACAGACAATGTGTTAATTAAATTCAGTATTATAATCTTTAAAAGTTTAGTATTATTATAACTCAAACAGGTAATTAAGCCCTATATTCAATGAAGAAAAATTACCTCAATGCACGTAGATTAATTCAGTTGTTCAGAGACAATTTATACTGTATGTAAAAACTATGTCTTGGGTGCCTGAGTGGCTCAGTTGTTAAGCGTCTGTGTTCAGGTCATGATCCTTCTCCCACTCCGCCTGCTTGTGTTTCCTCTCTCACTGTGTGTCTCGGTCAAATAAATAAATAACATCTTTAAAAAACAAAAAACAAAAAAAAAAAAAATGAAAAAAACTATGTCTTGGTCCAGCCTGGAGACCCTCCTTTTTCTTACCCTGTAGCATGTCTTGTGATTTTGTTGGTTGTTGTTGAAGGCTAGACATGAGATAATAGAACCTGAGGTAAACAGGCCTTAATCTGAGGTTTTATGTTAGTCTGTCTAGGAATTGGGCTGTGTTTAATGTTAGCAATAGCTAGCTATAGGTGCCATTGGCTTCTGATTTTTCTAGTGTCCTCACTCCTTGTTGTCTTGGGTTTCCTAAGAAGTCTTCAATAGAGTCTGTCCAGTGCAGCTCTTAACTGTGATCTAATGTTACTGTGACAGCCTGTTGGTGTGGTGGTAAGTAAGGTGTAGGGGAGGGAAAATGACCTATAATCTTATATTTAAATCTCAGCCATTCACTGAGCCTGTGTTCCTGGGTTTTTTTTTTTGGAGAATCTGATCCATTTATTTAAAGTAATTGTTGTTAAGAAAAGAAAATTATTGATAAGAAAATTATTAAAAATGAAAATTATTAATAAGAAATGCTAATTAGTAACTAGCATTACTAATGCTAATTTGTTAATATTGTCCATCTGTCCTGTAGCTTTTTGGTTCCTCTCTTCCTTTTGTACTGTTTTCTTTTATATTTTGTTGATTTTTTTTTAATTTATTTATTTTTTCAGCGTAACAGTATTCACTGTTTTTGCACAACACCCAGAGCTCCATGCAAAACGTGCCCTCCCTATTACCCACCACCTGTTCCCCCAACCTCCCACCCCTGACCCTTCAAAACCCTCAGGTTGTTTTTCAGAGTCCATAGTCTCTTATGGTTCACCTCCCCTTCCAATTTTTTTTTTTATAAACATATAATATATTTTTATCCCCAGGGGTACAGGTCTGTGAATCGCCAGGTTTACAACTTCACAGCACTCACGATAGCACATACCCTACCCAATGCCCATAACCCCCTCCCCCTCTCCCCCCAGCAACCCCCATTTGTTTTGTGAGTTTAAGAGTCATTTATGGTTTGTCTCCCTCCCAATCCCATCTTGTTTCATTTATTCTTCTCCTATCCCCCTAACCCCCTATGTTGCATCTCCATGTCCTCATATCAGGGAGATCATATGGTCGTTGTCTTTCTCCGATTGACTTATTTCACTAAGCATGATACCCTCTAGTTCCATCCACGTCGTCGCAAATGGCAAGATTTCATTTCTTTTGATGGCTGCATAGTATTCCATTGTGTATATATACCACTTCTTCTTTATCCATTCATCTGTTGATGGACATCTAGGTTCTTTCCATAGTTTGGCTATTGTAGACATTGTTGCTATAAACATTCCGGTGCACGTGCCCCTTTGGATCACTATGTTTGTATCTTTAGGGTAAATACCCAGTAGTGCAATTGCTGGGCCATAGGGTACTTCTATTTTCAACATTTTGAAGAACTTCCATGCTGTTTTCCAGAGTGGTTGCACCAGCTTGCATTCCCACCAACAGTGGAGGAGGGTTCCCCTTTCTCCGCATCCTCGCCAGCATCTGTCATTTCCTAACTTGTTAATTTTAGCCATCGCCTGGTGTGAGGCGATGTCTCATTGTGGTTTTGATTTGTATTTCCCTGATGCCGAGTGACGTGGAGCACTTTTTCATGTGTCTGTTGGCCATCTGGATGTCTTCTTTGCAGAAATGTCTGTTCATGTCCTCTGCCCATTTCTTGATTGGACTATTTGTTCTTTGGGTGTTGAGTTTGCTAAGTTCCTTATAGATTTTGGATACTAGCCCTTTATCTGATATGTCGTTTGCAAATATCTTCTCCCATTCTGTCTGTTGTCTTTTGGTTTTGTTAACTGTTTCCTTTGCTGTGCAAAAGATTTTGATCTTGATGAAATACCAATAGTTCATTTTTGCCCTTGCTTCCCTTGCCTTTGCCGTTGTTCCTAGGAAGATGTTGCTGCAGCTGAGGTCGAAGAGGTTGCTGCCTGCGTTCTCCTCAAGGATTTTGATGGATTCCTTTCTCACATTGAGGTCCTTCATCCATTTGGAGTCTATTTTCGTGTGTGGTGTAAGGAAGTGGTCCAATTTCATTTTTCTGCATGTGGCTGTCCAATTTTCCCAGCACCATTTATTGAAGAGGCTGTCTTTTTTCCATTGGACATTCTTTCCTGCTTTGTCGAAGATGAGTTGACCATAGAGTTGAGGGTCTATTTCTGGGCTCTCTATTCTGTTCCACTGATCTATGTGTCTGTTTTTGTGCCAGTTCCATGCTGTCTTGATGATGACAGCTTTGTAATAGAGCTTGAAGTCCGGAATTGTGATGCCACCAACTTTGGCTTTCTTTTTCAATATTCCTTTGGCTATTCGAGGTCTTTTCTGGTTCCATATAAATTTGAGGATTATTTGTTCCATTTCTTTGAAAAAAATGGATGGTATTTTGATAGGGATTGCATTAAATGTGTAGATTGCTTTAGGTAGCATAGACATTTTCACAATATTTATTCTTCCAATCCAGGAGCATGGAACATTTTTCCATTTCTTTGTGTCTTCCTCAATTTCTTTCATGAGTACTTTATAATTTTCTGCATATAGATTCTTAGCCTCTTTGGTTAGGTTTATTCCTAGGTATCTTATAGTTTTGGGTGCAATTGTAAATGGGATTGACTCCTTAATTTCTCTTTCTTCTGTCTTGTTATTGGTGTACAGAAATGCAACTGATTTCTGTGCATTGATTTTATATCCTGACACTTGACTGAATTCCTGTACAAGTTCTAGCAGTTTTGGAGTGGAGTCTTTTGGGTTTTCCACATATAGTATCACATCATCTGCAAAGAGTGATAGTTTGACTTCTTCTTTGCCAATTTGGATGCCTTTAATTTCTTTTTGTTGTCTGATTGCTGAGGCTAGGACTTCTAGTACTATGTTGAATAGCAGTGGTGATAATGGACATCCCTGCCGTATTCCTGATCTTAGCGGAAAAGCTTTCAGTTTTTCTCCATTGAGAATGATATTTGCGGTGGGTTTTTCATACATGGCTTTGATAATATTGAGGTATGTTCCCTCTATCCCTACACTTTGAAGAGTTTTGATCAGGAAGGGATGCTGTACTTTGTCAAATGCTTTTTCAGCATCTATGGAGAGTATCATATGGTTCTTGTTCTTTCTTTTATTAATGTGTTGTATCACATTGATTGATTTGCGGATGTTGAACCAACCCTGCAGCCCTGGAATAAATCCCACTTGATCGTGGTGAATAATCCTTTTAATGTACTGTTGAATCCTATTGGCTAGTATTTTGGTGAGAATTTTTGCATCTGTGTTCATCAAGGATATTGGTCTGTAGTTCTCTTTTTTGGTGGGATCCTTGTCTGGTTTTGGGATCAAGGTGATGCTGGCCTCATAAAATGAGTTTGGAAGTTTTCCTTCCATTTCTATTTTTTGGAACAGTTTCAGGAGAATAGGAATGAGTTCTTCTTTAAATGTTTGGTAGAATTCCCCTGGGAAGCCGTCTGGCCCTGGGCTTTTGTTTGTTTGGAGATTTTTGATGACTGTTTCAATCTCCTTACTGGTTATGGGCCTGTTCAGGTTTTCTATTTCTTCCTGGTTCAGTTGTGGTAGTTTATATGTCTCTAGGAATGCATCCATTTCTTCCAGATTGTCAAATTTGTTGGCATAGAGTTGCTCATAGTATGTTCTTATAATTGTCTGTATTTCTTTGGTGTTAGTTGTGATCTCTCCTCTTTCATTCGTGATTTTATTGATTTGGGTCCTTTCTCTTTTCTTTTTGATGAGTCTGGCCAGGGGTTTATCAATCTTATTGATTCTTTCATAGAACCAGCTCCTAGTTTCATTGATTTTTTCTATTGTTTTTTTGGTTTCTATTTCATTGATTTCTGCTCTGATCTTTATGATTTCTCTTCTCCTGCTGGGTTTAGGGTTTCTTTCTTGTTCTTTCTCCAGCTCCTTTATGTGTAGGGTTAGGTTGTGTACTTGAGACCTTTCTTGTTTCTTGAGAAAGGCTTGTACCGCTATATATTTTCCTCTCAGCACTGCCTTTGCTGTGTCCCACAGATTTTGAACTGTTGTGTTTTCATTATCATTTGTTTCCATGAATTTTTTCAATTCTTCTTTAATTTCCTGGTTGACCCATTCATTCTTTAGAAGGATGCTGTTTAGTCTCCATGTATTTGGGTTCTTTCCAGCTTTCCTCTTGTGATTGAGTTCTAGCTTCAGAGCATTGTGGTCTGAAAATATGCAGGGAATGATCCTAATCTTTTGATACCGGTTGAGACCTGATTTGTGACCCAGGATGTGATCTATTCTGGAGAAGGTTCCATGTGCACTAGAGAAGAATGTGTATTCTGTTGCTTTGGGATGAAATGTTCTGAATATATCTGTGATGTCCATCTGGTCCAGTGTGTCATTTAAGGCCTTTATTTCCTTGTTGATCTTTTGCTTGGATGATCTGTCTATTTCAGTGAGGGGAGTATTAAAGTCCCCTACTATTATTGTATTATTATTGATGTGTTTCTTTGATTTTGTTATTAATTGGTTGATATAGTTGGCTGCTCCCACGTTAGGGGCATAGATATTTAAAATTGTTAGATCTTCTTGTTGGACAGACCCTTTGAGTAGGATATAGTGTCCTTCCTCATCTCTTATTATAGTCTTTGGCTTAAAATCTAATCGATCTGATATAAAGATTGCCACCCCAGCTTTCTTCTGATGCCCGTTAGCATGGTAAATTGTTTTCCACCCCCTCACTTTAAATCTGGAGGTGTCTTCGCGTCTAAAATGAGTTTCTTGTAGGCAACATACTGATGGGTTTTGTTTTTTTTATCCATTCTGATGCGCTGTGTCTTTTGATTGGGGCATTTAGCCCATTAACATTCAGGGTAACTATTGACGGATATGAATTTAGTGCCATTATTAGCCTGTAAGGTGACTGTTACTGTATATTGTCTCTGTACCTTTCTGATCTACTACTTTTAGGCTCTCTCTTTGCTTAGAGGACCCCTTTCAATATTTCCTGTAGAGCTGGTTTGGTGTTTGAAAATTCTTTCAGTTTTTGTTTGTTCTGGAAGCTTTTTATCTCTCCTTCTATTTTCAATGATAGCCTAGCTGGATAGAGTATTCTTGGCTGCATGTTTTTCTTGTTTAGTGCTCTGAATATATCATGCCAGCTCTTTCTGGCCTGCCAGGTCTCTGTGGATAAGTCTGCTGCCAATCTAATATTTTTACCATTGTATGTTCCAGACTTCTTTTCCCAGGCTGCTTTCAGGATTTTCTCTTTGTCACTAAGACTTGTAAATTTTACTATTAGGTGACGGGGTGTGGACCTATTCTTGTTGACTTTGAGGGGGGTTCTCTGCATCTCCTGGATTTTGATGCTTGTTCCCTTTGCCATATTAGGGGAATTCTTTCCAATAATTCTCTCCAATAGACCTTCTGCTCCCCTCTCTGTTTCTTCTTCTTCTGGAATCCCAATTATTCTAATGTTGTTTCGTCTTATGGTGTCACTTATCTCTCGAATTCTCCCCTCATGGTCCAGTAGCTGTTTGTCCCTCTTTTGTTTGGCTTCTTTATTCTCTGTCATTTGGTCTTCTATATCACTAATTCTTTCTTCTGCCTCATTTATCCTAGCAGTGAGAGCCTCCATTTTTGATTGCACCTCATTAATAGCTTTTTTGATTTCTACTTGGTTAGATTTTAGTTCTTTAATTTCTCCAGAAAGGGATTTAATATCTCCAGAAAGGGTTTCTCTAATATCTTCCATGCCTTTTTCGAGCCTGGCTAGAATGTTCAGAATCGTCATTCTGAACTCTTGATCTGACATATTACCAATGTCTATGTTGATTAGGTCCCTAGCCTTCGGTACTGGCTCTTGTTCTTTTGTTTGTGGTGATTTTTTCCGCCTTGTCATTTTGTCCAGATAAGAGGATATGAAAGATCAAATAAAATACTAAAAGGGTGGCAAAGACCCCAGAAAAATGCGCTGTAACCAAATCAGAGGAGACCCCAAATTGTGGGGGGGAGAAAGGGGATAAAAAGAGGTTCAGAAAAAAAAAGAAAAAAAATTTTAAAAATAAAACAAATAAAGAAAAAATATAAAAAAGAAAAAAATATATATTTAGATAAACTAGTCAAAAAACATTAAAAAAGAAAAGGGTAAAAGTTTTAAAAAATTTAGCAGAAGAAGAAAAAAGAAAAAAAAGAAAAAATATTGAAAAAAGAAAAAAAAAATTGAATTAGCCACAAGACTAAAGAATCATGGGGAGAAAGCCATGAGTTCCATGCTTTGCTTTCTCCTCCTCTGGAATTGCGCTGCTGTCTTAGGAATTGAACCTGCTTTCCTTGATAGATGAACTTCGTCCTGCCTGGATATTTTGTTGATCTTCTGGGGGAAGGGCCTGTTGTAGTGACTCTCAAGTGTCTTTGCCCGAGGCGGGATTGCACCGCCCTTACCGGCGGCCGGAGTAAGTAATCAGCTCGGGTTCGCTTTTGGGAGCTTCTGTTCCCTGAACGCTTTCCGTAGAGTTCCGGAGGACGGGAATGAAAGTGGCGGCCTCCCAGTCTCCGGCCCGGAGGAGCCGAGAGCCTGGGGCCCCACTCCTCAGTGCGCCCCCAGAGGACAGCACCCAATCACTCCCATATCCCCAGCCTCCAGCTGCGCTCCGAGCTCACCAAGCCCGCGACCAGTTCAAGGTAACCCCGAGCTGAGAGTTCAGTCCTCGGCTCTGTCTCTGCAGCCAGCTTCTCTGTTCTAATACCTGTGAGCTCTGCGACACTCCGACACCCCCGATCCTTCTGTGACCCTGCGGGACCTGGGGCCACGGTGACCCCGCGGGACCTGGGGCCACGGTGACCCCGCATGGGCTTCACCCTGGTTTAGCCTCTGGAGCAATGTCCCTCAGTGGAACAGACTTTTAAAAGTCCTGATTTTGTGCTCCGTTGCTCCGCCGCTTGCCGGGAGCCAGCCCCTCCCCCCACGGTCTATCTTCCTGTCGTTTTAGATTCACTTCTCCACCAGTCCTACCTTTCAGAAAGTGGTTGATTTTCTGTTTCTAGAGTTGCTGTTCTTCTTCTCTTCGATCTCCCGTTGGATTTGTAGTTGTTTGCAATGTTTAGATAAGCTATCGAGCTGATCTCCTGTTACCTGATGTAGTCTCAGCCTGCTACTTCTCCGCCATCCTATTTTGTTACAAGTGTTTTTTTTTTTTCCCTTCCCCTGCCCCCATCCCAATCCCCACACCCACTCCAGGCTAGAAGTAGCAGGAGTTAGGTAAAAGCTCTTAACTTTACCTGGGAGAAGGCTCTGGTAAAGTCTTTGCCCCTGGAGAGTAGGCCTTTGTTATGTAGAATATGATAGTTGTATTTTCTTTTTCAAAATGATTACTCTTCCTCCCCCTGCCAGAGCCATGAAGGGATATATCTTGGCTCTTCACTGTGAAAACCTGGAAAACTCTCAGAAATAAAACTCATAAAAATGTAGAGGTGAGGTCTTACATTTTAAAAATAATTACTTATTCAAGTATGGCCTTCATACTGGTAGACACAAGTTATAGTGTAAAGCTCAATAAATTTTCAGCAAGAGAAAATACCCATGGAACTAGCAACTGGTCGAGAACTAGAATGTTGCTACCCAGAACTCTGCTAATGACCACTGCCAGTCACTACCCTTTCAGAGGTCATTATCCCAACTTCTAACAGCATAGATTAGTTTTTTTGTTTTTTGGGTTTTGGGGGGGGGTTAATTTTTTAATTTATTTCTTTTCAGTGTTCCAGAATTCTTTGTTTATGCACCATACCCAGTGCTCCATGCAATACATGCCCTCCAAAATACCCATCATCCGGCTCACCCATCCCCCCACCCCCTACCCTCCAAAACCCTCAGTTTGTTTCTCAGAGTCCACAGTCTCTCATGGTTCATCTCCCCCTCTAATTTCTCCCAACTCACTTCTCCTCTCCATCTCCCCATGTCCTCCGTGTTATTATTCCTTATGCTCCACAAATAAGCAAAACCATAATTGACTCTCTCTGTTTGACTTATTTAACTCAACATAATCTGTTCCAGTCCTGTCCATGTTGATACAAAAGTTGGGTATTCATCCTTTCTGATAGAGGCATAATACTCCATAGTATATATGGACCATATCTTCTTTATCCATTCATCCATTTAAGGGCATATTGGCTCTTTCCACAGTTTGGTGACTGTGGCCATTGCTGCTATGAACACTGGGGTACAGATGCCCTTCTTTTCACTGCATCTGTATCTTTGGGGTAAATACCCAATAAGCACAGATTAGTTTTGTGTGTTTTTGAGCTTTATATAAATAAAATCAAAAGAAGGAATTCTTTTGTGTCTGGCTTTATTCTAATCAACATAATGTTTGTTAGGTTAAGCTATTTCCATATAGAAGTAGCTCATTCACCTTCAGGACTGCACAGTATTTCATTGTACAAACATAACATCATTTATTCGTCCATTCTAATGGGATGACCATTTGGATTGTTTCCTGGTTTTCTCTATTACAGATAGCGTTGCTATGCCCTAGTGTACCTTTCTTTTCATGAGTAGATGTAGTCATTTCTGCTAAGTGTATATTTAAGAGCATATCTAGGACTGGAATATATCTGGTTACCATTAGCAGATACTGAGTGCCAAATGGATTTGCAAAGTGCCTGTTACGCTGTCAACCCTCACAAGCAGTGTATGTGAATTCCGGCCACTCCACATGCTCACCAATACTTGTTATCATCAGTCTTTTTCAATGTAGCCATTTTTGTGGGTGTGAGGTGGGAAGAGCAGTCAATAAGGTGTAAAACCCATCTTTTAATTATAAATATTGGCTGCCTGACAGTCTCCAAAGTTTTGTCTCTTCAGCACCCTGATTTCTAAAAAGTTCTCAGGGTTCTTTGCCTCTTTGCAATTGCCCTTGGTTAGACTCTGCATCCAGATTCTTGGTCTCTCACTATGCTCCAAAAATTGGCAAGTGCCCTGAGGGAAATGTCAGTTTTCTATCTTGTGTGTGTGCGTGCACACGTATGTGTGTGTGCATGCGCACGCACGCGCGTGTGGGCCTTTAAACAACATGAATCATTTTATTATCTCTCAGTTTCTGTGGGTAAAAACTTGGAAAGTTCCTAGCTCAGAGGCTTCCAGGAGGTTTCAGTCAGACGGTGATGTGGAGCTGGGAGTGGAAGCTGGGACGGCTGGGTACTGGCTTGTCATGTAATTTTAAGTCTCCCTCCTCAGGTAGTCTTCAGGCCTTCCATATGGACTCTCTCTGGGGTCTAGTTTGGGCTTTCTCACAGCATGGTCGCCTAGGGGTACTTGGACTACTTACGTGGTGGCTGAAGAACTTGGATCCTCAAGTTCTGTGTACCTCAGCAGTTCCCCAAACCTTCAAAATTACACACACACACACGTACACACACACATTATACACAGAAGTAGAAATAGAAGTCTCATGTGATGAGCTCTTACCTATTTGTTCCTAGGAAAACTTGCAAGTGCTTCTCGATAAGAAAAAGGACTTTCACTATTTTGTTTGTTTGCTTTGTTTCTTTAGAGAGAAAATTCTAGCCAACATAATCTCCAAAGATTGTATCTCTTCCACAAAAGGATCAATATAGAATAAGCTATTCTGATATTTGTGGTTTTCCAATTCTAAATAAAGTATCGTGAATTCATGTTTATAGCGTTTGGTGTAACCCATTTTCAGAAATGTTGAGGACAGCACTTATAATCCACGGTATACATCAAATACCCTGTGCTGATCTCCAATTTAGTAGAAAGGCAGATGGATAAATGTGTTGACATCATTTTGCCATCCACAAACATACCACTAAATGTATTTCTGAAAGTGTTGAAAAGAGCAGTGCATGCTGTCATTTTATGAATTGTAAGTACTGTATTTGTGATAAGTGCTGATGGGGAAAGAAAAAAATAAATCTCTGTAAATGTGCTCTAGCCAGGAAACTGTGGTTTGTTTATTTTCTGGATTTTTGTTTTGAGCAAAAAAAACATTAAAGTAGTTAGTTACTTTAGGCTCCCAACTCTCAGAGAAAAAGTGAGTCAGCCAAACAAAAATAAGGTGAATCAACAGGAGAAAAAAATTGTTGAGAAACAGATAGAAAATTATTTTGTTTCTTTTGGTTTTTCATTTTTCTGAATAAATTCTTAGCAATTTAAACAAAGTCTACTCAAAGGGTAAAAGAATGTTCTGAAATTTCTTTAAAAAAATCAAATGTCACGCACTGCTATCATCAAACTTCTCACCCTAGCCATATCCAGGATTTGGTGACAATTAAAAATGTGCTATACTGCATGAATGAAAAAATAAAAATAATCTAAGTTAAGCTTCCAAAACCTAGTAAAGAAATGGATCAGGTCCTGAAAAAGGAGATGTAGAGGTTGTGTCCCTTTTTTCCTTAATTAAAATGCAAAATACAGGAAGATTTCATATCAGTGATTTATAGAATACATTTTACTCTCCTCTCTTTACCCCAGCAATGTGTATCTTTTCATGCATTGTCCACAGGTCCCTCTTTTCCTTATAGAAAAAAAAAAATCGGTAGTACTATTTTCTTTTTTTTAAAGATTTTATTTATTTATTTGAGACAGAGCACATGAGAGAGGAGAAAGAGAGAGAAGCAGACTCTCCATGGAGCTGGAACCCTGATGTGGGACTTGATCCCAGGACTCTGGGATTATGACCTGAGCCGAAGGCAATTGTTTAACAACTAAGCCACCCAGGCACCTGGTAGTACTATTTTCTTTTCTGTGTCCATGCAGTTGGGTGGGCGGAATGATACTTTGAGATGGCAGGTCAAAGGGTAAAACTTAAACAGCTGCCTACCCTCATCAGGGACTCTTCTGACCCCTCCATGTTCAGGAATTCCTGTGTGTCTAGCATTGGCCAGGGGTGCCAGTCCTCTTCACTCCAGATCCCAGAGTTGGTGCTGGCCCCAAAGAGCATGCTCTGAGACTGGAGAATGCCCTACACCCATTGTACTCTGGGGTTTTTTTGAGGTGTTCTGGCATTCTGCTAGACCCTAGGCCTGAGAATTGATGTCAGAATTGGAGGGGTAGACTGGAAGAATTAGGTGTTTCTTCCTACTGCCCAGGATAGGTGGGCTTTCAAAAGGAAAGCTCCCTTTTGTTCCCTTGAATTCCAGACCCAGGCTATTTTGGGGTCCCAAGACTACAGCTTATTTTAGTATAAGAAAGTAATGTCTTTGCATACTAGAGTGCCTACAGAAAAATAGTAATACTAACAGTAAGCATTTATAATATTGTTCCTTAACTTTAGCTTGTATGACAGATGTGACATAGGTATTATTTTTAACCCCCCTTTACAGATGAGAGCATAGAGACACAGAGAAGTTAAGTAAGTTATACAAGATCATATAAGGCAGAGAATTGTCCACAGTAAATACATATATTTGACCCTTGAACAGCACAGGTTTGAACAATGCAGGTCCATTTCCAAGTGGATTTTTTTTTTTTCAATAAATATAGGGCAGTGATGTAAATGTATTTTCTGTTCTTTACGATTTTCTTAGTAACATTTTCTTTTCTGTGGCTTACTTTATTGTAAGACTATGGCATATAATACATACAACATACCAAATATGTTAATTGACTGCTTATTTTATTGGCTATGCTTCTGGTTGAGTCGTTATGTTTTTAGGAAGTCAGAAGTTGTAGGCGGATTTTTGAGTGCATTGGCAGTTGGCATCCCTAACTCCTTTGTTGTTCAAAGGTCAACTATACCGTCACGGATGGTCAAGTTCATGGCAATGGGGTTGGATTATTCTGTATCTCTTGCCACTCTGATGGCTGCTACTTCAGATCCTTGACCTGGGCAAAGCAGATAACCCCACCCCTCCTGAGGTACTGTGTCCAGAGATCCCCAGGCAAAAGCTGGCCAAGTCTGTCAGGATTATAGTTTTTTAGATGCATGTACTTCTCCAGCCTGTTCTGAGTCAGAGCTCCCATTTTTTCCAGTTCACAGATCAATTTTTTTTTCTTTTCCTTCTGTCCAAGCACACTGTTTTTGTCTCTTGTGGTAACTTTATTCCTGGGGCCCCACGGTCTATGCCTGTGCTTGAGCTTTAGTCAGTACTTCTCTGGCTTGCTCCAAAGTGTTTCCTTAGTTTATGATGTTCTCACGGAATGGAATCTTAAAGATGATGCCGTGGGCAGATAGGAGTGACAATGATGACGACAATGATGATGATGACGCTTTCCTGCTATGATAGTTTTGAATCAAACTTTGGTCCAAAGTATTTAACATTTTAGGTATGCTAGTATTAGTCTATTTTAACAGTTTAGAGCTTCAACATGGATAAGGAAGCAGTCAAAGGATTTACCTAAGGCTTGGATAAATGGATTTGGTGTTTCTTTTGGTCGTGGAAGGGAAAGAGAATGTCAGTTTCTAAGTTGCCAAACAGCTACACAAAGTTCTTGCTGCTTCATATTTGCCATGCACACAATTTGGTAGTAAACATTTTCTAACAGCTCAAATCTTTCTTCTGAAGGACCCCTAGGAACCTTGACGGCTGTTGTCATTCCACAAGCATTGTTTGAGTGCCCAGATATGTTATAGATACTGTTGGAAGACACAAACATGAGTGAGGAAAAGCCTTTTTCTCCAAGGGGCACTTCCAAACTGCTTGGGTAATAATCTGTGACTCTAAGGGTAGGAGACATCTGTTACAAAAATGTGCTTCTTCCCTCAACCAAATTTCATCTAACAAAATGAAAATGTAAGTTGCAAAAGGCAAGATCTCTGGTTTTCAATGGCTAGGAAAAAAGCAAAAATGCTTTTAAGTTTAAAGACAGAAAAACACTGGGTTACCACATACAGTTAAATTTGAATTTCAGTTAAAGAAACGAATATTTTTTAAAATTTTTACTTGATAAATCTGGCAACCCAAATAAAGTAAGAATGTATATTAATTCCTGTTTCTGGTAAATATTACTGTGTTTTCAAGAAGGAAGGAATGACATAGCAGCAAAGGAATGAGGCTTGAAATCAGACAGAAGTGGACTAAAGTCCGACTTTCTAAGTTCGTAGCTAGCGGGCAGTGGGAAAGTAATTTGTCTCTGAACCTCAGTTTTCTTATAGCACTGGTAATAATTATGATCAAAGGCTATAGAATGGCTCATTAATAATATAGAAAAATGACTTGCATGTAGTAGAGACTGTATTATTTGTACTTGCCAGTGGTAATAATAATAATAATCATAATAGCAAGATTTATTCC
Source organism: Meles meles (assembly GCF_922984935.1). Lineage (NCBI taxonomy): Eukaryota > Metazoa > Chordata > Mammalia > Carnivora > Mustelidae > Meles > Meles meles. The sequence goes on from NC_060070.1 coordinate 74,607,638, forward strand.
ACAATACATGCTAAGGACTCTACACATATTATCCTGCTGGATCCTCTCTACGACTTCTTGAGGTAGAAAAAGAATTTTGTTTTGTTTCGAAGATGAGAGAGCCAAAGCACAGAAAGTCACACAACCAATGTATGTTCAAAATAGGATTTGAACCCACTCTTAAACATTATGCCATAATGTCTCCCCTTATGTACTTTTGAGAAACAATGATTTTAGACAGACTAGCATGATGTAAGGCAATACAACACTACAACATTTTGGAGGCTATTGAAGGTCAAAGATGCTCAAAAGAACATTAGAATGGGATGCAGAAGCCTAACTATGGATCTGTTTCCCACAAAGGGCCAGCAGAACTAACATGAGAAGTTATTGGCCTTTTTAGTTAATCTTAGGATGGAGGTGTCTTTGCCACTGGTACTGCTGATAATAACAGAAATAGTAATAATAATAGCAGCTAACACATATTGATCATTTACTATGGGGCCAGACCATAGTCTAAGTATTGTGCGTGATTGATCTATTTAATCTTTACAAGATTTACAGATAGGGAAACCAAGACTCAGATAATCTAAATCACACAGTGAAATTCACCTCTCTCTTTTACTTCACCAGTGAGCCTGTTTTGACACCTCGTTCTAGCTCTAGTTAACCATGAAAAGAAGTGAGGCACCTGGTGGCACAGTTGGTTAAGCATCTGACTCTTGATTTCAACCCAGGTCATGATCTCAGGGTGGTGAGACTGTCCTTGAGCTCCACACTGGGTGTGGAACCTGCTTAAGATTCTCTCTCTCTCTCTGTCTCCCTTTGCCCCTCCCCTGTCTGGGATGTGTGTGTTCTCTCTTGAGAGAGAAAAAAAAAAAAAAGTGTAATGCTTCTTATTATGTGAATTAAAAATTTTTTCTATTGTTTTCCTGAGGGAAGTGTTCTTATTTTCCTTATCTTTGTATGCTCCCAACACTCCATGTGATCAATAGTTGTCCTGGTTATTGCTGTATAATAATCCTTTCCAAAACATAGTTCCTTCAAATAGCAATATATTATTTTTATCTCTCCTGAGTGTTGATAGACACTGTGGTAGGTTGTTTATTAGGGTCACTCATGTTTGCAGTCAGATGACCTATGGCTGGGGTCAGAAAGCTTCCTCACTCATGTCTATCTCAAGGGCTAGTTGGTCATCTCTCTCCATGTGATCTCTGCATGTTAGCCAACCTGGGCTTCCTCATACCATGGTAGACTCAGGGGCATTGAACTTCTCACAAGGTGACTGACTCATCCCCGGACAAGTAGGAAGTAAGAGCCCCAATCTTTTAAGTCCTGGCTCAAAAAAGATGAAGCAACTTTAATTCAGTTTGACCAATCATTCTAATAGGTCAAAGTAGTAGCAAAACCGATCTGGATTCAAAAGGAGGGGATATAGATCCTAGCTCTCAATTGGAAAGGGTCAAAAAATGTGTGACCATCTTGAATCTACCACACTGGCATTCCTCAGTAGGTGTTGGATGGGTGGGTGGATTGATGGATAGATAAATGAAAAAGATGTAAGCAAAAGAAAGATGAATGAGAGGAAATGATGGGTTAAGATTAACAATGAAAATATTTATAAAGAATATTACTATATAAAGTGTAAAATTTCCTAGCATTACGCATCATGGTCTAGACATTAAGTTATCAAATATGTAAGTAAAATATGCAATACATAGATACAGTAATCATTTGATATGAGACAGGTTCTTTTCTGTAATACATTGGAATGGAGGTATTTGAAAATTTATAATAGATATAATGGTTCTTGACATTGCCTTTTGATCAGATGAGCTTATTCTTCTCTCTTGTGTTCATTCAAGTTTTTCTTCTCTCCTCAATAGAGTTTACCTTTGAAAGGTGAGAGACCTGGTATACTCTATTAGTTTTACCCCATGCCAGTCTTATTTTTTTTGCCTAAGAAATTGCAAATAATATAGTGGTTTTACAAACTCGTTTGTTTCCCTAAATGCTGAAAGTGACTCTAATATTCAGTTTCCATCTTTTTTTGAGAACTTCTACATGGTAGGTAGAAGAACTCAATTATTGTATCCTCATGGCCATCGTAACCAGAGCAAACTTCCTTTACTTCTTCCATCTTCATCAGTGCTCCTGTCTCAAACCCTCATCTGTCCCCATCTCAGAGAAATTGCTTTTTAAACTCACACAAATTATTTCAACTCTCTCACTGCTCTCTAGGGAGGAGTAGAGGGGAATATGGGACATGAACAGGGACATAATGAGAGAGTAAAAACCACCAGGACTTTAAATGTTAAAATCAACAAAATATGCAAAATGCCTTGAGGCAATGTAATATCACTGTCTCACAGAAGGCAGAAAATTACTAGGAGAGATTTAAATGATGTGCTGGAGAATGTCAACTGCATTCAGAATGGAGCTTTGGATTTTTATAGGAATTGAATACACATTTCAATCATTAAAATGAAACACTCTGAAATTGTTTCAGATTGAACTTTACCTAGGCCGAGAAAGAAATTACAATTAAATGTATCATGCTAAGTTTTGAATTTATGAAATCAGACATGAGGTTTTCTGTGAAAAAAAAAAAGAAAGAAAAATGTGATGTTTGTGTCTAAAACCCTTTCCATTCCTAGGGCCTCAAGGTTAGGGATCAAAATTATACCTCCATATCCACTTCATTAAAACCCTATGGGGAAAGATGTGGATTTGACCTTCAGGGGCTTCTAGAGGGTGAGTTAGAACCAGATACGTAGGCATATTAAATCTTTTTACAGTGATCTGTTTTTAGGTATTTCTTCTTAATATCCCAGGACCACTCTGCTTCACTGTACCTTTACTTTTGGGTTATGAGCTTGGCTTGGTCCTCACATTCTGCTTTTCTATTTCCAATCTCAGTACAATTCTATTTTGTTGTTTTTGCTTCCCTTCAGATACAGGTATCTGGGCTCCCAAACTAAATACAATTCCACATTGTCCCTTTAATTGATGATGTGGGTGAGACATCCTTGACTTTGGACAATAATTAGTTGAATGACCAGTTAACAAAAGGGACCCTTTCTGGGGCATCTCCTGAGACTTTCTCTCATGAACTGGGCCTCTCTGTGGCTCCTGCTCAGAGATACACAAAATCTCAAAGACAAACAAGAAGCTACCAAGTGGATCACTTTCAAAAACCTCTTTTAATTTTCAGTTTTCTCAAATATTATTATTATTTTTTTGAACTGTTGCAGAGGCTTCCTGGCTATTCATTCTAATTTATCTCAGTAGACAAAGCCACAGCCACAGATTTCTTCAGGATAAGCCCCTTTCCACCTTGGGTTTACTTGAGAGGCTGATGAGGGACAAGGCTCTAAGACTCTCAGGAATATCTTTGTCTAACTCAGAGCCATGACCTTAAGGTCCTCTGAGGCGCTTTTGTCTGTCTGAAAGGTGCCAGGAGGCCCTGACTTAGGTCTTTCTGATAACCCTATAGTGGCATTTTGGATTTGATCTTTGACCCGAGACCCTTTCTTATTTTGAGAAGCTTTTGCTAACCAAAAAGCCTATTTTGGGGATCTTTTCTAAATCCAACTCAAAATTTGCAGAATTTGTTTTTTAGTTCATCTCTTCTCTCATTTTTTGATAGGCAGCTTGAAGAAACCAAGCATCACTCTCATCATTCTGCCTGGAAATTTCCTTAGCCAGATCATCAAGTTCATTAAGTACATCTGCTATTTTCCACATTACCTCAGATGACAGCTTTGCTCAACTTTCTGTTGCTACATGGAAGGATCTTCTTTCCTTATCCTTCTAATAATACTTTCCTCCTCTTCTTCATGATTCCACAGATAGGCTTCTTGAGATATTTTAAGGTTCCGCTGAACTTTTCTCCAGGTCCTTTAAGCTTAACAGTCTCATCAAGGCTCTTCTGATGTCTGCTTGGTCTTAAACCCAGTGTCACATATTTTTAGGTTTTATTATGGCATCCACTTTCGAGTACCAAATTCTGTTCCAATTCTCTATTTGCTCTATAACAATTTATGGATCCAAACTGACAACAGTAATTTTATTACCTCTTGTGGTTTGGTGAATCTGGGATTTGGGAAGGGCTTGAGGGTATAGTGTTGGCTCAGAAGCCTCATGCAGTTGTGGTCAGAGAGTGACTGAAGCTGGAACAGCTGAGGGCTACATCTCTCTGACTTCCTGCAGTGTTTGAGCTTTTCCATTGGTCTTTCTGTGTTCATTAGTTTGGGCTTCCTTATAGCATAGTGGCCCCAGGATACTTCGACTGCCTACGTGGTAGTTGAGGAAGCTAACCTGAGAGTTTGAGCAAGTAAGAAAGAGGAATTGCTTTTAATCATTTATCCTCAAAATTTACACAGCATGGTATCTATGACATTCAGTTGGTTTCAAGAGAGTCATAAGTCCACATAGATACCAGGGGGGAAATGTATTCATCTTGCGAAGGAGAAGGGAAAGGGTATAAAGACATAGATGTATTTTGTATACCTATGTTTAGCACAAAAAGCTTTTGCTTTTGGCATGCAAAGATAGAGATGGTGGACCTGTTGGAAACAAATAGGTGGACTCTACTGGCCAGGGTCCTCTGAGATAAAAGCCCCTCTGCTACCTAGGAATAAAGTTAGAGACAGTTACTTTTCTTGTGTGTGGTAAAATATGCATAATGTAATATTTACTGTTATTAAACCATGGTTAAGTGAACAAATCACAATGTTGTACATTAGCTATATTCAAAATGTTGTGTAACCAACACTACTTTTCAACAGAGATCATGGCCTTTGGGGGAGGACCAGGTTCAGGGAGATCTGAACCAAATTCAATGACAAGAAAGAAACCATGGCTTTGAAAGAACTATGCTAAGATAGGAAGATTTGAGGTTGGTGACCTAGGTTAAGCAAAAGAGCTAGGGGGAGCTTAATGGGTTACTTATGTATTACTGAGAAAACTGCTATCAACAACCACCAAGGCAGGAGCTGGGTTTTAGAGAAGCTTTAAAGTAGTCACAAGAGTAAAGTAAGTATGACCACCTTTTACTCTAATTTTGTATAACTTACCCTACTGGTTACTTACAGTTAAAGATGAGCATCCTAAGCTTTAAAAACTAGAGAAAGTTGACTTTGAATTTAATTTTCGGTTTAATATATTCTTAGCAATTGTGTTCACTAGAGAGGGGTGGGTTATTTCATTTCTGACTCCCAAAACTCAGACATTAGAACAGATAAAGAAAGTGACAAACCTGTTTTCATTCTAGTATTATTATAACTCTTTGCTGTCAGGAAAGCCAGGCTGTTTTGCTTCCCTTCTGTAGGAAATTGTCAGTTGATAGGCAAAACTTCAAGAATAATTAAAGAAATAGAATATGTACACTCTCTTGGGAAAATCAATCATTTGCAAATGTATTTAAATGAATTCAGTATCCTTTCCTTTTAATAGTGCTTATCTGGGTGAAAACATTTATTTTAGCTTTATTATGGCACCCAGAAAACTGTGATGCCTCTTTAAAAATAAATTACAGTGTAAAAGTCACAGAGGAAGCTGATTGAAAAGAAAAAAAAATCTCAGGAACATTCCCTGCATATCTCCTGCTGTCTTATGTGCACTTAAAGTATGCCAAATAAATCTCAAAACACTTCCTGTTACCTGAGACCATCTTGAAGTGTCTCAGTAAAGGTTTAATGCATTCCTATCTCTTATTCAACATGCCAGGAGGAAAGAAATTTGTTTCTGGCAGAGGTTGGCTTTGGCAAATGCCACAGGTTAATTCAGCAGGTGCTGTTGCATCTGTGCAAATTGGGGAGGTGCGACAGCTGCCCAGAAATACTGGCCATTGTCTTTGGGAAACAAGACTTTGACTCCCACATTCGGTTGCAAATGAATGTCAGTTCATCTCTTCCCCTCATTTCCACCTCCACCAAGACACTAAAAGATTGTTTTTATCAATGTAAATATCTTGCTTGGAGAATGCTCCAGGCGGTGGTGGTGTTCCTGTTTCGAACTGGAGATGGGAGGACTGACATGGGAATGGCGATACTAACAGCTCTAGTACCATCAAAAGGTTCACCACGTGCTGGTGCGCTACTGGACGTCAGGTGTGTGCAATATTTCACTTTAGTTTCACAGCAATACTCCATGGGTGATACGATTACTACCTTGCTTTAAAGACAAGAAAGCCAGACTTGGGAGAGTTTAAATGACTTGCTTACAGTCTGCTTAATGAGGGACCTGGAGGGACCAGGTGACTTCTTGGTCAATGACTCCACCTACTACACTATTTTGGAAAAGCAGCAGACAGGTGAAAGGAGGGGCATATATGGGACTTCATGCAACTACTCCTTGAAACTCAGTTAATACCTGTTCACTTGGGGCAATTTACCAGTCAGTAAAATATGGAAGGAGTTAGATTTGCATGGCTGAGAGTTCAGTGAAGTAAAATTGCTCAAAACCGGAAGTCGGAAGCTTGGAATTGCAGTTCTGCCTCTATAACAAACTGGCTGAGTGAACGTGGGAGGGTTACTTACATTTTTTCATGACAGGCAGAGAAAATAAAAACGAAAGATGGAGAGAGGACAATTTAAGTTCCAGATGGCTTTTTGATTTGTGGTTCTAGTTTTCACCTGCTCCCCAACTGCAAGCCTGCCTTTAAACAATTCTGAAACCTTGTAATAGTTTTACTCTTCAGATTACTCTAACTGGAATTGGGGACTGTTACTTTTCAGCTAACACAGCAGGAAATACCAAGTCTGGTCCAATCTGAGTTTAACCATACCAAGATTTAAGAGCTCCATGCCCTTTGTAGACAGACCAGGTTCACAAATGGTGTATTCCGAAGACTCAAAGTTTATATTTACATTGACAAAGTTTATATTTGCATTGGTCTCCTTTGCTGCTGTAAGGGGTGAAGGGTCCTTCATGGCTCCCTTCTTTCCTCCAGGACACTGGAAGACTTACACTACTCCAATGCCCTTACACAGATAATGATTCTTAACACCAGTATCTGATCAAACATACAGCTTTTTGTGGAATAATCCCTTTCTTACAGACATCTGAGGGCCACAGTTATCACTGGTCATATTTATACTCTCAGGGATTTCTTCTTCGAGATAGCCAATTAAGGAGATTAGTCCAGAAAAAAAAAATTCTCTAAAAAAATTACTGTCACCAGCAGACTCAGATTGATAATTCTCTTCTTCCTTTAGGATTAAAATGCTGATCTCAGGGAATGTGTTATACATGGGTTTATTTGTTTATTTGTTTATTTTTAATGGTGGGAGACTCTCCTTTGGCGTCTCAAGCATCAGTTTGGAATTAACAAAGAGGCACTCTCTATCCTGCGATTAGGGCCTATCCAAGAAGCTGGCTTCTAATGTTACTGCAGCTAGGCCTGCTCCTTAAACATCAACACCAAATCTTACAACAAGAAACTTAACTAGTCAGTGTAGGGGTTAGGTTTCTCCAGCTATCAATGCCATAAACTGACTCATGCTAACTTACAGAAAGAGAACCTTTTTTTTTTTTTTTTTAGAAATAATTATAACATCTCATGAAATCCAAGGGAATGTTGAACAATTAAGCCTTTTGAATGTGGCAACCAGGAAAAACAAATCCTGGAGACAAGGATTAATGGTTAGTTCTTTAAAAATTCTCACTTTAATGACATCTCCCAATTTCTAGCATGTCTTTTAGATCAAATTCTAAATTCTAGTGAAGAGAATCTCATTGACCCAGTTGGATAGGTGTTGGTCCGTCTTCAGTCAACTGTGGTCCACAAAGTGATCATAATAATATCACTGAGAGGGGGTTCCCGGCAGTTCATTCCAAGAAGAAGGGAATTATGTGCAGGGGTTGGGCAGATAGATTAAAAAAAATATCTGAAACAATGTTCTTCCTGAGGAACTGACTCAGGGAAGCATTTAAAACTAATGATTTCAGGATTAATGTGAAAGCCTAGGTATAGTGCTTATCCATTCCCGATTATGCTGCTTGGTTCCTGTGCTGTTGGAGTATTTGATCAATTCTATATATGTTATCCTCCTAATAAATTTCACCTTTTTAATTTTAATTATCATTCTTACATGTTGCTCACAACTAAAGGAATAAATAATACAGAGGTTGCTACCAGAAGAAGCTGTTCCATGTTACAGTCCCAAAATGTAACTGGAAGACTGACTCCACTCTGCTCTCTTGACTTTGACTTCCAGACCATTTCTGAGATGGTTCTGGGGAAGGCTTGGAAACTATCCCATTTTTGTAACTCTTCCTCTACAGTGTGTGAGATTTGGGATTATAAATACTTTGTCATTTTCCAGGCTTTGTTTTTGCTAGAAATACAACCCTTTAAGATTTTTCCATTGTTTGTGTCTATTTCCATTTCTTGGACCAGAGGTGGACTGGATTTTGAAACAAATGATATTGCAGAATCAAATCCTTCAGTTCTAGTCCTGGCCTGAGAGTCTCTGTTTCCTATCAGCAGCTTTGAGACTAGGTGTTTTGACCTGTCCATCAATTTAATGGCCTCCATCTTGTCCTGTGCTATGTGGCAATCTGAAACAATTGTCGTAGCATATTATGTAAGATCTTTGGCTACAAGCAACAGAAATTAACTAGTTTAAGCAAAGAGATTTATTTTTTTTAATGTTTTATTTTTTTATAAACATATAATGTATTATTAGTCCCAGGGGTACAGGTCTGTGAATTGCCAGGTTTACACACTTCACAGCACTCACAACAGCACATACCCTCCCCAATGTCCATAACCCCACCACCCTCTCCCTACCCCCTTCTCCCCGGCAACTCTCAGTTTGTTTTGTGAGATTAAGAGTCTCTTATGGTTTGTCTCCCTCCCGACCCCATCTTGTTTCATTTATGCAAAGAGATTTATTTTAAGCAGATTGAAGAGTTCACTGATTCTATCAGAAGGCGAAAGTACAAGATTTAGAAGCTAACATTGCTATACTTAGGAATTAACTATTTTATCCAAACCACTGAAATGAATGAAGGCCATCCATTTTATTTTTCTTACTCCCTTTGTCTTATTGCTCTCAACATTTAAGTTTCCCACAGAGAGGATATGGTTCTAGCTTTGGTCATCTTTCTGACTCTTTCCTTAAGTTTATTTTTTTCAATAAAGGAATTTAATTGCAATGTAAAAAAATACAGATTTTCCTTCTAACACTTTCTCTCAGTTTCTAATATAAAATAATTTTAAAATTAAACAAATATAGGGCTGATTTTCTGACTCTTTCTAGATGTCCATTTCATATAAAATAGGAACTTCTGCACTCCATTTTAAATGCTGGAGAAAAAGTTTACCCATTTTTATTCCCTACTTATTCCTCCCATAAAAGAAGTTTCATTTTTGGTAGGAGTGGGATAAAGGTTCATGTGAGGTTTTGCCTGTCTCTCTCCCCCTCTGTCTGTCTCTTGCTCCTGCCCCAGTCAGATCACTCTGTCTTTCTCCGCCTTGCCTTTAATTGGTAAGCCTAACCAAGTCAGGGCCTGAGGCCTGTTTTTTAGAGATAGGCCTGAAAGTCTGACTTGCGAAGGAGGCTCTGAATTTTCCTGAATTTAGAATCTGAAATTTCAACTCTCTTAACTGTCAATTCCAAACTCTAGGCTTGGTGGAAGGTGATGGTAGGCTCTACTTTTAGCTTTTTAGGTAATAGTCACAGTTATGTTCTTTAGCTCAGCTACACCAAATGAAACAACATGATCATGTTGCTTCTAAAGTCTGTTTTCAGTTTTGTTTGTTTCCAAAAGGGAAGTAAAATAAACCCCATTCAGCACTCCAACAAAAGCTTTAAAACGTTTTTCTGTGGTTCTTCTAAAAGTAGATTTCCCATGAAAAGGACAAAAATGGGTCCATCAATCAGGTACTATTATAGTGGGATTTTAATATATGTAAAATTAAAGTAACATGGAGTTGAAAATAAAGTGCTGAGGAATAAATGTAACCAAGGAAGTCAAAGATTTATACAATGAAAACTATAACAAGTTGACCAAAGAAATCAAAGAAGACACACATAAATTGAAAGATAGCCTGTGTTCATGGATTAGAAGAATTAATATTGTTAGAATATCTATTCTACCCAAAGCAATCTACAAATTCAATGAAATCCCTATCAAAACTCCAATGACATTTTTCACTAAAATAGAGAAAACAGTCTTACATTTGTATGGAACCGCCTAACACTCCAAATAGCAGAAGTCATCTTGAACAGAATAAAGTTAGAGGCATTTTACTTCCTGATTTCAAATGATATTACAAAGCTATAGTAAGCAAGAAAGTGCAGTATTCATAGAAAAAGACACATGTACCAAAGGAACAGAATAGAGAGCTCAGAAATTAACCCAGACATACCCAGGCAATTAATTTGTAACAAAGGAGTGAAGAATACACAATAGGGAAAGGGTAGTATCTTGAATAAATGGTGTGGGGAAAACTGGATATTTGCATGCACAGGAATTAAATTGGACCCTTATCTTGCACAGAAATCAACTCACAATGAATTAAAGACTTAAACCTAATGACTGAACTATCACACTCCTAGAAGGGAACATAGGGTAGAACCTACTAGATGTTGGTCTTGGCAATGATGTGGATCTGACACCAAAAACACAAACAACAGAAGAAAAAATAAGGATGTGGCACTACATAGAACTAAAAAGTTTCTGCACAACAAAGGAGTCATAACAAAATGAAAAGGGAACCTACCAAAGGGGAGAAAATATTTGCAAACTATCCATTGCCTAAGGGGCAATAACCGCATATATATAAGGAACTCAAACAACTCAACAGCAAAAAACCAAAAAGTTCAATTTAAAAATGGGTAAATGAGGGGCCCCTTGGTGGTTCACTCAGTTAAACATCCATCTTTTGGTTTTGGCTCAGGTGATGATCTCAAAGTCATAAGATGGAGCCCTGTATCCAATTCGATACTGGGCATGGAGCCTGCTTGAGGTTCTCTCCCTCCCTCTTCCCATACCCCTCTCTCCTCTCTATAAAAATAAATAAATAAATCTGTCTCCCCCAAAAAGGGGGGCAAATGAAGGGCACCTGGCTGGATCAATTAGTAGAGCATTCAATTCTTGAACTCAGGGTTCTGAGTTCAAGCCCCACATTGAGGGGAGGGCTTAACTAAAAAAATAATAATAAAAATAAAATAAAAATAAAAATCAGTAAATGAACCCATAGTTATTTTCCCAAAGAAAACACACAAATGCACAACAGGTTTCTGAAAATATGCTCAACATCATTAGTCATCAGAAAGTGCAAATGGAGACCACAAGGAAATATCATCTCAAACCTATTAGAATGAGTGTTATCAAAAAGTCAGAAGGTACCAAGTGCTGGTGAGGATGTGGAGAAAAGGGACCCTTTGTGCTCTGTTGGTGGCAATGTAAATTGGGTACAAGAATTATGGAAAACAGAATAGATGTTCCTCAAAAAAATTAGAATTACCGCATGATCCAGCAATCCCAATTCTAGGTATATATTCAAAAGAAATAAAAATGGGATCTTGAGGTATCTGCACTCTCATGTTCATGTCAGCTTCATTCACAATAGTCAAGATATGGCAACAACCTAAGTGTCCACTGATGGGGGAGTGGATTAAAAAATGTGAGGTATGTAATATATATAATCATATTCCATTTGAATCAGCCTCAAAACAGAAGAAAATCCCTGCCATTTATGACAACAGGGATGAATCTGGAATATATTATGCTAAGTAAAATAAGCCAAACACAGAAAGATAAATATCACATCATCTCACTTATATGTGGAATCTAAAGAAAAAAAAAGTTGAAGTCATTATGATAGAGAGTAGAATGATAGTTACTAGGGGCTAGGGGTGGCAGAAAAGGGGATATATTGATCAAAAAGTGCAAATTTTCAGTTATAAAATGAATAAGTTCTAGCGATCTAATGTATAGCATAGTGGCTATGGTTAATAATAGTGTATTGTAACTTGATATTTGCTAAGAAAGTAGATTTCCAGTGTTCTATCACACACACAAGAAGGTAATTATTTGAGGTGATGGATATGTTTGTGATTGTATTAATGACTGCATTAATCATTTCACAATGTGTTCATTTATCAAAACATCACAGTGTACAACTTCAAATTTTATTTCTCAACCATACCTCAGTAAAGCTGGAAAAAAATAAAGTGTAGCTGATTCTAAAAAGAATCCAATAACAAAAATTAGCGATTATTAGGTTCACTGGTAATATATAAAGAAAGTCAAAGTCAGTTACTCTTCTGATAACCAAATTATGTGCATTTATAAAATATTGTACTTGGAATTTTATTTATAATACTACTTTACTTCTAACAAAATAAGACTTTGTAGAGGACATACAGTTATGTTTTGAGGTTCCTTTTATTCCTTAAACTCTATCATTATGTGAAATAATATACAGGGATAATATAAGGGATTCATGCTGTAGAGATTTACAAAGTGAAAAGAAAATGGAATATACAGTTTTCATAGTATTTTCACAGATAGACCTTTATAGGAATAGCAGTATAAGACTTAGCATCTACCATTTCTCTGTACTGTTTAGGAAGGAGTTTGAGAGCAATATTTCCTCTAGATTAAGTCCAAAGAAATAACACAGCCCTTGATTGTCATTACCAATTCAATAACAATAGTCTAGGAATATAGCACATGTGACTGAATTCTAAGGTATGGGCTATAAAATCTTACTCAGGAGGAAAATATTTAGCATCTTTATGTGGTCAATATTTACTTCAAATGCAGAGTAAATAGTGCTTTGGGGATTAAAAACCTAAATTTATAGTCCTACTTCAACAGAGAAGTCTCTTGGTGAGACAAATGCCTTAGCATTGGCCTGTGTTGGGGTTTGATCAGGAATTTACTCTGTTATGTTGAGGAAAAGAAGAGGAGGGTGGAGGCAGAACTTGACCTGGATCAGCTTCACATTATTCCATTAAATACAACAAATACGGAAAAGCCATTCATTTGTTCTTTTGGGAAATATTCTTAGCACAGTGCTTGGAGCTATGAAGTGCATGCAGCTGAATTAGACACAGAGCTTTCCCCTTAGAATTTTAAATCCAGAAAGAGAGAAAAGCATACAAAAGTCCAGGTAGTAAGAGATGGTCGGTTACTGAAACTTCTTTGAAAGAACAGAGATTTTCGAAAATACTTTAAAGATCAAAAAAGCCTTCAGGGAGGTAAAAGAATTCTAGTGGGAACTTAAATGATGAATGGAGGAGACACTTTTTCCCACGCCCAGGAACTATTTGCCTTTCTCTGAGGAATCAGTTCTTACTTCACTATCTATCCAGCTGTTTTATATCAAGTGTCAGGACTGGGCTATGATCTGACCTGGCCAGAAAGAGCCCTGCAGTTCTGTGGCCACTGAGGTTGGACAGAAATCAGGGCCGGATGCATCACCTAGTTAGAATGCTAGGAAACACATGCAAGAGCCATCTTTCCCCATTATTTAAGGGACATGTTCCTAAAGAATGAGGTTCATGTCACTTAAACATGGGTTTCATAACAGAAGCACTGGAAAGGAGGTAACTTCAGGCCAGCTCCTGGAGGCCTTAACTTCCATACTAAATGGATTGGACTTTGTGAGACGAAAAAATTATTTTTGTTTGAAAGGTTCTGCTCTAGAGTACCAGAAGGCATATGACATTTGTCATAATTTCAGGAAGATCATAGCTTTTCTTTTTTGCATTTGCTTAGAGCTTTTAAATGTCTTTCAGTTATATATTGTGTCTATTAATAATCAACTTGGACCATGGAAGCAAATCATAGTCAAGAGGTTGAAGTTTTCTCAAAGAAAGTTTCCGGTTTCCAGTGAGAACTTCTCAAACTAGTCCTGGACATAAGGGATTCTGAGTCCAAGATGATATGGAAAATTGGAATAATAAGGTGACTTCCATAGCTTTTCAACCCTGTTAAGCTAAGTACATGCTTCAGGATTTGAGTAAGGCATCCAAAGGAATGGATAAGCTTTGTCCATGGCTATTAAGCTCATGATATATATATATGACAGTTTAAACAGAAGGTCTATTGCTCATGAAACTGACTTGGGTTAAAGAAATACATAACCTTACTTAAATTTGCCAAACAAAATAATTTATATTTAACATACATTTTAGTATTTGATTTTTCTCTAGATTTTATTTTACAATATCATTTATATTTAATATATTTTAAAAATTTTAGGTCTGAAAAGAAAGCCCTGATCTTTTAAAGTGGTTGAAACTTAACATTTAATTTGTAATGAGAAATTATTGTGACTCTTTTAAAATTTATGTTTTCGAATGCTTAGGATTGAATTGTTCCTCAGAGACTCTAGTATGTTATCACACTTATATATAAATGACATCCCTGATTATCTTTCAGATATAGCAAATATATGAAAAGGAGAAAAGACCTGGTGAAATGGGAATATCTTTTCTACAGACATATTGGAGTTGTTAAATAATGCCATATAAACATCAGGAGAAAATGGTAGAGTTATAGCATTACAGAAACTTCACTATTTGGAGAGAGAGAATGGAATATATTTCATGAGTGAAGGGGTTTTCTTTTTGGTCAGTCATTACGGTTTTGAAGAAAGGTTTTGAAGAAAGTTCTACAGCCAGGCCAATGTCCGTGCAGGAGTCACATGATGCCAATATCCAGGTCATTCTTCTTTGCAACATTCCCGTTTCAACCTGTGCTCTTGCTCTGTACTATATGGTAATAGGCAGAATCCTGTGAGCAGGTTTAGTTAGCTCACCACCACTTGAATTTTAAAATTAGCTCAGGAACACTGTCCCTAGCAGAAACCATTCTTAACTCTCAAGTCCCAGGGTTGAGTGTCCCTCCTGTGTGTTCCCATAGAGTAGCCTGTTCATCTCTATGGAGAATTTTGTATATTAGATCATGATTCTTAAGCTGTGTGCATGGTCTACTAAAATGTAATCTTATTTAAGGGCTATTTATTTTCTCAGTGCCTTTTATAATGACAGATGGAGAAGAAGGTTCAACAAATGTTTGCAGAAAAAAAACAAGCATTAGAGTTGAAAAAAGGGTAACCACCATGATGAACCTACCTGGGAAGAAATGCGAGCCCTGCATTGAGCTTCATTCAAAAGGTGAATTAGAGGGGCGCCTGGGTGGCTCAGTGGGTTAAAGCCTCTGCCTTCGGCTCAGGTCATGATCTCAGGGTCATGGGATCGAGCCCCGCATTGGGCTCTCTGCTCCGCAGGTAGCCTGCTTCCTCCTCTCTGTCTGCTTAGTTGTGATTTCTCTCTGTCAAATAAATAAAATATTTAAAAAAAAAAAAAGGTGAATTAGAATGCTAGAAGGTGGCGCTTAGAAAATGAGGCCCTGAGGAAGGCACACACTCACAGGTTGTGAGATATTTACACAGAGTAACTGGAGAAGGGAGAGGTTTTGATTTAGCAGTCCTTTTAAAGATATGCCTATGTGGATTTTGACAAGATAATTAAATAGTTTTGTAGCAGGTTTTAATTTTCTTTCTGGACTATTAAAATACTTTCTGGATTATTAAAATAATTCATATTTATAAATTAAGGATGTACATAATTATACTAAATTAGAAATTACACTAAATTATAAATTAAGAATGTATATAATTCTATCTCCAGTTGGAGATGGAAGAATGTGGTAATCAAAGTACTGCAAATAGGAAGCCATATATAGCACCGGGAACGCTTATGGTAAGTATATTATGAATTTGCCCATCAAACACCAATTTCTCCTTTTGTTGGTAATAGCATGCTGCACTTCCTTTGAGACCTGTCCTCTCCCAACTCTATTATTGTGACTTAGCAGGGACAACAGCCTAATAAAAAATATATGAATTTGACTTGGGCAACTAGCATATTTCATTTCATCAGTCACAAAGACTGGTTGAAAGATGAACATGTAACCCAAAGTGAATCAATCCCAGCTTATCCTGGGATTTTTCCTGGTATAAGTAGGAGAAAGGAGTACTCTTTCCATTGCACTTGGATCAATGCCGATATAAGTCTTGAGCTGCCAGGTGTTGCCAAAGCAGCATGACCTCCCTGAAATGCAACCCATGCATAAGAAATCTGAACCTGATGCCCTGATGATGTTGTCTGATCGCCTGGAATCAGTTTATCCTGTAGTTAGAACTGGTTCTTTTTATTTTTTTTTTTTTTAAGATTTTTAAAAATTTATTTATTTGACAGAGATCACAGTAGGCAGAGAGGCAGGCAGAGAGAGAGAGGAGGAAGCAGGCTCCCTGCCGAGCAGAGAGCACGATGTGGGGCTCAATCCCAGGACATGGGATCTTGACCTGAGCCGAAGGCAGAGGCTTTAACCCACTGAGCCACCCAGGCGCCCCTAGAATTGGTTCTTAACACATCAGTGACTTGAAACAATGATTTCCACATTAGGGAGCAATTCCTTTTTTCTAGTAAAGGCTTACTTTTTTATTATTTCAGAAATAAACTATGAGGAGAATGTTTTAGAAAATTAAGAGGCTTAGATACCAGTCAAAATGATCCATCTCTAAGTTTAGTCTCCTCTTAAAAAGTATTATCTCATAATATTCAAATATTCAAATATTGGATTTAACTTTTTTTTAAGTTTTTTTTTGTTGTTATTGTTTTGTTTTTGTTTTTTGACAGACAGAGATCACAAGTAGGCAGAGAGGCAGGCAGAGGGTGGGGGGGGGGAAGCAGGTTCCCAGCTGAGCAGAGAGCCCAATGCGGGGCTCGATCCCAAGACCCCGAGGTCATGACCTGAGCTGAAGGCAGAGGCCTAACCCACTGAGCCACCCAGGTGCCCCAAATATTGGTTTTAAACCCCTGTTTTGTAGTTTATGTAGTGAGTTTTTGTTTTCTTATTTGTTTTTTGTGTTCATCTAGTTGTACTCAGTTTTTAGGAAAATAGGTTCTGAGTGTTTAACAAAGGAATGAACATCTTGAGCAAAGCTTGTTTTTAGCTTTTCTTTGTTTTTCTTTGTTTTTCTCCAACATACTTCTCTTAGGGCAGATAAGACTGGCAATGATGGGATGATGACTAACTATAACTCTATCGTTTCCTTTTAGGTTGGTTAATGGGCAAGGTCATCTCTGTTCTTTGATAAAATCGTTAAGGGGCTAGCTCAGTGTTTGAACAGAGATTTTTCTCTGCAGGAAATTTCCAAGCATGTTTGAGTTACCGGAATAATGTGGAATGCATCTTTCTGAGAGAGATGCCCTCAAACCCTGGTGATGCTTACCTGAGAACAAAAGCTTTCAGCCACAAGTATTTATTCCAACTTTTCCTAAATGAAAGGACCAAATGTCTCATACAGGTTGTGGCCACAAGTTGTATGGAGCACACTGTTTGAGTTGAGTCAAGCTCCTGTCACTTGCAATCTATTCATTGCAACAGTCTCCAGATAATAACCGCTGAAGTCTAACCTGCGAAAGTTTTGTTGTTTGAGGTATAGTTGACAAAAAAAATGTTATGTTCATTTCAAAGAAGTGTTTTAATGAAGGGAGGAATTTGGTCAGATTAATACTTTAGAAAGGTCAAACGGACTTCACAGTGAGGAAGGAAGTTTAAGAACTAAGAACTTTTACCCTCATGTAGGCAAGAGATGGTGGTGGCCTTCATTACATAGGTGCCAGTGGCCTTGGGGAGAGGTATTGAAAAATATCCTAGCAATAGACCTGGATTTCCTCACTGATTGTTTGATAGAGGGTATGACAGAGAGGAAAATGTCATCAAAAGACCCAGGATTCTGACTTCAAAATTGGATGAAGTTTGTTGCCGTTTCCTGAGACAGAGAGTATAGGCGATTGGAGGGGGTGGAGAAAGCAGAAAAAATGAACCGTTCAATTTTGTGCTTGTTGAATATAAAATTTGAAAAATATCCAGAAGGTCTTATACAGGTTGGGATCTCAGTAAAGAATTAGAGCCAGAGACAAGACTTAGAAGCCATCATTCTTCTGGTACAGGTCGGAGGTCATAATGGACAGCCCCTTGATTGATTTTCGGTTATCATTTCCTTTTTCTGAGAATAAGTCGCAAATTTTTAGTAAAAGGATCAAGCAATTTCACATAAAAATATTAACTTGGCCATCACTTTCAGAAATGAGAATTAGTTGCACGTAAAAGTGAATTCACAAGGAAAACATCAGTTTTGATTTTTTCCCTTATTTTTATATTTTAAAGATTTTATTTATTTATTTGACAGACAGAGATCACAAATAGGCAGACAGGTAGGCAGAGAGAGAGGGAGAAGCAGGCTACCCGCTAAGCAAGGAGCCCGATGCGGGGCTTGATCCCAGGACCCTGGGATCATGACCTGAGCCGAAGGCAGAGGCTTTAACCCACTGAGCCACCTGGGTACCCCCATTTCTTTCTTTCTTTCTTTTTTTTTTTTTGAAAATTTTGTAAAACCAGGACCATTGGCCTTATATTTTTTCCTGACAACAACAACAAGGGATGGGACAGCCTGTTCTCCATAAGGCCCTTTGTCCAAGAAAATTTGTTTTTTAAACTTGGCCCTTTTGGTGCTTCATATTACCTTATACATTGCATTTTAGATAGAAATTGCAGTTGACTACCCCCAAGTAAATACAAGCAAGAACACAATATTTAAAAAGCAGAGAAAAGGGAAACTGCAAATTTGACTTAGGTGGGGCAAGTAGAAAAATAGAATGAAAACTGAGGGAATCCAAGTAAAGAGAGCATTTCAACGTAAAGAGCATGGTCATGCGTATAAAGGTAAGACAAAGAATAAAAATGTCCACCAAATGTAATAAAGAGGGATAGAGTAATAGGTAGCTTAGGTGAAAACAGCGAAATGAAGGTGTTAGAAATTACAAAATTAAAAAAGTAATCTTTATTTATTCAAAAGAAAACTATTTCATTGACTCTTAATCTTTTTAATTTTTTTTAAACAAAACCACACAAGCATATTAAAAATATATAATTTAGTACCTATTCCAGACTTTCTTTTCTATGCTGCTTATCCTTTATCCTCAATTTTTCACATTACGTTGCTGGCAAATTTCTCACGTCAACAATTTTCTTTGAAAACATGCTTTTTAGTGGCAACTTAGTATATAATCATGTGAATAACATATAAATAAACTCTATACTTGTACTTTAGTTTTCTTTCCCTTTTTTTTGCCATTAAAAGTAATAAATGCTTCAATGAATGGTATAAATAAATCTTTGTGTGTATAATCTTTATCTGATTGCATTTAAATGTAAAATTACTAGATCAAATTGATTTCAAAATAGATCACATCAGTTTGTAGTACAGGCCAATATACTGCATCCTCAGCAAAACACGGGTTTTAAGAATTAAATACATGGTTGTTCTCTCAGCTACTGAGTGCAATTGACCTTTGAAGACACAGGTTTGAATTGCACTGGTCCCCTTGTACACTTTTTTTATCCCCCCTGAAAAAAGCTGCCTTGTTTCCATTTGGTCCCTGGCTAGGGAGGTCCCTGGCTAGGGAGACTCCTGGCTAGGGAGACCCCTGGCTAGGGAAAGGGCTCCAGGGTCATTAAAAAGTTGTCAGGGGCGGAAGGGAGAGGCTCAGGCAGAAGCCCTAACACCAGGGGAATGCCAGAGGCACCCTTCAAGGCCCGCTGGGCTCTGGGGACTCCTAATTCCTGCTTGACCTTGAGCCTTTCCAGAGACTGGCCTAGGCCAGCCTGCAGAGGAGAGTGGGGTGGCCGCCTACTTCCTGAAGCTTTTCGCCTCTTAACCGGAAAGCCACTCTTCAGGGAATCAGAGGTGGGGTCTGGCTGCCTGGGCGGAACCCAGGGCCTGCAGATGCCCCGCGCCCGGGGCATGTTCTCATCCAGGACCGTGGCGGCTGCGGGGCGGCCTGGGTTTTACCTCTTGTCTTGGGGCAGCTTATGCAGGCCCGGGAAGAGGGCGCGGTTTCCGAGCTGGTTTTGCATTTGGGAGAGCTCAGAGGCCTCCCACTTCTCAGTCGACGCCAGAGGACATGGCCCGAGACCTTCAGAGCCACTTCGTCACGAGGCGAACAGAGGCCCAGGGAGAGGCAGGTGTAGGAGCCCCGCAGATGCGTGTTGTCGCTGGGATAATTCCCGTGAATCTGGGGCTCATGGTTGATGGCAGTGAGGAGCGAAGTGCACAAAAACAAAACAAAACAAAGAAAACAAAACACCAGTGTTGACTGGTCCTGGAGGCAGGGGATGGCTGCAACAATGACTCTGGAGGTTGCGACTGGAGAAGAGGTTGGAGGGTGGCCCGAGGCTGCCGGAAGGGGTGGCCTCGAGTTTGTTCCCCATCCCCCCACACTGTTGTAGCAAGAGATGGATCCCCGGGAACCCCCACCGCAGGGCTGCACCCGGGACCATGTTGGAGAACCTTTAGCCATTGTCTCGTGAAATACTGCTTCTACCTCTATGCCGTCTCCCCTTCCATGTGAGGAGGCAAGGTCCACATAAGACCTTTTCACGGTGGCTAAAATGTCTCTTCTGTTCTTATATGTTGAATTCTTTTTATCTCTCTTTAATAGAGACTATTTTCTTCTTTCCTTGATGGTCCACTTACCAACCTTCTCTTACCGTATGTCCACAAGTCTTCGTTTCAGTTATTTTTCAACTCTAGAATTTAATTTGATACTTTTAATAGATGGCGCTTCTGTACTGAAATTCTCCTTGTCTTTTAGTTTCCAACATGTTAATCAAAATTATTTTAAATTGCACGCTTCATAACTCCATATCTGAGCTTTTTAAATTATTAAATCCTAGACCTTGTGTTTAAAATACTGTAGAAGTTCTGGCTGCTTTTCCCCAGTGATAGGGTGTTTGCTTTTGTCCCGCATCTCAAATGGGGCAGATCGCTTTAATCCAATCAGGGGTTGAGGTTAACTTTGATCTGGCCTTCAATATTGTAAGGCCTATTTATAGTCAACCCGTTTGTTCTTATAGGGACTAGGCTTCAGGGAACCCAGCCAAAAACACAGGGTATTTACCAGAGCTCCTTCCTCCCCCTTAGCAGGGTGTGTTTTCCCGCCAATGAGACCCCAGAAAGTGCTGCTTGGTTTTGTCAGCTTTTTACAGATCACTTTCTAACCAGTGTCATACAATCAACTCTATGCTGGTTTTGAATGCGCGAAACCCAGAAGGGGGAAAATGGTGCTAAACTACTCATTTCTGTTTCCCTAGATGTCTTGCTAGCCCCAAATTCCAATTTTTTATCTCCTTAGCTATCTGAAACTGCTAGAAATTCAACTCGGCTTCTGTCCCCCTTAACCACCAGGTACGCTTTGCTTCTCAGCTTCTCTTTTGATGCCAAATATTAATGCACACATGCCTTGAGGGGGAAAAAAGGGGTGGGAGGTTGGGTTCCTCTCATTGTGTTTCCCTGTTTTTCTGGTTTTGGCATCTCAAGTCCCAACTGCTCTGATAGCTCTCCTATTCCTTAAAACAAGAGTGTCATAAAACCATTCACTACAGTTGGGGTCCGTTATCAAAGGAATGAGACTGAGACAAAGTGAAAGTTATCCAAAGCCTTATTCTATGCCAAGCATTAGAAGTCAGACTGACCGGCCAGGGCCGCCTCTGAAGAGAGTGACCCCCTCCCAATCTCACAGGCTGGTTTTATAGGGCATAACCGCAGACCCAAGGTATGTGGCTTCTGTTGTTAAGGCGTTTACTCCCGGAATTGATACCCGGCACCATACCAGGAACTACGGGGGTGTTTATTCCCGAATGAAGTCCGTGGATGTAAACAACAATACAGCTACCTAGGCAATATGGAGTCGCTCTGGCTAAGCAGGCCCTAATAGTTAAACAGGTTTTAACATTAAATTGGCCCTAACAACTATTCTTGTTGCCGTTGGTTGGAGAGTTGGTCAGATACAAGCTCATAGCCAGAAGCAGAAGGCCTTGAATATTTTTTATTTGCATATCACTTAATATGTGCATGCATCCCAGACATCACTTCTTAATTTAAAGTGTGTGTGTGTATTTTCTATTTTGTTAAAGCTTCTTTTTGATTTATAGACATATTTCCTATGTCTGTCATCAAATCTATTAGTCTTTTCCTTGCATTAAATGCTTTAAAAAATTCTTCCCTTACTTTCTTCAGACATTTTTCTCTTTTCTCCTTTGTTTTATTTTTATTTAAGCTTAACTTTTAAACTTATCTAAATTTAATTTTGGTGCATAGAATGTTAGGGAACTAGCTTATTTAAAAAAATATTTAACAACTATTTGTTGAATAAAACATTTTTCTCTACTGCGTTGGAATTTCACCTTTTCCATATAGGAAATCATTGTACTCCGGTTTGTTTCTGAGCTCTCATTAATATGAGATCATTATTATTGCACTTGTAATTTACTGTTTCAGTTGTTCAGCTGTAGTCATCCACTTTAGATTCAAGTACCTTCTCAAAATTTTTATTTGTCAGTTTTGTATTGGGTGTTCATGTCACGAATTCCTTGCCTACGGTGTCAGAAGTGATTTCTGTCTAGACTAAAGTAGTAACCGTGGGGATACAGAACAAGAACAGAATGAGTGACAGTGAGGGATTGAGGGATTCAGAGGCCAGAAATGGCTTCTCCCATGATGCAACCTTCTGGCTTGGGAAACTGGTAGAATGGTAGTGTCATTAACTAAGATTGGTAACATAAGAGAATCAGATTATAGCGGAAACCAAGGGTTATCTGTTGGAAGAACAGAAGCAGGGATAGCATAGATAACTAAGATACAGGTGATGTTTCAAAAAGGCTTTATTGGCTAGTAAGATAGAAAGTTGATTTGGGAAAATTAAAAGACAAAAATAAAAACAAACAAACAAAAAAGCAAGTAAAATCTAGCTTGGAGTAAGTTTGAAATGAAATTGGTTGTGGCACCAGTTCTAAAAGATGTATGATTTTTAAGGAGCCGTCAGCAGCCTTTTTTACTATGATCTGCAATGTAAGATATGCTATTAGGTTGTAAACAGTATTTGCAGCCAATTGAAGAGCCTGAGCTTGGGTGTGCAGGAGGCAGACTGATCAAGTTTGGGAGATTTTTGGGACAAAATAGTTCCAAGTGAGGAAGTAGAAGCTACTAGTGAAAAACTATGAATCGGACCCCATAAATTCTAGTTTTGTAAAGAAAGAAATGAAGCCAAGCAGATTATTGCAAATGTCAAATATGATTTTAGCTGAAAGAGTTTTGTAAGCTCTATATCACAATAAGGTTGTGTTTTTATTGCCTGGTCATTTATGTGAAGGGAATGGTGGAGCTGGGGTGAGCCCTGACCCCCTCGGTCTAGCTATACTCTGCAGCCTGAAGCTATAACAGTTTCCCAACAGATAGTCAGAGTCCCCAGTTTATAAGGAGAATGTGCAGTTTCTTAGTATCTTTCACCTGTATCTATACTAACGAGTCTTCCTTTATTTAATCCTTAAAGAGACTTAGAAAACATCAACTGGAGGGATGCCTGAGTGGCTCAGTTGGTTAAGCGGCTGCCTTTAGCTCAGGTCATGAGGATCTAGTCCCTCATGGGGGCTCCTTGCTCAGCAGGAAGCCTGCTTCTCCCTCTGCCTGCAGTTCCCCTGCAGTTGTGCTCTCTTTCTCTGACAAATAAATAAATAATATCTTTAAAAAAAAAAAAGGAAAGAAAATATCAACTTGAGTTGTATAAACTAGGTATAAAACATTGTTTGTGCTAAATACAAAGAATAGAGGGGGGGATTTTTTTTTTTTTAAGATTTTGTTTATTCATTTGACAGACAGAGATCACAAGTAGGCAGAGAGGCAGGCAGAGAGAGAGGGGGAAGCAGGCTCCCTGCTGAGCAGAGAGCCCCATGTGGGGTTCTCTCCCAGGGATCACAACCTGAGCCGAAGGCAGAGGCTTTAACCCACTGAGCCACCCAGGCACCCCTGAGAGGGGGAATTTTTAAGGGATCTGTTTCAACAAGGGTTCTCTTGCTTCTTTGACTTTGGACATTTCCCGCTCCCTACTATTTGGACCACAGAATCTGAAATGCAGAATTTTAGTCTGGGGAGAAATTGCTTGATTCATTGACTCCTTCTACTTTTTTTTTTTTTTTCATTTAATAATTGAGCCAAATGACGAACAGAGACAATAAGGCTGAAGTCACCTATACATCTAAAGAGAGTTAAACCCAGGAAACCCAGTTTCCTTACAACAGATTTAGATACTTTCACTATTCTGTAGTGATTAGAAAATTCGTATTAACCTACTGGATTAACTTACTGTATCATTTTGCATATTGTGTCCCTCCCCCACCCTCCTTTAAGATTCAGCAAAATTTTTAATGTGGAACAATATAAAGTGGTTTCGATCCTCTCTCTTCAGAGTATCAGATTTCTCAAAAGAGCTGACACAGAGCACTTTTGTAACCAAATTTATTGTGAAAGCACTGAGAGTATGCAAATAAGGCACAAAGCCAAACTTTAGAAATGAGCTAAAGACATAAAGAATTAACATGGTGCCATTTTAAGATTAGACTCTAGTCCTGTATTCCTGTTCTTTTCTGGTTCAAAAAGCCACATGCAGCCCTAACTCCCAACAGTCTTGCCAGTGTTGTAGAGGCGCACCTGGGCTGGCAACAGACAGAGTGAGCTACTTACCAACTCTTGATTTTTTTTGGCGTTGTCTGTTCAGACATGCTCACCGCCCCCCCCCCATCCTGTTCTGCTTCAGTGTCAGAAGGAAATGAAGCCACAATGAGAACAAAAGAGCTGTCACACCTTTTGTCCCCTTCCTCCTCCTTCCCTCCTCACAGTCCTCCCCACATAGAGCTACTCCACCCTAGTGGGACTCTAGTGTGACATCCTTGCCTGCCTGAAAGAGGAATGACCAGCAGGGACAACATTTGCAAACAAGTGGCACCCAGAAGGCAGGAGCTTCTGTAAGTGCTTGAACTGTGCAAGACCCAAGCCATGGCATTGTCCCTGGAAGAGTTTGTTCACTCCCTTGACCTCAGGACCCTTCCTAGGGTCCTAGAAGTCCAGTCAGGCATCTATTTTGAAGGTAAGCACCCTCTTCTCCCTTGGCTGCTAGAAACTGCTAATAAGGAACTGGAGGGGAAATTTTAATAGAAAATATGTGAGTTCTGTTGAAAGAAAGGTGATCACAAGAGAGAGAAAGTAATTAACGGATAGGTGGTTACAATCCCAGAGTGCTAGAGAGAATAAACTAGATAGGAGACCGGGGTAGGTAAAGGAAAAGGAATTAAGTGAAGCTTTTTGAGCTTTTTTGTAGGCCTCTTAACAGTCCAACATGTCTCTTCTTTGAAATGGGTTATACTCCAAGAGTGAAGAGTTACTATGCCTGTTTATATCTCTAGAATATGCAAAATAAAATTTAGTGTTTTTTTTTAATAAAACAGCGATTAAAAACAAAGTGTTTAGAAAGAAAAACTAACCAAACTCTTAACCACTTTGCAGTGTTGCTTATGCCAACATTTCTTTCACTTTTTCTGTAGTGGCCTAACTCCTCTAATTCCTTAAATAATGACATTCTGATTTGAAGGCATAGAAATTAATATCTGCTAATCAAAATGATTTGTAAGAATCTATGTTGAAAAGTTAGAGTTCAGCTAAGATTCTTGAATAATAAGTTAGTGTGTTTTGAAGTGACTTACTGTATTAATTCATTAAAGGAATGTTAAATCCTACGGAATATACCTTAGAATCTTTAAGGAGTGAGTTTGAAAACATGTAAGACAAAGAGTTATTTTCTAGGAAAATAAACATTTCTAGTCACAAGAGTGGTAGAATTAGATTCAAAAAAACTACTGGGAAATTAAGTTAAATAACTGTTGGTAGGCAAATCTGTCCCATTCATAGATAGAATAGTGTTTTAGATATTATATTATGAAATAAAGATTGACAAATGTCAGATCTAGCTCATACACACATACACACACCTACCTGCTGTCCTTATCAGCTTGACATAGGGTTTTGTTGAATTCATTTGTAAATTAATTATGTGGAATCAGACCATATTATGAAATGTATCTTTGTTCCTAAGCCGGCCCCAAATCATTTTTTTTTTTTTTTGTCTCATGGTTTGTGCTTTTGAAGCTTTGCATGAGAAGTTACAAAGATATTTTTCTTTATTATTGTATATCAACTTTACAGTTTTATATTTCTCATTTAGTTTTTAATCCACTTGGAAGACACTTTGTGATACATTGTAGAGCGATCCAATTTTAGATTTTTCCATATAATAAACCTGATTTCCCAGTACCATTTACTAAGCTAGTCATCTTTCCCAATTTATTTGTGTTGCTACTTTAAATCATATTTGAGCTCACATCTGGATTAGTCTGTCTCTGAAATATTTCTTCTACTCCACTCGTCTTTTTTTTCGGTTGTTCTCAAATCACCCTATGTGTGTAACAATGGTTCCAGGCTAAGCGTTGTAATATATTTCATGTAGAGACCAGACCCTTGTTTTTACTCCTTTTTGCTATGTCGACTTAGCTATTCATAGACGTGTAATTGTGTTTTCAAAGAAATTAATTTTGTTACCGAAGAAATTCTACTAGAATTTTCATCAGGTTGTATTGAGTTTATAGATTAACTTGAGAAAATTTAACATCTTTATATTAAGTCTTACAAAAGAAGATAGCTTATTTCTCCATGTGTTCTGACTATCATCATTCTTAAATATTTTACTACTGTATTATACTTCAGTTAAGAGAAAAGAATGTACAGGGGTACCTGGGTGGCTCAGTTGGTTAAGCAACTGCCTTCAGCTCAGCTCATGATGCCAAGGTCCTGGGATGAGCCCCATGTCAGGCTTCTTGCTCAGCAAGAAGCTCCCTCTGTCTGCTGCTCTGCCTGCTGCTCTGCCAACTTGTGCGCGCTCTCTCTCTGTCAAATAAATAAATAAATAAATAAGAAAGAGAAAAGAATGTACAGTTTGATGAGTTTTCACAAGGTAAACACATTTATAGAGCCAACACTCAAGTCAAGAAATAGAAAATTGCAAATATTCTAAAAGCCCCAGTTTGTGCCCTTTCTCAATCATTATCTGCCATCCTCCTCAAAGGTAACCATTATCCTGACTTTTGTCCATTTATGAACTTTACATAAGTGAAAAAATTATAGTATGTGTTCTTTTTTGGTTGGCATATATATTCAACATTATCTTTGTGAAATCCGTCCATGATGTTCTATATAACTTATTCATTTTAATGTGTATAATATTCTCTTAGTTAACTATACCACAATTTATATATCCATTCTATTGCTCATGGGCATTTGGATTATTTCCAGTTTGGAGCTGTTACCAGTAACGTTGTCATGAACATTCTTGTACAAGCATGTTCACATGTCTGTACATGTGTGTTCACATGTCTGTGCATTTACTTGGGTATATACATAAGTGGAATTGCCATGTCATATGGTATGTGTATGTTCAGCCTTGATAGATACGTAAAACAGGTTTTCAAAGTAGTTATACTAATTTGCATTCCCACTAGCAGCATGTGTTTGGGAGTCCCAAGTAATCTGCGTCTTTGGCAATACATTTGATGTTATCAGTCTTTGTGATTGCAGTTATTCTGGTTAGAGTATAATGGTAGCTCATGGTTTGAGTTTGAATCTCCCCGGTGACTAATGAGATTGGTCACATTTTCATATGTTTATTGGCCTTTTGGAAATACTATTTTATTTTTTTAAGGATTTTATTTTCAGGTAATCTCCACACCCAACGTGGGGCTCAAACTCACAAATCTGAGATCAAGTGTTGCACACTCCTCTGACTGAGCCAGGTGCCCCCAGAAATGCTATTTTATGATAACATTTTTCATGTCCCTTGCTCATCTATTTATTGGATTTTGTAACTTCTTTTTATTGATTATACACACACACTTACATATGTGTGTGTGTGTGTGTATATATATATATATATATATATAGTGGGTCCTGACCTTTTGTCATCAACTTGTGTTGCAAATATCCTCTCTTAGTCTATAGATTGACATTTTATATTTTAAATGGCAGCTTTTGATGAATGGAAGTTTCTAATTTTAGTGTTAGTGTAGTCAGTTAATAATTATTTTCCTTTTTGTGTGTTGTCAAAGAAGATTTTCTTTACCTTAAGTTCATGAAGATGTTCTCTTAGCATCTATCCTATTTGTTTACTCCCTCCTTTAGATCTGCAGTCTACTAGAATTGATATTTTTTGTATATGATTTGAGAGTGCGATCAGTGATTATTTTTTTCTTCCATAGAACCAATTGGTGCAATGACTTTCATTGAAAAACTGTCTTTTTCTTACTGCTTTACTGTGCTATATTAGTCATAAACAGTGTCCATACATGTGTGGGTCTCTTTCCATAGCTTCTATTCTGTCCCATTCGACTAATTGTTATCCTTACATTAGTTTCACCCTATCTTAATTAACACATATTTGGAATAATACATAATTTATATTGTATATGATAATATGTTGCAAAAGCTGTGGCTCTCAAATTTGGATGCACATGAAACACCTGGAAAATATAAAAAAATAACGATGCTGGATTTCTCCTTAAAGATAAGGATTTGATTATGTAAAAGATACAGTATCACCATCAGGTTTTGTAAAATATCCCTGATGACTATAATATGCAGCCAAATTTGAGAATTATACTATGGAATAAGTTCTTCCAATTTATTATTCTCCTTCAATTTGGGCAGTTTGAATTTTTGTTTACACTTTAGAATTAACTTATCAACTTTCACAAAAGTCTTCTTGGCATTTTGCTTAGCAATGCCTTGCTTGAGAGAGACTTGGCATCATTTTAAATTAAGTCTTCTGACCCGTAAACCTGGTATAGATATCTAGTTATATAGATCTCCTTTCATTTTATAGCTTTTTTTTTGTGGAGTTCTTGTACCTCCTTTTATTATTAATTTGACTTTTTCATTCCATTATAAATAATATCTTTTGAAACTTTCATTTTCTCTTTCTTTGTTTTTTGAATTCTAAAAATAATACCTTTAGGTTATTTTGATTTGTTATGTACAGATTTATTATTATATGAATATTGATGTATCTTATTTATTCCTTCCAATTATTGTATTTTTTTTTCCTTCAGTTAAGGAACTGACTAGTGCTTCTACTATAATACTGAATAGGAATAATGATAAAAAAGGCACAACCACAAAGAGGTTTCAGTAATTCATCCTGAAGTATGTTTTAAGTTAAATAAGTTTCCATTTTCTGATAATTTTTTAAGTCATGAATGTATGTTTAATTTATCACATATTATTTCTGTGACTTTTGTGATGATTATATGTTTTTTGTATATATTGATTTTTAAAATGTTGAATAAACGTTTTCCCTGTGGAATAAAACTAACCTGGTCATATAGCACTAAATTTGGTTTACTAATTTTTTTTTTCTTTTAGGATTTTTGTATCTCTTTTGGAGAACGAAATTAGCTTATAATTTTTATTTCTTATAGTTTCCTAACCATGTTTTTGTACTGAGTTATGTTGACATTAATAGAATTTCTTGGATGGGGTCTTCTAAAATATGCAAATTTAGTGTTACTTCTCATTTAAATATTTAGTAGACTTCCACATGAAGCCATTCTGACCTGGGATTTCTAATATAGAGATCTTTTAATTATGATTCAGATTTTTAAATAGTAAGGTCTTCCTATGTGCAAGCATAGTTTCTCTCTCATTAAAACATAAACAAAACCCATCTAGATAAAGTATTAGAGTTCAATAAAATGTCTCCTAGATTAGTTTCTAGAATCCACAAATGTAAACATATATATATGTATTGCTATATTGACTGATAATCATATTTCTTCTGTTTTCTCATGGACTATCACTGACATAGAGGAATCAAGTAAATATCAGTGGTACTGATGAACTCTTGTTAATTCTAATAGCTTATCTTTTTTATTGTGTTGGTTTTCCTAAAACCAATAGATATCGATACCAGTAGAAAGTATCAAGAGTTGCATCTCTTTCCTACTATGTTTTGCAACCTTTTCTTCCCCTTATCTTTATATTGTAGGCCAGGGCCTTCAAAACTATTTAAGCAATAATGGGAATACTTGTCTAATTCCTATCATAAAGAAAATACATAAAAAATTTCTTTAAGCCTAATGTTCTAAGATTGGTATTTAACCTTCACTGAATTAAGGAAGTTTTCATCTATTCCTTGCTTTCTAGGTATTTTCATAGTAAATAGATATTGAACTCCATGAATATTTTTTCTTCATTGATTAAGATAATAATGTACTTTGGTTTCTTTAGTCTATTAATGTACATTACCTTTAAAGAATTTTTGAGTTGAGGGGCGCTTGTGTGACTCAGTCAGTTGAGTGTCTGACTCTTGGTTTCCACTCAGGTCATGAGCTCAGGGTTCTGGGATCAAGCCCTGCATGGGGCTCTGTGCTCAGCAGGGAGTCTGCTTGAAGAATCTCTCTCTCTCTCTACCCCCACTCCTACTTGCGTGCCTACTCACATGCACATGCTCTCTCTCTCAGAAAAAAAAATAAATCTGGGGTGCCTGGGTGACTCAGTGAATTAAACTTCTGCCTTTTGCTCAGGTCATGATTTCAGGGTCCTAGGATTGAGTCCTCCATCAGGCTCCCCGCTCATTGGGGAGCCTGCTTCTCCTCCCCTCTGCCTGCTGCTCTGCCTGCTTATGCACAGGCGGGCTCTCTCTCTCTCGCTGTCAAATAAATAATCTAAAAAATAAATTAAATAAATCTTTTTTTTTTTTTAAGAATTTTTAGGAAGGCTTAGTGGATTAAGCATCTTCCTTCAGCTCAGGTCATGGTCCCAGGGTCCTGGGATGGAGTCCTGCATGGGGCTCCCTGCTCAGCGGGGAGACTGCTTCTCCCTCTGCCCCTCCCCCGACTCATGCTCTTTCTCTCTCTCTCTCTCACAAATAAATGAATAAAATCTTAAAAAAAAAGAATTTTCGGGGCGCCTGGGTGGCTCAGTGGGTTAAGCCGCTGCCTTCGGCTCAGGTCATGATCTCAGGGTCCTGGGATCGAGTCCCGCATCGGGCTCTCTGCTCAGCAGGGAGCCTGCTTCCCTCTCTCTCTCTCTGCCTGCCTCTCTGTCTACTTGTGATCTCTCTCTGTCAAATAAATAAAATCTTTAAAAAAAAAAAGAATTTTCAAGTTGAAGATCCTTTCATATTATATATACATTTTCAAAATACAATTGTAGAATTGATATTTAAGATTTTTACATTTAATCACATTTGAAATGAGTCAATAAATTCATCTGTTTTCAATTCAAGGCAACACTAACTTCCTAAAATTAGCTATAGAGATTTTTGTTGTTTTCTATTTTCTGGGTAATTAAAAAAAACTTTGGAATTTTTCCTTAAAGTTTGGTAGGACTCCCCTATAAGAACTATTGACTGACCACAGAATTTTGGGGAGGAAAATCAGAATTTGGTTTGTTAATATGCCCTCTTCTTTTGCTTCTTTCATTGATTTCCGACTTGATTTTCATTATTTTCTTTCATTTCTCTTTTTGCTCCTTTGCTTATTCTTTAGTATCCTAGGTTGAATCAGTAGTCGTTTTAAAGACATTTCATGATTCTCTTGGTTGTAGTTTAAAACTGTAATTTTTCCTTTAAGTACTTCTTTAACTGTGTCTTGTGAATTTTGTCAGGTAGGATTGATTATGCAGCTCACAGTTTATTCCTTTTAATCTAATGACTATTTTATTTATTTACTGATAATATGGGATTTCTTTAGCTATTTAGCTATTCTTAGCTTTTCTTTTGCCCTTAATAATTTTGTTGTCTGTTAGAAAATAATAATCTGTACTACATTGTTTCTTTGAAATTGATTAAGACTTCTATCACTTTATGGTATGACATAACCTACTTTGGAAGTATTTCACATGTGTTCAAAGAAAGCATATGTTTTATTGTTTGGTATAACATTTCCCCATATATACCAAGTAGCTTGAGTTTTTCATTGTTTTGTTTTTGAATCTTGCTCTCATTGTGTATTTTTCATCTGCTTTATCATTTTCTGAAAGGGTTATATAAAAGAAATCCTTTTTCTGTTCACTTGTCTAGACCATTCCTCATTTCTCTCTTTTATTTTTGAGGTTGAGTTGTTGCATGTGCTTATGTTAATGAGGGTTATAGCTTCTTACTCTACTTTTGTCATCCTTTTCCCAAATGATTTTTTTATTAAGGTCTATTTTGTTAGATAATAATATGACTTTTCCAGTTTTCTTTTGGAATATTTTTTCTAAGCATCTACACTCAGTATTTTGGTGTCTTATTTTTAGTTCAGGGAAACATATTCTTTGTATTCTTTTTGCTTCTTCTAGTAGTATAAAAAGTCGAACCAGGGTTTGCCTATCTTGTGGTTATGATTCCATGACAGGAGATTTTGGGAGAAGAAAGGTTTGAGGGAACTTGAGAAAAAGTGGCACTGGTTTGAATGCTCCCACTTAACCACAGTAATAATAGGCAGGATGATACTCTAATAATATGTTGCTCATATTAAATCGCACTATTGATATGATGCATAAAATTAGGTTAAAAACTCAAGACTCTGCCTCCTGGCTGTTACAAATGAGAGATGATTTCACAGTCAACTTACAATGTTTGACATTTTCTCTGTCCCTCTTTCAAGAAAAATGGACTTCATCATAACCCTGAAGATTGATACGAAGATTAATTGAGCTATTGTACGTAAAATACTTAGCAAAATGACTGGCCCATAGATATCTTACAGGAAATCTTAACTATTATTATGATTGCCATATGTTGATATATAATGGGGAAAGCTGATCAATAATTTCTAAGATCAGGGTGCCTGGATGGCACAGTGGCTTAAAGCCTCTGCCTTCGGCTCAGGTCATGATCCCAGGGTCCTGGGATCGAGCCCCGCATTGGGCTCTCTGCTGGGCAGTGAGCCTGCTTCTTCCTCTCTCTCTGCCTGACTCTCTGCCTACTTGTAATCTCTGTCAAATAAATAAATAAAATCTCAAAAAATAATAATAATAATTTCTAAAATGTAAAATAAAACTAATCTGAATTCCACTGCTGTTACATGTACCAACATAAATTAAATATGGAGAAAAAAACATTAAAAGTTAAAACATTAACAATAAAAACACTCAGAGAAACCATAGAAGAATATATTAAACTAGGGATTTTAAAAAATGAAAAACTGAACTTGTGAAATAGAAAACTTCTTTATTAAAAAATGCATAAATGTTCATAAAATCATTAAAAAACAATAAACAAAAATGAATAAGACAAACATAGTGATCCGAAGGGGCACGTGTACCCGAATGTTTATAGCAGCAATGTCTACAATAGCCAGACTATGGAAAGAACCTAGATGTCCATCAACAGATGAATGGATCAAGAAGATGTGGTATATATACACAATGGAATACTATGCAGCCATCAAAAGAAATGAAATCTTGCCATTTGCGACGACGTGGATGGAACTAGAGCGTATCATGCTTAGTGAAATAAGTCAATCGGAGAAAGACAACTATCATATGATCTCCCTGATATGAGGACATGGAGAAGCAACATGGGGGGGTAGGGGGATAGGAGAAGAATAAATGAAACAAGATGGGATTGGGAGGGAGACAAACCATAAATGACTCTTAATCTCACAAAACAAACTGGGGGTTGCTGGGGGGAGGTGGGATTGGGAGAGGGGGAGCGGGCTATGGACATTGGGGAGGGGAGGCGAACCATAAGAGACTATGGACTCTGAAAAACAACCTGAGGGTTTTGAAGGGTCAGGGGTGGGAGGTTGGGGGAACAGGTGGTGGGTGATGGGGAGGGCACGTTTTGCATGGAGCACTGGGTGTTGTGCAAAAAGAATGAATACTGTTACGCTGAAAAAAAATAAATAAATAAAATCTATTCTGTCTGGTAAAAAAAAAAATGAATAAGAATTTTAAAATGGAAAAATATGTAAAGGGCAATTCATATGCCAGAAATTATATAAAAATTTTTCAAATTTATTTTATTTATTCAAAAATTTTTTTAAGATTTATTTATTTATTTATTTGACAGAGAGAGAGAGAGAGAGAGAGACAGCAAAAGAGAGAACACAAGCAAGGAGAGTGAGAGAGGGAGAAGCAGGCTTCCCGCTGGGCAGGGAGCCTGATGCCGGCCTTGATCCCTGGACCCTAGGATCATGACCTGAGCCAAAGACAGATGCTTAACGACTGAGCCACCCAGGCGCCCCCAAATTTTTCAAATTTATTAATCATAAAATGCTAATAAGTAATAAATCATTCTTAATCACCTCTGAGATCACAGATATCAAAAAGATTCACAAAACTTGTAGGCATGAATGTATAGAAATGAGAGGAGGCATGATCAGTGGGTATGTAAACCATTATAGACTTTCTAGGAATCAATTGTGCAGTATTTGTCAATATATAATATGTATAAACATCTGACTCCTAGAAATTAACTTAAAATATAATTATATAAAGCAAGGATAATGATTCTACTATAGTGATCCTAACAGCTTGTTTTACAGAGAAATATCAAGTGAAGCTCAGTAGGGAATAGTATGATAATATTGATGAGGTATTGCTCAACAGGCTAGAATTACAGTGGGGGAAAAACAGAAAGCCCCTATCCTACTGGATTCTATATTCCAGTGCATTGAACAAATGACAAACAAGTGATTGATTTAAAATATTTACAAGTGCCATGAAAACTACCTAGGAACTAAACAGGCAGACAGAAGGGATGCGTTTTTGTTTTTGTTTTTAAAGATGTTTTATTTATTTATTTGACAGAGAGAGATCACAAGTAGGCAGAGTGTGGGCTGGGGAGCAGGCTCCCCGCTGAGCAGAGAACCTGATGCGGGGCTTGATCCCAGCACCTGGAGGCCATGACCTGAGCCAAAGGCAGAGGCTTAACCCTCTGAGCCACTGAGGCACCCCAGGGATGTGTTTTTGATAGGATGATTAAGGCAAGTATCTCTGATGAGATGAAATTTGAGCAGGGGCCAGAATAAACTGAAGAAATAAGCCTTTCACAGATCTGGAAGAACATTCCCATAGAGGACAGAGCAAGTGCAAACCACCTAACCCCTTTCTTCATCTAATCAGGCAACTCGGAGGAAGCCGGTGAGAAAGAAGCTGAAGGGAGGCTGATGGGGATGAGGCTGAGGATGTGGGTAGACACAGATTGTGTAGGCCTTGAAGGCTCTAGGTGTACGTATTCTTCTGGCAGGTGGGGAAGCCAGTGGGGGCCTGTAACATAAAGTGATCAGGAAAGGCCACTCTGAAGAACTGATCTAGGAGCAGAGGCCTGAGGGTTGAGGAACAATTAGCCAAGAAAAGATCTAGGAGTTGAATGTTTCGGACAAAGTGAAAAGCTAGTGTAAACATCTGGAGACCAAAAAGAGCTTAGTCTGGGGAGTAGAAAAATATTCCTGTCACCTCTAACATAGAGAAGAAAGCAGAAAGGAAAGTCATAAGAGAAGATAGATGTTTGTGCATTCGATAGAGGGGTTGTGGAGACCAGGGGAAGAGGGCTTCAGTGGGGAATGCAAAAGCTCTGTAGTGGTCATGTGACATATAAATATCTGTTATTTATCCATGTAGAAATTTCAGGTAGACAATTGAAAAGCCAGTTTTGGCCACAGAATGATCTCATGGCTGGAATGCCCCATCTGTGACTTAATTGATCAGGACTTTATTTGATCATAGAATTCATCAGTTTAAAAAAAAATGAACAAGTACCCTTTATATGTGCATTTCTTTATTGACATTTATGGTCATTCTAAAACATACACTGTAATAAAAAGTGTAAGAGAAGTAAAGAGAAAATTAGCAATATGCACTATATATAGCATATGCTTAGAGCAGATTTTCATTACTGTTGGTGACTGTCAATCTATATGTGAAATACTCTTCATAAATCCGATTTTGGCAGCTTCTTTAGATAGTAGTTGTATGCAGCTGATGACAAGTTAGTACTAGGAATAGATGTGTCACTCAGCCCTTTTCTTCTTGATGGGCTCTGTAGTCTTCAATTCTCAAGTGTCTTTGTGAGCCTCTTGAAAAGTTATTGTCTATTTTGTGAGTTAGTATAGTTAAAATTAGATTATAATAATTCTTAAATCAACTTAACTTGATGCATAAAAAATCCATTATATGGAAGTATTGCAAGTCAATGAATGATTAGGACAATTTAAAAAAAAAAAATTCAGTTCCAGTGTAGTTAACATATACTGTTACATTAGTGTCAGGTGTACAATAGAGTGATTCAGCAGTTTCATATATCACTTGGTGCCCATCAAGATAACTGTACTCTTAATCCAGATCACCTCCACCCACCTCCCATCTGATAACCATCAGTTTGTTCTCTGGAGTTAAGAGTCTGTTTGGAGGTTTGTCTCTCTCTCTCTCTTTTTTCCTCCCTTTGTTTATTTTTTTTTCCCCTTGAATTCCACAGATTAGTGAAATCATACAGCATTTCCTTTCTCTGACTACGTATTTTACTCTCTAGATCCATCCATGCTGTTGCAAATGGCAAGATTTCACTCTTGAAATCTGAATAGTATTCCATTGTACATACACCGCATCTTTATACCACAGTCATCACGGGCTGCTTCCATATCTTGGTCATTGTAAATAATGCTGCCATAAACACAGGGGTGTGTATATAACCCTTTGAATTCATGTTTTTATGTTCTTGTGGGTTAACCCCCAGTAGCGCAATTACTGGATCATAGGGTAGTTCTATTTTTAATATTTTGAGGAACTTCCATGCTGTTTTACACAGTGGCTGCCCCAGTTTACATTCCCACCAACAGTGCACAAAGGTTCCTTTTTCTTGATTAGGACAATTCTTTTAACTCTCATTTTTTGGAATTCCCAATCTTAGTATAATGTAGCCTATTTTTGTCATGTGACCATTTGATGTAGGAATAAAGTAGGATTTTTTAATAGTAAATATTAGTAAAGTTTAAAATTAAATATTAGAAGGATGTCTGGCTGGCTCAGTCAGAAAAGCATGCAGCTCTTGATCTTGGGTTTGTGAGTTTGAGCCCCACATTGGGTGTGGAGATTGTTTAAATAAATAAAACTTTAAAAAAAAAGTTAAATATTAGGAAACACTTATATTAACTACTAGTATAACTTAATTTTCCTATTTGTTTAATATAGAAATGAACATGAATTGAAGCCCATATTTTATTCTCTTACCTCACATCTTTAATACTCTATGGAGTGTTGTAGCCTACTTTAGAGATCTGTGTTAGGAGATAACGTTAA
This sequence comes from Meles meles, assembly GCF_922984935.1. NCBI lineage: Eukaryota > Metazoa > Chordata > Mammalia > Carnivora > Mustelidae > Meles > Meles meles. The sequence goes on from NC_060070.1 coordinate 74,644,878, forward strand.
GTGTCATCATAAATCCCAGATTAAAGCCTGGGTAAGCTAGTTCATGAATAATTATAATTGTAGATTACTTGACTTGTGTCACCTTATCATGTTCAGTTCTTTGAAAGAATAGTTTATCACCAAGGAACAAATAAGAAGAAAGAAAAAATGGTATTCATTTATTCCAATTTTCCCTTTAGAGTACATTATAAGATTATAATTCCTGACTTTTGTAGCCATAGGCCTTGTATTGGCCAATGGAATGAGAGCAGAAGTAATGTATATCATTTGGAGGGAGATGTTTTATGAACCTGTTCATAATCTAACATATTTCATTGTGGTAGACCATGTCAAAATGGAATCTTTGACACTTTGGGTCCCTAAATGACTATAATAATTAGATAGGTTTCCCTCATCCACCTGTAGTGGACATGTAATGGAATAAAAAATACACCTTTATTGTTTAAATCTTTAAGACTTTGATATTGTTATATGAGCATAATCTTAACTTCCCTGATTGATACAGGTTATATTTATTATGATTAGAACTGTACTTATTATCAATTTAAAAAAATTAAACATCAGACATACAAAGGAGACAGTCCTGTAATGCCAGAAAAGTTACTTGGTAATAATGCTACTGCATGTTCATGGGAAAGTGAGTTCACCATTCTGGGTCAGGAAACATTGTCCGTTGCTTCTTTAGCTACTCTCCATATTGTTAACATTACTGTTTATCACCGTTTGCCTCACTTGTGTAACCATTTTGACTTAAAAATTTGGCAAAAAAGGAAGTTTGCTTGCATTATGATCACATTCAATGAACTGGATTTTGAGACAGTTGGTTTTTCTGCTTTATAGAAATAGTGTATACACATGACTGGCAAATTGACAAATGCAGAAACATGAAATTATCAATTACTTCATCAGAGAAATACTATTAATATTTTATGCATTCTAATATTTATGAAATTTGGAATTAACTTTAAAAAAGAGAAAAATTGATGCCAAAATTCCTTTTCCCATGTTTTGTTTTTTCCCCCACAAGCTCCTTGGTTTAAGCCACCATAATTTATTGCCAGGATTATCAAAATATATGCTGAATTTCAGGTCCCCCTGCTTCTACTCATTCATATCTAAAATTTATTCTCAACATAGTATCCGGAGTCACACTTTGAAGTTGTACATCTGATTATGCCACTCCTGGCAGAAAGCCTCCAATGGCTCTCCATTTTTTTTTAAGTAAAAACTTTACAATGAGTAATAAGGCCCTCTATTTTTCCCTCCTTACTCCCATTAATTATATGAATTCCTGTTTAGCAGTCTCCTTCCAGCCATGCCAGCCTCTTCACTGTTCCTCAGACTTGAGGATATGCTCTTTTTTTTTTTAAAGATTTTTTTATTTATTCATTTGACAGAGAGAGATCACAAGTAGGCAGAGAGAGAGAGAGAGAGGAGAGAGGAGGAAGCAGGCTCTCCACCCAGCAAAGAGCCCAATGCTGGACTCGATCCCAGGACCCTAAGATCATGACCTGAGCCAAAGGCAGAGGCTTAACCCACTGAGCCACCCAGGCGCCCAAGGATGTGCTCTTAACTTAAAACTATGCTCATGCTCTTCCATGCTCCTGGCAAGCTCTTTTACCGGATGCCACCTTGGCTAACTCTTTTTTTTTTTTTTTTAAGATTTTATTTATTTATTTGACAGACAGAGATCACAAGCAGGCAGGGAGGAAGGCAGAAAGAGAGGAGGAAGCAGGCTTTTCATGGAGCAGAGAACCCAATGCGGGGCTTGATCTCAGGACCCTGAGATCATGACCTGAGCCGAAGGCAGAGGCTTTAACCCACTGAGCCACCCAGGCACCCCTTGGCTAGCTCTTTTATCTATGAGGCTTACCCTGGCCACCCTATTTGATACTGCAAATTTACCATCTTCCTTCTCTATATTCTCTTATCATGTTCCTCATTTTGTTCGTAGCGGAACATCTCTTTCCTACATACCATGTAAGTCACTTGTTGTTTATTTTTCTGTCTCTTCCTACAAGGTTTTTCTTGCAGTTTAATCGATGTATAATTTTCTAGCCTATAAAATTCATCCATTATAAGCGTACAATTAAGTGATTTTTTAGTACAATTTATAGAGTTGTTCAAGAACCACTGATTGTAGACCATTTCCATCTCCTCAAAGAAGTCTCTTGGACTCTTTCTTAATGATGGTCACTTGCATTTCCAGCCCTAGGCCACCACTGATATGCTTTCCATCTATAGACTTGCCTTTCCTTCACATTTCACATACAGTATTTAGTCTTTTGCATCTAGCTCTTTTTACTTAGCATAATTTTTGAGGCTCATTCATGTTGTAGCATATAGAGGTATTTTGTTCCTTGTTATTAGTATTTTATTGTATGGATAGACCACTTTTGTTTTCCAACACCCAGTAAAAGGACTCTTGTATTATTCCCTTTTGGAGATACTATAAATACTGTATCATTTTTACATTTCCATTTGCAATGTATTAAGATTTTTCAGTTTCTCCAAATCTTTACTGAAACTTTGTATTGTCTGTTTTTTATATTTTGCTCAATAGTATCTCACTGTAGTTTTATTTTAATTTTCTTATGACAAATGGTGTTGAACTTTTTTTTTCTTGTGCTTAATAGCAATTTGTCCTTTTTAAAATGAAATATCTCTTCAAATTTTTTTGCCTGTCTTTGTCTTCTTGTTATTGAGTTATTCTGTATACAAAATTACTATTTTTGGGGGGATGCCTGGGTGGCTCAGTCAGTTAAGTGGCTGCCTTCGGCCCAGGTCATGATCCCAGGGTGGTGAGATGGAGCCCTGCATCAGGTTGTCTGCTCTGTGGGAAGCCTGTTTTCCCTCTTGTGTTCCCTCTCTCGCTGTGTCTCTCTCTTTGTCAAAAAAATAAAATCTTTTAAAAAATTATTATTTTTTTATATAAAAATCTGTATAAAATCATTTCTGTATTCTGGGTATACAATGGCAAATATTTTCTTAATGTCATCTTTTGAAACACAAAATTTAAATTTTGATGAAGTCAAATTTATCAATTTTTTTTGTCCTTAGGGCTCATGTTTTTATTCTCATGTTACTAACCCAAGATCACAAAAGCTTCTCCCTATGCTTTATGTTGGAGGAGTTCCCCAGATGACCCCCAGTTTTGATGATTTTTTTAGGAATACAGAGCTCAGTAAAGCTGTTATACTCAGTTATAGTATATTATAGGGAAGGGATACAGATTAAAATCAGGAAAGGAAAATGGCATAATATAGGGCAGAGTTCATGAGAAAACAGGCAAAACCTGCCAGTTGTCCTTTCCTGGTGGAGGTATATGGAAAGTACTTAAATCTCGTAGCACTAATGTGTCACAACACAGAGTATCTCCAGTTTAGGGAAGTTCGTCTGTGCCTTCATGTCCAGGGTTTTTATTGGAGCAGTCACGCAGGCAGAGAATATTTGTTAACAGACCCTAGCTACTGAGTCTCCAGTCTCTGTAAAGGTCAGGTGAAACAGTGTGAATAAAAACAGGCATTCGTCATAAATCACATTGTTATCATATACTATCTGGTGTAGTCCAAGAATCCAGATGTACAGAAATACTATTTTCAGGGAGGATACTCCAAGGATTTAGGTTTTATCTCTTAGAAGCCTGTCAAAGGGCTAGTCCTTTCTTTGGAATGTCCAGGGTTTGAGCATTTCAACCCGTTACTGCATAGTTTTCTTTTAGAAGAGTTTTATTTCTTATCTTTACATCGAGGATCTAGTTGAGTTAGCTCGAATTTTCTAAAGCCTTAAATTCAGGTAATGGAAGAACTAAGCAAATCTCTACACAGGAACAACTCAGGTTAGAAAATGTTCACTCTAATTGAGAGAATGAGAGGGTTATTCAAACAGGTATCTGGGTGAATGGCTTTCCAAGCCTAGGGAACATCTTCAGCAAAATGTTATGGCAAGGATGTATTCACATATTTCAGGGAAAAAAGTGAGAAACCAGTGAGATTGGAAGGAAGAGGAGAGTGATCAGAAATTATATCAGAGAGGAAATCATGCAGAGCCCCATATAAGGGCCTTTGTACATTCCAATTTACTCTTGAAAGAATCGGGAATGTGGACATACCAATCTAAATTAGGAAAACAACTAAAACAATGCTAGAATTCTCTTCACAATGAATTTAGACACCATCACCCATTTTTCTCACTCTTTATCAAGAAGGACAATGCTGATAAAACCACACATTTGCAGAAGTCAGAGCATAGTTTTGCTTCAATGAGTCCATAAATACAATGTTCAAATATGTTTCTTATAGCAAAATTTAAATATTGTGAAGATGTTTTTCCCCTTTTGGGAGATAAAACTTTTAAGCATCATATTTTGAATATAAAAATATTATTTTTCTCCCTCCAAAATCATGGAACTTATTTCTTAAAATTACATATCTATCTCCTTTCATTTCTTCCTTCTGTTCTTTCTTCCTTCTATAAAAGAATGAAATATGGCTTTTGTCCTTAAGAACTCCATAAGTCAGTAAAAGGAGATTGGTTTTTAAAATTTTAAAATTCGCTTTTAAAATTTATGAAACAATGCAAAAGGTGCTCTACTAGACAAGAACTGTTTTGAGAACACTGGGGAGAGCACAGCTTATGACCCAAGAAGTCCGAGAAAGATTGACAGGAGGTGGTGGCATTTTTTGCTTCGTGCTACAGCCTATGTGGAAGATGAGCAGGTAAGTAAGAAGTTCTCAGAATGAGAGAAAAGTGCTTAGAGTGTTTTACAAGCTTGAACATTCAAAATATGGCTCAGGAACAGCTCAGGGAATAGTAGGTAATCAGGTAATTACGGACGTATTTTGAATGGCTTCTGAACTGTAATAAAGATACTGAATTTATTCTGTAATCAATAGGACTTTTAAAAGATGTTACTTTGTAGTGTGTTTTTCTGATTACAAAAAGTCAAAAAGGCAAAAAAAAAAAAACCCAAAAAACAACAACCCCCCCCCCATCCATGCTAGTTTGTGTAGATGTAAGACAAACACCAGAAATTAAAAGCAGCTCTAAATATGGGGACTAGACAGAATCTGTTGGTCTTTTTGGGTACAGTCTTCTGAACTTGAAAGTATATGAGAAGCAGTGAGCAACTGGGAGGAGCTGATGACAGACCTGAGGTTCCTGGATTAAGTAAATGTGGTAGATGACTTAAAAATATGACTTTGAAGAGTTATTACAAGAGCAGCAGTGGTTTTGAAGATGGAGGCATGATTCAGTTAGAGTCCAATGAGTTTAAAGCTGCCACAGAAGGTTCAGATGCAAATGAATATTGGACCATCAAAAACGTTATGTCTGACTTAAAAGGAGTAGTAGAATTACCAGGTTTATCATTACAAATTCGTAAGTGGATGAAAGAAGACTTGTTTCTTCAGGGATTGTCCTATAGTCCCTATGTCAGGTCCGAAGAAATATGTGGGTCTCAGTGAAGACCACATTGGAGGTGTGGACAGAGGAGGAGCGTGTCAAGCCAAACAGCAACAACAGAACCCCCCAAACCCTCAAATCCTCCTGTGTGTTGGTGGAGAAGCAGGAAAAAGTAAGGTAGTTCAATGATGAAAAGAAATGGCATAAAGCACTAGATTAAGAGAGTGTCAGGGATAAATGTTTGCTTTCAGCACATGGTTTATGGTAGGTAATTAATTTTAATGGTAGCCCTATATCCTGAAGCCTTATTATGGGCCAGGCACTGTGCTCTGCCCTTTGTATATAGATTTGGGTGTGTAAGTGTATGTAATTCATATATAAATATATTTTATATGTGTTTGTCTATCCATAAATATATCTAAATATATCTAACATGACATATGCAAATAAATGAAACTTTATATATGCTTATCTGTACACAAATTTAGTGTTAATATGTGTAAATATAATTCATAATGTTTATAAAGACATTTAATCCTTGGAGGTATCTTGTGAGATGATTATTATTATTTCCATTTTCAAGACCACCACCTATTTGCCATTATCACTTGCCTCTGGCCCAAGGATAAAACTTAGGGCTTTTTTCTTGCTCTGCTCACCCGAAGAGCTTATGAAATTCTGTAGTGAATCCTATCATTATAGACCATCCATGTTTTTAATAACTTATTACTGATTAATGACTGTGATTGTAATTTGATAAGTATGACATTAAATAATTAACTCTAAAAATGGTTGAATAAGTACAGTGAATAATGATACTTAGTGAATTGTGCATTATATGAACATGACTTTTATGGATTTGATGCATATATGAGAGTTCATATGGCAAAAAATTACACCTGTTTTAATGCCAACATAATTATTTATGGCTAATTGAACTTAATTTTCTTTAGGCTTACTCAGCTAAGGACATGATAGTAAAAGCAGGGCAAATCTGAAAATTATGGCATTGCTTTCAATAAGCATTTATTCAGGGGCGCCTGGGTGGCTCAGTGGAATAAGTCTCTGCCTTCAGCTGAGGTCATGATCTCAGGGTCCTGGGATCGAGCCCCGCATCGGGCTCTCCGCTCAGCAGAGAACCTGCTTCCCCCTCTCTCTCAGCCTGCCTCTCTGCCTAATTGTGATCTCTATCTGTCAAATAAATAAATAAAATATTTTAAAAAATAAGCATTTATTCATATTTCATGGGGTTAAAGTATTCAGGCACAAAAAATCTTTTTTTCTCTTTTTGAGAAACCACTATCACAACAGTGATAGTCTTTCATGTGGTCTTATGAGGAATGAGATTATACAAAAATCTAAGGAAATATGGCCTGCCACATTTTTAAAAAAGAATTTTAGCAAATCAAAACAGAATACCAGTATTTATCTACATGAATTTATACTTTATATATTTATTTATTTATGTATTTTTAAGAGATTTATTTACTTATTTTAGAGAGAGCGTGTGCACGCGACAGCATGGGGAGGGTCTGGGGGAAGGGGAGAGTGAAAGATTCTCAAGCAATCTTCCTATTGACCAGGAACCCGATGTGGGACTGGATCTCATGATCTCATGACCCCAAGCCCATGACCTGAGCCGAAACCAAGAGTCAGACACTTAACCAACTGAGCCATCTGGGCCGCCCAGTATATGTATAAATATTTACTAAAGACAAGAAAACAATATTTCTAAAGTGGGGTTTTTCTGCATGTTTGTAACATGTTCTGTTGAGCTTCACAGTCATGAAACTGTGGTTGAGAGTTAGGACAGCACAAGTTCACAGATGTTGAAAATTGAAAACTTTTTATATCTAAGCTTTTTTTTTTTTTAAGATTTTGTTTATTTATTTGAGAGAGAGAGAGAGAGAGACGGAGATAGCGAGAGAGAGCTTGAGCGGGGAGAAGGAGAAGCAGGCTCCCGACTGAGCAGAGAACATGGGGCTTGATCCCAGGAGCTTGGGATCATGACCCAAACTGAGGACAGATGCTTAACTAACTGAGCCACCCAGGCACCCAGAGCTTTAAAATGAGGTAAAGCTCATTATATCTCCAAATTTAAAATTGATAATGATTTATGAAATAAATGGAAATCTGCTTTGTTTCTGCCACTGGCATATATAGCTGGACACTAAAGTGAGTATTCAGAAAACTTAAATATTTAGTTTCATTAAAAAATATGAATTGAAATTATATTTGGTAATATGCAAAAATTACACTTGTAGCTACATTCTTTTACAGCGTAATATTGTTTGAAATTATGTTGAATTTTTTTCTATGAAAACTGTGGAACCTTGTTTTGTTATCTCGGACTTGACACCTCAGTTAACTGTATAATTTGGCTCCTAGAATGCCTTCAGGCCATACACTATGGGTCAATGAGAAGGTACCCTTTCAGTGTAAATTAAACATTACATTAAAAAAAATAAGAATCAAAATGTTTGAAGTTTCAAAATGTAAAAGAATTTTAAAAGTTCAATGCTTTTTGGTTTGTGGGCTTGAATGGAATACTTTTTTCCTTAAAATTTAGCTCAAACAGGGCTTATTTTAGGAGAAAGTCCTAAAATAGGTACATTAACAACAAACAAAAGCAGCTCAGAGAAGAGTAATTGCAGTTGTATTACAAACAAAAGCTGTAGAGCAAAGTAACTGCCAGAAAAATTTTTGTGTTGTTTACTTAAGTGGAGATGTTCCAAAATGTGGACATTTTTGTATAATGGAGTACATTATTCACATCTGTAGTGGAGTATTCACACTTAAACATTTCTAACCTATTTATTGTTAAGTACCGATCTTGACTATGCAATACAAAGTTAAAAAATGGAATGCTGGCATATGTTTTGCATATAATCATGTAAATACAGATTATTCACATGCTTACTTCATTTTGTAAGTATAAAGAAATGACTGAGCAAGAGGTTAAGTAAAAATTGTATTGTCTGCTAGATTTTCAGATGCTATGAAAATGGGCATTTTGGTTTGGGATATTAATTTCCTAAATTCATTTTATCTTATTTTATTTTTTTTACAGATTGATTGCATTTATTTATTTTTTTTAATTTCTTTTCAGCATAACAGTATTTGTTGTTTTTGCACCACACCCAGTGCTCCATGCAATACGTGCTCTCCCTAATACCCACCACCTTGTTATTTTTTTTAAGATTTTATTTTTTATTTGACAGAGAAACACAAGTAGGCAGAGAGAGAGGAGGAAGCAGGCTCCCTGCTGAGCAGAGAGCCCAGATGCAGCCCTGAGATCATGACCTGAGCCAAAGGCAGAGGCTTAACCCACTGAGCCACTCAGGCGCCCTCCTAAATTCATTTTAATTGGTAAAAATTATTGGTCTCAATTATTTCACATTGAGCAAGATTTACAAAAGGAAGAGAATATAGAAATTTTGCCTTAAGTGTGGTAGTTCATGTTTTTGTATATTATGTATACAAATATTTTTGTATATTATGATACTGATTAATTTTTTTAGGCACTGCTAAGTGACTAGTGAATAAGTATTGAGAATGGAAGAGAAAGTAACTTCAAGTAATGTGTAAAAAAATCTGAAAAATTATTTTTAGAAATGTCTTTGGTGCAACGTCCAAATTCTTGAATTTAAAAACTTTACATTTTAATTAGCACATCTGCTTTGTTTACTACCAGTAAATATTTAGAATCACTTCCCTTTTTAAAAACTAAGACTTAAAAGCCATAAGATGGCATTTACTTAAATAAGAAACATATCTTTTTTTACATGAAATAATGCTTTTTAAATGGTAATGAATGGTCCTTATTTAAAACTTTGTTAAAGAAAAATAATTTACTGGAAAATGGAGCAAGTTTTCTACCAATCTGTGTAATGAAATTGGCTATCCAATTTTCTGATTCTTTTGAACAGTAATTAGATTTTAAAAGTTTTAGTCTAGGGTAGAAGTGTTGGTTTTAGTGATTCAGCATTTGTGTCAGTTAGGGAAAGAACACCTAACCCGTAAACAATGCGCCAATTCTAACCACAAACTCAAGTACTTTTTTTTTTTTTGACTTCTCAATTGACATCAGGAAAAGCTTAAAACATACCTCAACAATTTTTTTCCAGAACTCCTGAAATCAAATCATGTTAGTTTTGAATTAACCATTCATTGTCAGAAACCACTCTGCTTTTGAACATTAATACCATAGTAATTTAAAATTCTATTTAAATATAGTGTATATAATTTATTACAGAAGTTAAAATCTGCAGCGATTTAGCATGTTAAAAGAATTTATAGAATCTTGAAAATGATGGAAATTTGAACTTGTCTTAGGTCAGAAACAGGCTGACCCTTAACTCTTCCCATTCTCTCTTCCTTCCATTCCCCTTTGTACCTTAGTCAAATGAGATCGGAGAGATATACAGGTCTTTGACAGTAATGTATTGTATAATATATTTATACAGTAGGTGTCATCTCCATTATTGTTCTCTTAATTTATTTGTGCTTTCTTTGAACGAAAACACTGGGTTTTATTTTATACCACCCCCGCCCCCCCGCATGTTTTACTACAGTACATAACGGGTACTCAAAGTACTTTACTGTTAAGGAGCATTGGTAAATATATCCAATATATATATTCCAGATCAACTATACAGGCATTATGTTCTTTTAAAAAATCAGAAGAACGCGGTGGTTATGACCGTAGTGATTCAATTAGACCCGGCCAGGAGTTGGGGCAGAAGTGGGCTCAGGAGTCATAGATTAAGACCTCCGGAGGAAGGTTACTGCAGTTGTACCTCCGTGGCCCCCGGGGGAAAATCTGAAACAGAGGACCGGCCCGGGGGACGGCAGATTGTAAATCCTGGAAGACCAGCTCAGCTAGACACGTCAGGTCGGAAACCCGAGCACTGGGCGGACAGCTCCAGCTCCTGAAATACCAGCCATAGGCTGGGCGGACGGGATGCGGCTGCCCCGCCTCTGCCGCCCCTCCCGCCTGGTGTCGCAGGCACAGCCGCCTCAGCAGACTGAAGCAGCTCACTCACCCTCCTTCCCTAACAGCCCTAAGGATCCGTTTTCTTTTTTTTCCCCTACACCCTGTCCCCGAATAAAGTGCCGGTTTTTTAAAACGTAATTTTCTACATTTCTAGTAAATCTACTCCTTTTAGAATGAGACAGCATTCTAGAGCAACGAAACGAACCTTGTTTTATAGAGGCAGACACTTAGCTAACGTTATGTTTTTGTGCATTTATTCCATGTCAGGACACGCTTTTTTGTAACATATGCTCGACAGGTTTTGTGATCACTCCTGGATTGCCACAGTTTTTGTGCACTATTAGATCATTTGAACTTTCAGATAATGTGCCTAAGGGAGGTTTCTTTTTTTCAGTATAAAAGTATTATCTTGAAGTAGATTTTTTAAAGTGGACATTTAATAAGCTACTTATTATTGTAACACATGCTTTAAAACTTATATGAGTGATAGAAGTAACCACTAGAGATAGAAGTAAGAATGAAAATTTTAATTTCTGCTACTAAGAACATTTTCTTCTTACTTGGAATACTGAGCCATTCATTTGCAAATTCTCATTAAAAATTTGACAGTGAAATTAACTAGTGATTGATGCCATTCATCTAACAAGTGACCTATGGCATTGTGTTTTTACTGTTGGGCTTCATGCTAGTTGCTTTTCTAATTTATATTCCTTTGAATAAAGAAAAGGAGAATTATTAAGAAAATATCATGCTTTAAAGAAAAACACAGGCTCACCGCTCCGTTAAAATTCAGCAGCTTTTGGGGTACCTGGGTGGCTCAGCCAGTTAAGTGTCTGCCTTTGGCTTGGGTGGTGATCCCAGGGTCCTGGGATGGAGCCCTGCATCAGGCTCCCTGCTGGATTGGAAGCTGGGTTGCTGCTGGGTTGGAAGCCTGCTTCTCCCTCTCCTGCTCCCCTTGCTTGAGTTCCCTCTCTCCCTGTGTCTCTCTCTGTCAAATAAATAAAATCTTCAAAAAAAAATTTAGCAGCTCTTACTTATTAAAGTAAACCATTGATGAATATTAATTTCATGCTGTGTAATAAGAATTTAAAAAATCATACTAATCCCGCTGGAGAATATGAATGTTGTTGCAAACTGACCAGAATTGATTTGGTCACTCACCATTATTAGGTTATTTTTGATAAACATGTATTGCCCTCAGTCCTTGGAAACACATGGTCACGTGCAGTAAAATAAAACCTTAGATCAAATTTTGTGAAATGTGAAACACTTATTTGCAGCCAGGCATAAAAACAGTTATATGACCTGGGTGTCAGCTCGATGTAGGCCTGGTTGTTTGTCTTTTTACAAGCTCTGATAACACCTTGCAGGAATGGTTCATTAGAGATGTCAGCAATATTCCAGAAGTGGAATCCAGTTACCTTTCTAATTAATGTCAGAACGGCTTTGAATCAGCCACTGAATCAGGGCTGTGAAACATAGAGCCCATGTTGAACTTACTAGATTCTTTTACCCCTTTGCAAGGCAGGCATGTCCATGTTACCTTTAGAATTAATCAACATAGTTTCAACATCACTCATTTCACCAATGAAGTAGTATTACTAATATTCATATTTCTAGTTAAGAAACTTCTGGGGGCACCTGGGTGGCTCATTGGGTTAAGTCTCTGCATTTGGTCCAGGTCATGATCTCAGGGTCCTGGCATTGAGCCCCATATCGGGCTCTCTGCTCAGCAGGGAGTCTGCTTCCCCCTCTCTCTGCCTACTTGTGATCTCTCTCTCTCTCTCTCTCTCTAAAAAATAAATAAAATCTTAAAAAAAAAAAAAGAAACTTCTGTGTTAATAGGAGATAAGTGTAGGTGAGACCTGTGGTAGTTGTTTAAAGAATATGGACTTCAGATTAATCTTTTGTGTATTAATTAGTCACCTTGAGTTTATATTTCTGATTATTGTGCTTCAAATGTTAACACGTTCCTCATGTCTTCCCTAGGGGGGCTATAGGTTAAAACTAATGAGCATACACATAGGTACCTCACTGTCTATACTGAAGTATTTGAAATAAATGACATGCACATGATGGTCATGTCTTCATACATGTCCCAGATACTCTATTCTTCTAGCTCTCAGTGGAGATTTATCCTTAGAGTTGCTTTTTTGGTTTTGCTCTTAGAGTTTTATCTAAGTCCTAAATTTGTAGGATTTCTCAGGCTGACATATGTAGTCTGGATTCCTCTTTACCTAGTTACTGATTTGTAACAGTATTTCACAAACCCAAGTAAACTTTGGAATCTACTGGGGAATTTAAAAATTAAAAAGAAAAAATCTTAAAAAAAAAAAATTCTCCTGGGTTCCACCCCAGAGAATCAGATTTAGAATTCTTAAAGTATAGTGCAAGAATCTGGATTTTTTAATTTTTCCTGATTAGTTTTTGTGCAGCCCATTGGCAAAGAGCTGTTTAAGAGGAACTAGATGGGACCATCTCTGCTTGAGGATGAGCATTTGATAACAGAAACAATATATCAAGAACTGAGCTCCTTGGTCCCCTGCCAGTTTTTTTCTTCTTGTTAATCATCATTCACTCAGTGCCCCAGCTTCACAGTCTGGAAGTCATTTTGGCTCATTTTTCTACTTTTACCAGTTTATGGAGGGCCATTTCAGGTTTGCAGCTGCCATTCTATTCAGGCTCTTGTCCAGCGGTACCTGTAACACGTCTCATTGCCCCTGGTCTTTTGTGACTCTGCAAGCAGCTCCTGGGAAAGCTATCGTAGAGTCATAGCACTGCATTGCCTGCAGTTCAAATTACTGTCAAGTTTTCTCCAACTCCTGACTTTTTATTTTGTAATCAGATCATCTTGGAAAGATATTTGACGTCGGATAATCCTTTAACACCTGTTAATTTAAATCTGAAAAGTGATATATTTTCTTTCCGGAATGCCCTTTCCATCATTTTTAATAACCAGCCATCCAGATTGACTCCTTTTGGCCATAATCACATTTTAACTACTTACATGTATAAGAGAGTCTACTCTAACTTGTTTGTTGCTGACTTCATTAACATGAGAGGACAATCAAGGTGCTAAAAGGATGCCCAAACTGACGGAGCTCTGAATCACTTTATCCACAACAAAATCTAGGCTCTCTTCTAAGCAACCCCCCCCCGCCGCCTTTCCTTAGTAGGAAAAGGAAATTCTATTTAGTATAGAAGCCACTAGCCATATGGTGCAATTTACATTTAAAATTAAGTAAATTTAAAATTTAAGTTCCTTAGTCAATAGTTTCATTTCAGGTGCTCATGAACTTCATGTGGCTATTAGCTGCAGTGCTGATAGCTTACATTATACTATGTCCATCACTAAAGAAAGCTCTATTGGATGGTGCTGCTCCAGAGTTTCTCAGGGAGCCCCAAAGGTGAAAGAGGCTCACATGTCTTCTAATATTAATATAACCCACTGCCTCTACCTCTGCTACCACTCTCCTAAGGACTTACTGCAGTTTTGTGGTTATAAATTTTCTTGGCTGCTTCTACCACTTTACCTTGTCTGAATGTGTTTGTGTTCGACTCAGGCTTTCTCAGTCTGTCACTGATGTGGAAAGTTGCAGTGCAGTATGTGCATAGCACGCACGCGCACACACACACACTCAGTTAAATTGTACTATTTTGAGATGATTGCAGATATGCACACACTTTCTAAGTCAAACTATTTTGAGATCATTGTGGATTCATATGCAACTATAAGCAGTGATCCAGAGATCCCACATATCCTTCACAGTTTCCCTCCATTGTAACATCTTTTTTTTTTTTAAATATTTTTTATTTATTTGACAGAGAGAAATCACAACTAGGCAGAGAGGCAGGCAGAGAGAGAGGAGGAAGCAGGCTCCCTGCAGAGCAGAGAGCCTGATGTGGGGCTCGATCCCAGGACTCTGGGATCATGACCTGAGCCGAAGGCAGAGGCTTTAACCCACTGAGCCATCCAGGCGCCCCCCATTGTAACATCTTACAAAGTAATTGAACACTATCACAGTGAGGATATTGATATTGATCTATTCAATATACAGAATATTTCTATCTCATTACTCAAGTTGCCCTTTTATAGCCGCACCCATTTCCTCCCCACTTCCCCCATCCCCTCCTTAACCCCTTTCAAACATTAATCTGTTAAGCATGTTTATGGTTTTGTCATTTCAAAATTTTTTTCACATTTTTATTTAAACTGTAGCTAGTTAACATGCAGTGCAGTATTGGTTTCAGGAGTACCATTCAATGGTTCATCAGAATAAGTGCCCTCCTTAATACCCACCACCCATCATCACCCCCCCACCTCCCTCCCTTCCATCAACCCTCAGTTTGCTCTCTATCATTAAGAGTCACCTTTGATTTGTTTCCCTCTCTTTTTATCCCCCTCCCATATATACATGTTTTGTTTCTGAAATTCCACATATGAGTGAAATGGAATTTGTCTTTCTCTGACTTTTTGCTTATCAAAATACACTCTAGCTCCATTCACATTGTTGCAAATGGCAAGATTTCATTCTTTTTGATGGCCGAGTAATATTCCTGTGTGTGTGTGTGTGTATGTGTGTGTGTGTGTGTGTGTGTGTGTGTGTGTGTACCATATCTTCTTTACCTGTTTGTCAGTCAGTAAATATCTATGGTCTTTCCATAGTTTGGCTCTTATTGATAATGCTGCTATAAACATTGGGGCACATGTACCCCTTCAAATCTGTATATTTGTATTCTTTGGGTAAGTACCTAGTAACACAACTGCTACATTGTAGGGTAATTCCCTTTTTAACTCTTTAAGGAACTTCCATACTATTTATCAGAGTGGCTGCACCACTTTGCATTCCCACCAACAGTGCAAGAAGGTACCCCTTCTCCACATCCTTGCCAACATCTATTTTTTCCTGACTTGTTAATTTTAGCCATTCTGATTGGTGTGAGGTGATATCTTATTGTGGTTTTGATTTGTATTTCCCTGACGATGAGTGATGTTGAACATCTTTTCATGTGTCTGTTGGCCATTTTATGTCTTCTTTGGAAAAATGTCTATTCAAATCTTCTGCCCATTTCTCAACTGGGTTATTTGTTTTTTGGGTGATGAGTTTGATAAGTTCTTTATAGGTTTTGGATACTAAGCCTTTATCAGTTATGTCATTTGCAAATATCTTTTCCCATTCCATAGGTTGCCTTTTAATTTTGTTTAGTGTTTCCTTTGCTGTGCAAAGCTTTTTATCTTGATGTCTGGGTAGTTCATTTTTGCTTCTGTTTTCCTTGCCTGTGTTGATGTGTCTGGTAAGAAGTTGTTATGACCAAGGTCAAAGAGATTGTTGCCCCTGTTCTCTTCTAGGACTTTCATGGTTTCCTGTCTCCCATTTAGGTCTTTCATCCATTCTGAATTTATTTTTGTGTATGGTGTAAGAAAATGGTCCAGTTTCATTCTTCTGCATATTGCTGCCCTGCTTTCCAACACCATTTGTTGAGGAGAATGGTTCCCCCCTCCACCCCATTGAGTATTCTTTCCTGCTTTGTCAAAGATTAGTTGACCATGTAGTTGTGGGTCCATTTCTCGGTTCTTTATTCTGTTCCGTTGATCTATGTGTGTCTGTTTTTGTGCCAATAACATACTGTCTTGATGATTAAATCTTTGTAATATAGCTTGAAATACAGAATCTTGATGCCTCCAGTTTTGTTTTTCTATTTCAGAATTTCTTTGACTATTTGGGGTCTTTTGTGGTTCCATTCATATTTTAGGATTGTTTGTTCTAGTTCTGTAAAAATGCTGATGATATTTTGATAGGGGTTACATTAAATGTGTAGATTGGTTTTGGTAGTATAAACATTATAACAATGTTTGTTCTTCAAATCCATGAACGTGGAATGCTTTTCATTTCTTTATGTCCTCTGCAGTTTATTTCATAGGTGTTCTATAGTGTTCAAGAGTACAGATGTTTTACCTCTGTAGTTAGGTTTTTTCCTAGGTATCTTACTGTTTTTGATGCAGTTGCAAATGGGATCAATTCTGTGATTTCTTTTTCTGCTACTTTGTTACTGGTGCATAGAAATGCAACAAATTTCTGCACATTGCCAGAGGGTATGTAGCTATCTCCTCTGTTTTAGTATTCTTATTGGTAATTTGTATTTTGTCTCTTTCTTTTTCAGAATTGCTAGTGATTTGTTAATTTTATTGATCTTTTCAAAGAATCTTCTTTTTGGTTCATTGATTTTCTCTCTTTTTTTTTTTTAAATTATTTTTCTTTCCAAGTTCCTGAAGAGCTTATATTATTGATTTGAGACTTTTTGCCCTTTTAAATTTTTATTTATTTATCATATTTATTCATTCATTTATTTAAAGTTTATTTACTTTTTAGTATCTCTACACTCAACATTGGTCTTGAGCTCACAACCCTGAGATCAAGAGTTGCTTGTGTTCTGACTCAGCCAACCAGGTGCCCCTGCCCTTTTTAATATATAAACGTTTGGTACTATATATTTCCTGCTTAGTACTTCCTTATCTGTGTTCCACAAACTTTGATGTGTTGTATTTTCATTTTCATTTCAGATCACCTTATTTATATACATATGTATATACATATACACATATATACACATATATACAGTTCATGTGTATACATATATACACATCACTGTATACATATATAATATATAAAGTGTGTGTACATATATACACATAAACTGAACTGAATGAAAATCCATTTTCTTTCAACCTGCCTATTGTTATACTTGAAATAAGTCTCTTGGAATTAATATATAATCAATTCATGTTTCTAAATCTGCTCTATCAAGCTATGTCTTTTTATTGATACATTTAGACCATTTACATTTAATGTAACATTGATATATCAAGGCTCAAATCAACATTATATCTCTAGTTTTTTGTTTGGTTTCTGGTTTTTGTTTCTCCAACCAGGCATGGAGTGCACTGCTTCATTATTGTCAGGTGGGCTTATAAGTTCAGTCTCCCCCTTTATCCTCTCCTGACACATGAAGGGGAAGCTATCCTCCTTCCTGCTGGCCAGAGTGGAAGCACTGGCTCCTCATTTGGCCTTCACTGGCACCACTCGATGAGAGGGATGGCAGTGCCTCATTATTATAACTCACATGGCCTTATGCTGGGGAGGTGCCTCATTACACTGGACAGTAGTGAAAGTCCTGATTTTTCAGTAGACATCTTTTGACATCACTCCAGTGGTGAGGGGAGAGGGCACCTCAATACTCATGGGTGAGGGTGAAAGTCCAGACTGTTTTCATGGTTTCCCTGACAGGGATCAGGGGCTTATTACTGGCTCACAATAATGTAAGTCCCATCTCAACTCTATCTTTCTTGATATCATCCCAGCAATGGGTGGGTGAATGTCTAATTACACTAATCAAGGGTGGAATTCTAAGATCTCCATACATTCTTTCCTGTGTGAGCCAAATTCTTTTCTGTGGTATAAGGTAGTTGTCAAAAGATTTTCTTTCTTACTATGCTGTTCCTTTCCTGATTGTTTAGCTAGAGAGAACAGGATTTGTGGAGGTTTTGTTTTGTTTTGTTTTGTTTTTGTCTGTACCCATTGGCATTTCTAGGTTGCCAGTTTCTTCACCTTTAAGACTGTGATATATGAGGTTAGGAAAATTTATGTCCACTTCATCTTCCCAGAAACAGAAGTCCCAGCTGCAATCTTTTAATAAAATTTTACTGTAACCTTGAGATTAGTATGCTTGACACTCAATAAATATTTGTTGAATGGTTTAACAAATAAATATACTACAGATATTACACTCAAGGAGCCCAGAAGCCCAGGGTCCTTCTCCTAGTATTGTGAAATTTTCTTTCATAGTAATTACCTTTTTTTTTTTTTTTAGATTTTTATTTATTTATTTCATAGACAGACAGAGATCACAAGTAGGCAGAGAGGCAGGCAGAGAGAGAGGAAGGGAGGCAGGCTCCCTGATGAGCAGAGAGCCCGATGCAGGGCTCCATCCCAGGATCCTGAGACTATGACCTGAGCCGAAGGGAGAGGCTTAACCCACTGAGCCACCCAGGTGCCCCTGAATTATCATTTTTTAATCATGTATTTGTATGATTCTTTTATTAATATCTTTCATTCTAATATATTAAAAATTTCATGAAGGTTGAGTCTGCATGTCATTTGCTCACCATTGAGCAAATAACATTATATCATTAGAATTTATCATAATTCTTCTGTCACACAGCATGTATTCAATTAATTTGTTGAATAGATTAAAAATGAAAAATGAATAATTTGATAAAGACACAAATAAACTGTCTTTCAGGGTGCCTTTCTTAATGGCTGTAGACCTGTAACCTTCCCTGCATAACAACTTCCATATGAGAGAGAGCATTTATCTTTTCCATTAGGAGTGTTCTTTGACCATTCCTCCCAACTCCTTAAATTATGTCAGACACATATACATAATAGCAATATTTATTTGACACATGAGGAAAATAGATAAGGCAACTTACAACCAGAGGTTACCAGCCAAAGCCAATGGTCATCTCAGACCCACCTCAACTGGTCACTTCAGGGAATGAGGAAATCAATTCTTTGGCACCCTTGTAAATTTGTAGCATACCAAGTTTCACTGATACAAGTTGGGAATAAGCTTTATTGCCATTCTCAAGTTTCTATTTTCTCTTCCACAATCTTCTCTTTCTTAGGATGATAAAGGGAATAGTGACTTTTTAATTCAGGGAAAGCCCTACCTTCATCTATAAGAGCACACTTATCTTTCATCTTGGCCAGGAAAAATCACACCAGCTTATAATAATATAACATTATATGGATTTGTTTGGTTTTAACATCATAGGGAATAATAATGATGATGTCAGTGATGGCTAATACTTGTTAAGCCCTATATAGATGCCAGGTGCTGATCCATATGCATCAAAAAATTATCTTCTTTGATCCTCAAAGTAACTATTTAAAGTAATGTTACTATTCTCATTTTAAAGATAAGGAAATTGAGGCACTATCTCCATTTTACAGATGAAGATACTGCCTGAGGTCATACATCTCTTAAAGACAGATCCTCAATTTTAACCCGACTCTAGAGGAATTCTTATCTGTGAATTTTACATAATTAAATGCCTATGAATGAATGAAGAGAGGAATTTTATGCATGTGCTGGTGTGTGTGTGTGTGTTTGATAGTTATATCTTTTCAAAAGAGATAAAGATTAGCCCTGAAATTCCAATCTGCACTCTCACCTCAGCAACAGACCTCCTAGATTTGGTGTTTCAAAGAAAAATACATGTCTCCCCACCCTGGCAATATAAGATTTACAGTCACAATGCAGCTTAACTTAAATCATGAAATATACATATCTTTCCCTCGCCTTTTGGATGAGTCTGTTAACTGTCCCCCTAACTATATCCATTCTCTCCTTTTGTAGTAACAAAGGTTTCATCTGTGAACACAACTGCCCAGTTAAAGATAACTGTTTGGGACATTTGATTAAGTTTTGGCCAAGGGTTGTTAAAGTATTTAAGTGTGAAATTTCTATTGCAAGCCAGTAAAACAATGGAAATGTTTCCTCCTTTTCTCCGTCTCTCTTTCATATTTTATTTCTCACTAACTGAAGATTTAGACATGTTATTAGGAGTGGGAGCAGCCATCTTAGAACCTAACAGGAAAGCCTCATGTTGAAGAGGTGAGAATTGTAATATAGAAAAAGCTGGAACCAATAATGACTTCATGTAAATCCTGACAAGTTACCACTGAATTGTTGAGAGAGAAATAGACATATTTTTGTTTGTTTGTTTGTTTGTTTAAGCAACTGTTTTGCAGTTTGCTTCAGCAGCTGAACTGAGCTTCTTGGGGTGAATTTACAATCATTCATTATTTTGTTTCTCAGTGTAGAGGAAACACTTTTGCCTCAAACATATCAATTAATATTACAGAGAAATCATTTGGCTAAGCACAGCTGCATGGAAGTCAGTGGTTGCCTCAGAGCTTTTCCAACAATAATGACTTATATAAGTAAAGGAGCTCTTCATGATTTGTTTGTTTGTTTTTTCCCACCCAAAAGAGAGGAACAGTCTTCAAAAAGAAAGTAGTCACATTTCCTTTTCTATAGCACAGAAGCCCCCCCCCTTTTTTCCCTTGGCTACTATTAATTCTATTAAATATCAAAAAACTTTAGTAAGCTTAGCCACAGTTCTCTGTGCCTAGCCCTAGTTTTCATTCTTTACCATTACTAGCTCACTTTTTTTCATTCTTTACCATTTGTATGTGCCTTTCACTTCTAGTTATCTAGAACCTAAACTAAAGGGATTTTTGTTTTTCTTTATTTGGTTGGTCGGTTGGCTTTTTGTATTTTATTTTCTGGTATTGTGCACTCTGAATTGTATAGGTTCTCAGTGGATGATAGTTACTGATTAATAAGATTGAATACTGGAAATTCTTTAAATATTATACCTGTCATCTCAATTAAGTGTGATTGCTTTCAAAACTTCATAGATATGAGGACAGTGAGCTCTTTAACATAGGGTGATTTAATATTTAGAATGTACTTTAGAATTTTCTTGTTTTAAAATTTCTCAGTCTCTTTTGAACATAAAATTTAAAAATATTATTCTTAAAAATTATATTAAAATTTAATCTGTTGCAGACTTTTATTTTTTTAAATATTTTATTTATTTATTTGAGAGAGAGAGAATGAGAAAGTGAGCATGAGAAGGGAGAGGTCAGAGGGAGAAGCAGACTCCCTGCTGAGCAGGAAGCCTGATGTGGGACTCAATCCCAGGACTCCAGGATCATGACCTGAGCTGAAGGCAGTTGCTTAACCAACTGGGCCATCCAGGTGCCCCTGCTGCAGACTTTTTTAATGATAAAACATATAAGAAAAATAATTTGATCTGTAAAAAATATATTTTAAAGTCACATAACTATATAATGATGTTAATCAGTGCTTATTTTAAAATTTTTACAAATAAGCACAGGGAAAAAAATAACAGAGAGAGAAACAAATCAAGAAATAGACTCTTAATTATACAGAACAAACCCTTTGTTACCAGAGAGGAGGGTGGGGGATGGGTCAAATAGGTGATGGAGATTAAGGAGTCCACTTGTCCAGATGAGACCGGAGTGATGTATGGAAGTGTTGAACTACTATACTGTACATGTGAACCTAATATAATACTGCATGTTAACTAACTCAAATTAAAATTAAAAAAATAAAATTTTTATTCACTGAGTAAAACTATAGACATTTTGGATAGTTACCTTATAATGAATATTGTACTTTATAGAAGGATTAGAGTAGTTTAATATATTTTGGAGACAATATAGATCTTTAGTCTCTCTTCACCTATCAATTATTTTTTTAAATTCTTCAGTAAATCAGAAAACAGGGGATGGGAAAGCAGGGCAAACAAAAAAAAAAAAGGAAAGGAAATTTTCAGTATAAGTCATACATAACACTTTACATATGTAAGGGGAGTGAGTTTCACCACTGCATTTCCACCCAAATATAGGCATTGAATACTTTCCTTATCAGATTATCAGTGCACTTCTGGGAAACAAGGATCCTACTCTCTGTTACAAATGAGTAAACATACTGAAAAGAGAATGCAAACACTGTGCAACTAATGTGAGGTTGATAAAATAAATTTTTTCACAAAGATAAAAACATCACTCATTGAAACATAAAATGAACACATGAAAGATTTTATTAAACTCAGTAAATGAGAGGACAGGTGATATATTAAAACCAGTTTGAAAACACACATACACACATTCAAAAATACAATCAGAAATGCTGAAATGAATTTTCCAGTATTCAAACCTGATTATCCTTGAATATGTAATGTTTAGGGTTATCTTTGTACAAGGCATAGGTCAATTGTATGTATAGTGGGGAAATTTATTTTTATTTAAGTGGAAAATAATCACTTGCATTGCTATAGCTAAATAACATTTACATTTCTATCAATTTTCTGTAAGTCAATTTAGTGCCATTCAAAGATGCATATCTCTATAGAATCCGACAATTTCTAAAAGGTCTGCTAGATGATACTCAGCTTTCCACTAGAAGGACAGCTCTTACTCTTTTTTGCTCTATACAAGTCTTGGACAACTTTTTTCTGACAAGCTTTAACAAGATCTTGATCCATGGTGTATAGTAAAGGGTTAACTCAACAGCCTTTGGATGTTCAAATTCTGCATAATCTAAAGAAAGGGTTGACTTTTGACTGGCTCCTTTGGAATATCCTGCCTAATAAGAGTGTATACTTTGGAACTTGGGCTATTCTAGATGGCTTTATTAATGATGTGGCTTATGGTGAATGCCAGTTCTTGTTCGGCTGGGGTCCTGGGACATGCTGTATTACTTTGACCTCTGAGGGGGTTGCTGAACATTGAGTAGTTAAGGTCAGTCTTATGGATACTCCATACCTATTTGACTGACCTCTAAATAAGATCCCTGGACACCAAGCCTCAGGTGAAATTCCCTGGTTGGCAATAATTTGTATATGCTGTCATCCACCATTGCTGGTCGAATTAAATTCTGTTCATGTGACTCCACTGGGAGAGGACAACTAGAAACTTGTCTCCTGGACTCTGCCCTCTGTGTCTTTTTCCTTTGCTGATTTTAATCTGTAACATTTGTCTATAATAAACTATAAGTGTAAGTATAACAGCTTTCCTGAATTCCATGAGTCCTTCTAGTAAGTCGTCAAACCCGAAGGTGGACATAAAGACCTCCGTAAGTATGGATCGACTTAATTTTTACTGGGCATTCAGGCCTCATTGAGGAAGGACCTTAAAAGATGTAAGAAGCTGAGAAACTGGGCTTTTTTTTCATGTATATGTAGTATTTATTATAATGGCGATTTATCTGGGAGTGCAATTACAGATTCCTGGAGTTGATCATAAAGGACATTGGGTAGGCTGCTTATGGATGTCTCTGTACCTCTCCCCAACTAATCTCCAAGATGATTCTCCATTGAACTCAACTCTCTTCTTCCCAGTAGCCTCTCAAAAGACAGCCTTGGATTCCTCTATTTTCTTTACAAATTACCTTCAAAGCATAAATTCTGTGACCTTCTCTTTAAAACCTGGCTTTTACTTCTCTCAGTAAGAAATAGCTTTTATAAATCAAAAGCTTTGATTTACAAAACTAATTTGTTTCCTGGTATGGCACAAAGAGCAAATTTTGGAAATAAAAAAATAGGGTATTAGATTTTTTTTTCATCTTTGCAATTTGAAAAAAAATCCTAATTCTTTTGCAGCCAGACAATTCCTTTATGTCATGCACTGAGTCTCCCTTGTCTACAATCTACAATATGATAATCTTCCATTATTTGATTCTTAAGTCACATACAAAGATTTTGGCAGTTGTGGGAAAAAAGAAAAAAAAAACATTGTCTTCTTCCAGTAAAATCTCTCTTTTCAGGATTATAATCTCCCCAAGTATTGAAAATTCTTTGTGTCTCACACCTAAATAAAAGGAGACTAAATCTCTCTCCTTGACTGGAGAAATAAACTTCATGTCCTGGCTTTAATGGTAGAAGAAATACAGAGAGGAATCCAGTTACTGGTGAGGAATTATTTGCTTAAATTTACTACTCAGCTGTAGGACATTTTAACTTTTTCTTTTATAGAAATTACTTTGACTCACTGGTTGGTAAAGCCAAACGTTGCTAGTGTGAAATAGCTGCCTTATTACTTGCACAAAGAATTTTAGTTTTGTGGCCAGTTTCATCCTCAATAGACATGATGGACCGTTCCCTGGCATGCACAAGGGCATGCCTTTTGAGAGGCAGGATACACATTACGCACCTTTGAGAATGCCATTCACATCCTTGTAAGTGGTGCTATAAGTAGTTATATAATGTGGCAGCCTATGCTCTGAGGAGTGGCCCCGAACATATTTCAGTTGTTTGACAGCTTTGTTAGAAAGGACAACTGTGACAGCTATGTTCAAACATTTTGTTGTTGTTGTTGTTGTTGTTTTGTTTTGGTTTTTTAAAAATTTATTTATTTATTTTTCATTGTTTTTGCACAACACCCAGTGCTCCATGCAATACGTGCCCTCCCTATTACCCACCACCTGGTTCCCTCAACCTCCCACCCCTGCCCCTTCAAAACCCTCAGGTTGTCTTTCAGAGTCCATAGTCTCTTATGGTTCGCCTCCCCTTCCAATTTCCCTCAACTTCCTTCTCCTCTCCATCTCCCAATGTCCTCCATGTCATTTGTTATGCTCCACAAATAAGTGCAACCATATGATACTTGACTCTCTCTGCTTGACTTATTTCACTCAGCATAATCACTTCCAGTCCCGTCCATGTTGCTACAAAATTTGGGTATTCATCCTTTCTTTCTTTTTTTTTTTTATAAACATATAATGTATTTTTATCCCCAGGGGTACAGGTCTGTGAATCACCAGGTTTACACACTTCACAGAACTCACAACAGCACATACCCTCCCCAATGTCCATAAACCCCTCCCCCTCTCCAAACCCCATCTCCCCCCAGCAACCCCCAGTTTGTTTTGTGAGATTAAGAGTCATTTATGGTTTATCTCCCTCCCAATCCCATCTTGTTTCATTTATTCTTCTCCTATCCCCCTAACCCCCCATGTTGCATCTCCACATCCTCATATCAGGGAGATTGTATGACAGTTGTCTTTCTCCGATTGACTTATTTCACTAAGCATGATATCCTCTAGTTCCATCCACGTCATCGCAAATGGCAAGATTTCATTTCTTTTGATGGCTGCATAGTATTCCATTGTGTATATATACCACTTCTTCTTTATCCATTCATCTGTTGATGGACATCTAGGTTCTTTCCATAGTTTGGCTATTGTAGACATTGTTGCTATAAACATTCGGGTGCACGTGCCCCTTTGGATCACTACGTTTGTATCTTTAGGGTAAATATCCAGTAGTGCAATTGCTGGGCCATAGGGTACTTCTATTTTCAACATTTTGAAGAACTTCCATGCTGTTTTCCAGAGTGGTTGCACCAGCTTGCATTCCCACCAACAGTGGAGGAGAGTTCCCCTTTCTCTGCATCCTCGCCAGCATCTGTCATTTCCTGACTTGCTAATTTTAGCCATCGCTTGGTGTGAGGCGATGTCTCATTGTGGTTTTGATTTGTATTTCCCTGATGCCGAGTGACGTGGAGCACTTTTTCATGTGTCTGTTGGCCATCTGGATGTCTTCTTTGCAGAAATGTCTGTTCATGTCCTCTGCCATTTCTTGATTGGATTGTTTGTTCTTTGGGTGTTGAGTTTGCAAAGTTCCTTATAGATTTTGGACACTAGCCCTTTATCTGATATGTCGTTTGCAAATATCTTCTCCCATTCTGACAGTTGTCTTTTGGTTTTGTTAACTGTTTCCTTTGCTGTGCAAAAGCTTTTGATCTTGATGAAATCCCAATAGTTCATTTTTGCCCTTGCTTCCCTTGCCTTTGCCGATGTTCCTAGGAAGATGTTGCTGCAGCTGAGGTTGAAGAGGTTGCTGCCTGTGTTCTCCTCAAGGATTTTGATGGATTCCTTTCTCACCTTGAGGTCCTTCATCCATTTTGAGTCTATTTTCGTGTGTGGTGTAAGGAAGTGGTCCAATTTCATTTTTCTGCATGTGGCTGTCCAATTTTCCCAGCACCATTTATTGAAGAGGCTGTCTTTTTTCCATTGGACATTCTTTCTGCTTTGTCGAAGATGAGTTGACCATAGAGCTGAGGATCTATTTCCGGGCTCTCTATTCTGTGCCATTGATCTATGTGTCTGTTTTTGTGCCAGTTCCATGCTGTCTTGATGATGACAGCTTTGTAATAGTGCTTGAAGTCCGGAATTGTGATGCCACCAACTTTGGCTTTTTTTTTCAATATTCCTTTGGCTATTCGAGGTCTTTTCTGGTTCCATATAAATTTGAGGATTATTTGTTTCATTTCTTTGAAAAAAATGGATGGTATTTTGATAGGGATTGCATTAAATGTGTAGATTACTTTAGGTAGCATAGACATTTTCACAATATTTATTCTTCCAATCCAGGAGCATGGAACATTTTTCCATTTCTTTGTGTCTTCCTCAATTTCTTTCATGAGTACTTTATAGTTTTCTGCATATAGATTCTTAGCCTCTTTGGTTAGGTTTATTCCTAGGTATCTTATAGTTTTGGGTGCAATTGTAAATGGGATTGACTCCTTAATTTCTCTTTCTTCTGTCTTGTTGTTGGTGTACAGAAATGCAACTGATTTCTGTGCATTGATTTTATATCCTGACACTTGACTGAATTCCTGTACAAGTTCTAGCAGTTTTGGAGTGGAGTCTTTTGGGTTTTCCACATATAGTATCATATCATCTGCAAAGAGTGATAGTTTGACTTCTTCTTTGCCGATTTGGATGCCTTTAATTTCTTTTTGTTGTCTGATTGCTGAGGCTAGGACTTCTAGTACTATGTTGAATAGCAGTGGTGATAATGGACATCCCTGCCGTGTTCCTGACCTTAACGGAAAAGCTTTCAGTTTTTCTCCATTGAGAATGATATTTGCGGTGGGTTTTTCATAGATGGCTTTGATAATATTGAGGTATGTGCCCTCTATCCCTACACTTTGATGAGTTTTGATCAGGAAGGGATGCTGTACTTTGTCAAATGCTTTTTCAGCATCTATGGAGAGTATCATATGGTTCTTGTTCTTTCTTTTATTAATGTGTTGTATCACATTGATTGATTTGCGGATGTTGAACCAACCCTGCAGCCCTGGAATAAATCCCACTTGGTCGTGGTGAATAATCCTTTTAATGTACTGTTGAATCCTATTGGCTAGTATTTTGGTGAGAATTTTTGCATCTGTGTTCATCAAAGATATTGGTCTGTAGTTCTCTTTTTTGGTGGGATCCTTGTCTGGTTTTGGGATCAAGGTGATGCTGGCCTCATAAAATGAGTTTGGAAGTTTTCCTTCCATTTCTATTTTTTGGAAGAGTTTCAGGAGAATAGGAATTAGTTCTTCTTTAAATGTTTGGTGCAATTCCCCTGGGAAGCTGTCTGGCCCTGGGCTTTTTTTGTTTGGAGATTTTTGATGACTGTTTCAATCTCCTTACTGGTTATGGGTCTGTTCAGGTTTTCTATTTCTTCCTGGTTCAGTTGTGGTACAAAATCAAAGAAACACTTCAATAATAATACAATAATAGTAGGGGACTTTAACACTCCCCTCACTGAAATGGACAGATCATCCAAGCAAAAGATCAACAAGGAAATAAAGGCCTTAAATGACACACTGGACCAGATGGACATCACAGATATATTCAGAACATTTCATCCCAAAGCAACAGAATACACATTCTTCTCTAGTGCACATGGAACATTCTCCAGAATAGATCACATCCTGGGTCACAAATCAGGTCTCAACCGGTATAAAAAGATTAGGATCTTTCCCTGCATATATTCAGACCACAATGCTCTGAAACTAGAACTCAATCACAAGAGGAAAGCTGGAAAGAACCCAAATACATGGAGACTAAACAGCATCCTTCTAAAGAATGAATGGGCCAACCAGGAAATTAAAGAAGAATTGAAAAAATTCATGGAAACAAATGATAATGAAAACACAACGGTTCAAAATCTGTGGGACACAGCAAAGGCAGTCCTGAGAGGAAAATATATAGCAGTACAAGCCTTTCGCCTGGGTGGCTCAGTGGTTTGGGCCGCTGCCTTAGGCTCGGGTCATGGTCTCGGGGTCCTGGGATCAAGTCCCGCATTGGGCTCTCTGCTCAGTGGGGAGCCTGCTTCCCTCTCACTCTCTCTGCCTGCCTCTCTGCCTACTTGTGATCTATCTCTGTCAAATAAATAAATAAAATCTTAAAAAAAAAAAAAAAGAAACAAGAAAGGTCTCAAGTACACAACCTAACCCTACACCTAAAGGAGCTGGAGAAAGAACAAGAAAGAAACCTTAAACCCAGCAGGAGAAGAGAAATCATAAAGATCAGAGCAGAAATCAATGAAATAGAAACCAAAAAAACAATAGAAAAAATCAATGAAACTAGGAGCTGGTTCTTTGAAAGAATCAATAAGATTGATCAACCCCTGGCCAGACTTATCAAAAAGAAAAGAGAAAGGACCCAAATAAATAAAATCATGAATGAAAGAGGCGAGGTCACAACTAACACCAAAGAAATACAGACAATTATAAGAACATACTATGAGCAACTCTACACCAACAAATTTGACAATCTGGAAAAAATGGATGCATTCCTAGAGACATATAAACTACCACAACTGAACCAGGAAGAAATAGAAAACCTGAACAGTCCCATGTTCAAATATTTTAAGGCTGCTTTGTAGAAGAATTAAATGGGAGATGCCTGGCTGGCTAATTCCAAAGAGTGTGTGACTTGATCTCGGCGTCATGAGTTCGAGACCTCTTTCAGTATACAGCTTAGTTAAATAAATAACACTTAAAAAAAAAAAAAGAAGAAGAAGAAGAATAAAGGGGCACCTAGGTAGCTCAGTTGGGTAAGCATCTGTCTTTGGTTCAGGTCGTGATCCCAAGTCCTGGATTGAGCCCCACATAGGGCTCCCTGCTCAGAGGGGAGTCTGCTTCTCCCTCTGCCCTTTCCCCTGCTCATACTCTCTCCTCTCTCAAATAAATAAATAAAATCTTTTAAAAAAAGAAATGTTTTCTGTATGATATCAATGGTTAAAAATAGTTCTAATGGGTATATCCTATAAGAGCACATACTGCACTTAATAAAATGCAGAGCTTTTTTACAGTCAGAATGGCTCAAAAGTAGAGTAGTTTACCTTGAAATAGTTGGAATTCAATCAGTGAAAGTGTTCATATATAGTTTGGACAACTACTTGGTAGAGATATTGTACAGGGACTCAGTTTTTGTAATAACATTGATAGGATAAGATGGTATTTAAGCTCCTGTCTGACACTGAAACTCAGTGATTCAAGAGATCTTTAGAATTTGCAGCACTGTGCTTGGAGACGTAAATGAAATTGAAACATATCCTGTGGCTGCTATCGGGCTACATGAAGTTGCGATTGTTATCAAGTTAAGTGTTTTATACCTCAATACAGACAGCTGCCCTGGGAAAATAGATGGATTCAGGGAGTCTGTATTCTTCTGCCAGATTTCTTGTAACTAAGCCTGTGGTAGTAAATTAGCTCAATCTGGATGCCTGGGTGGCTCAGTCGGTTCAGCGCCTGCCTTCAGCTCGGATAATAATCCCAGGGTCCTGGAATAGAATACCAATCAGACTTCTTGCCTGCTTCTCACTCTGCCTGCTGCTTCCCCTACTTGTGCTCTCTCTCTAACAAAGAAATAAATAAAATCCTTTAAAAATTTAGCTTAACAAGGATTAAAAATCTTTAAAATAAAAATAATAAAAATAACTATAATAAATAATATAAAAAATAAATAGCGATAAAATAAAATAAAAATAATTAAAAATCTATCTATCTATCTATCTATCTATCTATCTATCTATCTATCTCATCAGCCAGTGAAGCTTAAAGCAAGGTGTCATAGTGCAGGACTGGGCTGGAAGTAATTCATACAGCATACTGAAGTATGCTGTCTTCACTTGATGGTTAGTCACCTGGAACTTCACGTTGAGGAGGATTATTAGGCCTCATTTTTGATTCAGCTGGAAATGTGCCATGGGTGACTAGTGCTGGAAAGAGAAAATGGTATAATATAGTCTAGATGTCTGCCATCTCTCTCGTGCGGAATACTTGGCACTCTAGTTAGATAGAACTCATGGAATTCATTCCCTAGAGACTTCACCTGCTCAGGGTTTTGAACCTTAGCTGTGTAGGTCCAAAACCTCAAAGCATCCAGGGTCAATTAGGTTCAAGCACTGCCTCATACAATCAGAAGATTATAATGTACAAATTAGAAAGCCAATGTAATAATTTTCAATTAGAACTATTACTGTCAAGTTGATTAAAATTCCTGTGTTTTTTAGTCAGGGCACTCAGGCAGCTGGTGACATTGAGATAGATTAGTTAATAATACTGCTTAGGACTTAGTCTATTCATTTATAACTTTCTTTTTCCAGTGTGTTCAAATTTCACTCTAACTTTCAAACTTTCTAAGACTACTTCCTGATTCCTGCACTGACTATGGTCATACATTTGTACTTAATGGCTTAGGGTCAAACTACTGTGTTGAAGGTCCAATTTCTTTGTTTTCCCAATCCATTATGGACTGGTACTTTAAGAAGATGCAATATGAATGGTTATTATTAAAACATTAAAAAATGAAAAACATTCATAATACAAACATATTTTTATTATTTAATACAGTGGGCATAAAATAACTTCAAAATTCTTATAAAAGTTTCTAAACCTTTACTCTCAATGTCTAAACCATATTTCATAAGCAGAATACTTAATGAGGTGTTCAAAGCTAATGAACTTAAGGAAAATTTATAATACAGTGAAGCTTAATTTTTATGCATTGGATGAACACATTACAGTGCATTGGAGCCCATGTATAATCAATTCAATCAGTATATTTATATTCATTAAACGAGATGAAGAGAACAGGTTTATTATTTTAAATGGCTATAGAGGTCTGTAGTAGCTATATTTAATATTTAGGATATAAAGCATAGGCCATTATATTAAAGTACATAAAATGTACTTGAAACCAAGTTCTTCCTAAAATAATAAGTCAGCTCCCAATGAAACATTGTTCATATAAAAAATTGTAATAGTATTTATGATATCATTTTGAGGGTTAAAACTTGGGTAAAACATGGGGAATATTTGGTCAATGGTGGTGTCAAGAGATGTAGAATCATTGATTTGTTTCATCACCATAGGGAAATGTTTCATTGATGTATAGGAGGGATATTCATTTCATAGATACACATCCCAAATCCCTTTGCTCTGATAATTGTTAATACAAAGAGACACAATGATGACTTCTGTCCTAATACCCAAAATGCAAAATTTCATCACAGTTTATTGAATCTATTACATTGATTCTGCCATTAGACAAATATCAAGTTTTTAGCTAGCATCTGAAACTATGCATTTTTGTTCCTCAGCCACTAAAACTTAGTCATTTAAGTGCCACACACATCACACAGACTGATTGAAAAGCGGACATTTTCTAATTTCTGGACTCACTACTATTTTAATTTGCTATATTGGTTCTCAGGCCTCAGCCTTTCCAGCCTGTTGTGGTTTTCATTACTCTTCCATGTTTATACTTAAAAAAATTATTTTTTTTAATTTTAGAGAGAGAGAACATGGGGACGGTGACAGGAGCAGAGGGAGAGTGGGAGAATCTCAAGCAGACTCCCCACTGAGTGTGGAGCCCAAAGTGGGGCTTGATCTCACAACCCTGAGCTCACAACCTTAGCTAAAATCAAGAGTTGGATGCTTCACTGACTGCCCCACTCAGGCATCCCTCATGTTTATACTTTTTAAGACTCAACAGCATTCACTACAGTTTCTAGCATATTTCTGTGTTTAGGCTTGACTTCCTGCATAACACTTCAATTTCCACCTCACAAGAAGAACCCCATATTCTTAGAAGTGAGAGAGATTATTATACCTCAATTTTTATTAGTGTGGCCATCACTTTTCTTACTACCTGATGCCCACGTTTTGCTGGGCATCTGATGATGGCCACCAGTATACTTTATACTGGTATTTTAGCAATGGGTTAAGAGAGCCTGTATGACCTTTTGAGATCGTTTCCTGTCAACATTCAGATTTATACACCTCACTGTGGATATCCAGTGTCAACTGGTAGAATCCAGCCCTAGTAAAACTGAAAGACTGTTGTTTCATGCTTATTTATTTCCACAGTGCATTCCAATATCATGCTTGTCTATTTTTAGGCATATTCTTCGTACAGTGAGAATAACTTTGCTCTGCTCTACAGGGGATAGAGACAGTCTTTTTATGGAAGACTGGCTGGCTATGTAAATGTCTGTCACAGTCATAGGCCACTTCAAGCTTTATGCCTATGGTAAACTATCTAGAGATTCATTTGGAAAATTGAATTTATTACTATAATGGTCTCTGAATGCCTTATCAACCACAAAGTCTAGGGGCAGCATTGATAATAAAATTATTTCACACTTATATGTTTCCTTTGTGGGAATGCTTCTTCTTGGTAATTTGCACAACCCTTAAGCAAAGAAAGAATAATCACACCTGTTTATGAGGAGCAAAGACACATCTTCACCGGCAATACCAATCTGACATGGCCCTATATACACTATCATACAATATCAACCAAGCATTGCACATGTAATTTCTTAACTCTTCTAAACCTATCTCAGATTATTTCATGAGCACCAGGCTCAAGTTCAGCAATATAAAAATGGTAAACCTAATGGTAAAGTGGGAAACTTAATAAGTAAGAGATTCATATTAGAATAGTCCATTCTAATATGCCTTGTCTAACTAATCTCATATATGCTTATACATTTGCTATTAAACATACCAAAAGAAAACATAACTCGTGCCAAAGCTTTGGTTGACTATGCTTTCTACTACTTCACAATAATTTATTGTCATTTTACAGTAAAGTTAAGCTATGTATAATTCAACGTTCACTAAGGATCTACTAAGTGTCAAAAACTGTATTACTAGTTGTGTGGATTGTGAGGATGGGTATAAATATAGTTAAGAGATATCTCTAGGAACTCATGATAAATTCTAAAAATTCATAATTTCAGTGGATAGAAATGATATCCCAATAGCAGGCTGTGATAATAATCACATAGGGACTATAATGGAGATATATGCAAACTGCTTTAGAGGATGGAGGAGAGAATTAATTCTCACAAAGATGTAGGGATCAAGAAAGACTTTGAAGAAGATGATGGATATGAGCTGAATCTTCAGGATTGATTGACCTTTGAAAGGTGGGGAGGTAAGAGGGTGAGTAGGCCTGGTAGGACAGGGGAAAGCAGTGAAGAATGGAAGGAATGGGTACATCTTGAGAAAAGGGGAAAAAGAGCCTCTAAACAAGGTAAGTTTTAAACTTTCTATCGGAAATGGAGGAAAATCTATTGAACCAACTGTCTTGGCTGTTCCAGTGTGATCACAGCAGTCCTTGTATGAATTGTCAAATAAGGGATGAGCTCATAAAAGGATATTAATGTGTCATTTTTATTGAGCAAAGTAGCATTACAGGAAAGGTGATTTCAAAGGTACATGGCTCTTTCATTACAGCCTTCAGGGGCAATGTTTGATCACTGAAAACAGCCTGCTTTGTTCCAGCTTTCTCTGATGTTTGGCATTATCCTGAATACATATGCTCTGACTTGGGAAGAATCAGTCTATAAAGATTTAATAGATTTTAGATTTGCATATTCAAAATACATGTCATGGTTGAAATGAAATGAAAACTATTTTAATATCTACATCTGTATTATACATAAACATGTAGTTCAGACATATCAGCAAATTTTTAAAAAGCAATTACATATGTTATATTTGCTTGTTCTAAGATTATGAAAGTTGGCTATTTTAAAAATTAACCATTTTATATTTTCACTGAGGAAAAAATATATTTTAGGAGACATTATATTGGTGATAACAAAAGACAGGAACCCTTCAAGTTTCAGGGATTTGAAGTTGCTGTATGTTCTTGTCTCCTTTCATGGACATAACTTCTAAGTGTTGTGTATCAGCAACCACTTTCTTTATTAAAAATGAATTAATGTCATACTTGGGTAGAGAAAATTGAAAGTCACATATAATTAAAGATAAATGTAAAAGATTAGTATTTGCATGAGGTTCTTTTCCTTATATGACTAAAAGAGGTGACTTTTTTTTTTTACCAAAATTAGAGATTCTTGGAAAGAGACCTGAAGAGTCAAAAGCTTGTGTGGTGACTAAAATAGAGTTTTCTCTTCTTAGAATTCTCTGGCCTCTATTCCTGTAAATTGATAAGTAATCTCACATAAATTCATCTTTTAATTTTGAATTCCAGTGGAACCTTTGAGAGAAAGATGGCATTCCAAGTCAGTCAGTTTGATATACTTTACATTTACAATTAGACACTCATTGCATTGAAATTGAGCCCAATAGGCTTCAGCTAATATTCTATTTCATGTGACAAAGAAAAATCTTATCATATCAATTCCCTACTTAAAATCTTTCATTTTACTTGTCCCCACTTACAACATCTTTTACCTCAATGACACTGAGTGCTTTTGTTTGGCATGTCCTTCCTTTTCTGGTTAGTTTTGCAACAGTCTCAAGACAGAGACTTTCAGTTATGCATTTGTAACCCAGATCGCTGCTTTCATCTGGAGATCTCGTTAAAAATGCAGGTTCTGATTCAGCACGCCTGGGGTCTGGCCAAGAGTCTAACAAGACTTCCAGGTACTGCAGTTGACCACACTTTGGATAGCAAGCACCTAGATACATATGACCTCTTATTAAATTGGTATTAGTTCCTGGATCATGATAACAGAAAACTTAGGTTTTCTGACTTTGCATCAGACTTTGACCTTTTTGTTTATTGGTAATCTCATAAAGATGTTGTATGATCTGGACTTCTTTTTCTTCTCTAGTCTCCTTTCTTATCCTATTCTTACTTACATTTGAGACATAACGAAATACTTGAAATTTCCAGAATGTGTCAAGCTCTTTTACATCTGAGTACCTTTTCAAATACTATTTCCTCTGCCTGCCCCAACATCTTGTGTTGCTTCCGTTAAAACTCAGCTCAACTTGGCGCATCTGGGTGGCATAGTCAGTTAAGTGTCTGACTCTTGGTTTCAGCTCAGGTTGTGATATCAAGATCCTGGAATCAAGCCCTATGGCAGGCTCCATGCTCAGCACATGGTCTACTTGAGATTCTCTCTCCCTCTCCCTCTGCCCCTTCTACCCCTCCCCCTCCCTGGCCATGTTCTCTCTCTTTCTCAAACAAATAAATAAATCTGAGAAAAGGAAAAAAGAAAAGAAAAAATAAACCCTCAGCTCAGCTGTGGTCTTCAGGAATCCTTCCCTAATATCTCTACATTGTAATTGTTTAATTAAATGCTTCCAGGATTCTCCCACAATGCCCTGTATTTCCTATGTTATAACTTTCTTGTAATCTGTTGTCGAGACTGTTTACTTGTTTCCTTGCTTCAGGATAGCACTTTTTGGGAGGAAAAGATTATGCATTTTATCTCTGTTACCTACTGCTAATCACAGTGCTTGACACATAGTAGGTTTCCATTAAAGTTTACTGAATGAATAAAGAAGGGCAGTTGGTATATTGTAGTTATGCAATAATATGATGCAATATTGTCTTTCATGAAGTTTAAATTGAATTGAGAGTAATAAAAACTAAAGTCATAAAAAGTTAAGTACAGGATGAGATAATACTGAAGGTATAAAATGTTAGTATATGATTAATTGCCAAATGAGGATCATAGAAAATAACTGTTCTAAGTTTATTGGAGGAAAATGTCACTATAGATTTATTGCTATCTTTAATACCTCAGTTGTTCCACAAAAGATTGGAGATAGCTGACAATACCGTATTTGGGAATTAATGAGAGTTAATAACACATATATAGTTAAGGGAATAGTATTAGAAAAGCAGAGAGTTATGGAAGTACATACTCAGAAATTGGGGAGCAGATATACTAGCATGTTTGCAAAAATGGCCCTCATTCAATAATGGGCAGTAAGGATGGTGTGCTGGACTTCCATTTTCACTCTCTACCTTGGAGGCTGACTTCTGTGGTGGCATCAGTAGCTCCCTTGTCCCCTGGCTTCTGGCTTACTTTGGCCAAAGGAGGGTACCCTGGCAAAGGATCAGAGGGAGAGAGAAGAGTGAGATCAGAATATTTATTTTCTTGTGTTACCTAGTACTGGCTGTGCCTCTGTGTAATTTGCCCCTTTGTTAAAATCTCCTTAAATTATTCTAATTTGAGTGTGCCGCTGTTTCCTGCTGACACTCTGATACAATCATGGAGTTGTTTAATGCTAGATTGGATGACAGGCTTAATAACTTTTATGATAATCATTAATGCTACAAAAATGTTTTAGGCGCTATGTATGAGGTAAGATTCTGTGAGAGGGGGTTCAATAGAGAAGAATTTGGAAAGCAAACCAACCTGAAATCTCATACTTCTATTGTTCACATTTTAGTGTGGTAAAAAGGATATAAATTATATTGGAGGTAGGGAAAAGTTGATATGTTTAAATCCCCACAGTTCTGTAATGTTTCTTTACATCAACCTTTCATTTAATGCTCAGTTGTAAAGTAATAATATTAAAGATGTAATTTTGGAGTTGTTCTCTTTTTACTTTGGGCAGATTATCCAGATTTTTGCCTTTCCTCTTTTCTGTTGCTCATTTTCTGGTTATTTCACTGTTCACTCTTCTTCCATCAGGAGATCTAAAAGGAAAGTAAACGGGTGAAAAGCTTAGCTTTAGTATCTATGGTAAGAGGTTTGTTAGGAAAGAGACTGAAATTCTGAACTGAAATGAAGCTTTTCAGTTTATCTGGGCTGTTCTGCCCCCTATTGCCATAAAGATACCAAGAGATATTTCCAACTTGTCAAAAATCAAGAGAGAGAATGAACAGAAAGTCTTATATTCATGATGACAAAGAGAAACAGGTTTAATAAATAGATACGATGCTCTTAATATAAGGAAGGCTCTGGTGTATAGGCTCTGTCTTCGAATCTTGGATTGTATTACAACCTTGTTGGCAATACATACTTAGATCACTGTTGACTCATATGAGCCTAATTCAGTGACCCAGCAAAAATAGATCATAAATCCCAGCAAGGGAAGGTATGTTTGTAGTTTGACCTTGGAATGATGAGCTAAAGGTACTGAGGAAACCATAAATCTAATTTACAATAATAACAAAAATAAGGTTGTTTATACTTTGCCCAGTGGATGAAGTGAAAATCTAATATTTTTCTTGGTACATTCTGTCCATTTTGCCAAGCTTGATTAAATTCCTGTTTAGTAGGTAGCTAGGAGAGGAACTGAATAAAAACACTTTTATGAAGCTTTAGACTCCTACTTCATCCTCCCTGATTTAATTCTTTTTTTTTTTAAGCTGTTTTAACTCTTCCTTTTTTTTTTTTTTTTTTAAGGTTCCATTTATGAAATGTTTGGAAATGAATGCTGTTTGTCAACAGGAGAAGTGATTAAAGTTACTGGTCTCAAAATTAAGAAGATCATAGCTGAAATTTCTGAACACATTGAGGGTTGTGAGTCTCTACAACCATTTGAGCTGCCTATGAATTTTCCAGGTACAGTATATTGCAATTATTTCACATTTATAAAGCTATGGTTAATATGCATCTATATAGTTGAAAACAAGTGGTAGCTTTCTTTTCAATCTAGGGTAATGGATTAAAAAAACTAGAATTCTTTTTTATTTTTTAAAATACAGTGTTATATGAGTTTCAGGTGTACAGTACAGTGATTCAGCTGTTAATACATTTCTCAGTGCCCATCCTGATAGGTATACTCTTAATTCCCATCACCTGTTTCACCCAGTCACCCACCTTTACCTCCTGTCTGGTAACTATCAGTTTATTCTCTATAGTTAAGAGTCTGTTTTTGGCTTGTCTCTTTTTTCTTTATTTCATTTGTTTTGTTTTTTTAATTCCACATATGAGTGAAATCGTATGGTATTTGTCTTTCTCTAACTCCCTTATTTCACTTAGCATTATACTTTCTAGATCCATCCATGTTATTGCAAATGGTAAGATTTCATCCTTTTTATGGCTGAATAATATTCCTATATATATATATACACATATACATATATATGTGTATATATATATATACATATAGACCATATCTTCTTTATCCATTCATCTATCAGTGGACACTTGAGCTGATTCCATAGTTCCATAGTTTAGCTCTTGTAAATAATGCTTCAGTAAACATAGGGGTGCATGCATCTTTTTAAATTAGTATTTTTGTATTCTTTGGATAAATACTCAGTAGTGGAATTACTGGATCATATGGAAGCTCTGTTTTCAATTTTTTTGAGGAAACTCAATACTGTTTTCCTCAGTGGCTACACCCATTTGCATTCTTACTAATAGTGCATGAGGGTTCATTTTTCTTCACATCAGTGCTTTATAAGGACTACTAGAAGGTAAATTATTTCTCCCCTTTTTAATAAATATTCTTCATTTAGGATTTAATATTATCTGTTAACAAATACTTAATGAGTTCTAACTGTATGCATTACTTACTATGCCAGTGAGAATGAGGAAATCAAAGATATTTCGCAAAGTTATGTAGGACTAATATCTCTTAAATATATGTACTCTCTTTATTCCTATTGTAAGTAGAATCTGGCTCCCTGGATCACTGCTAAACTTCTGAGTCTGATCTTACTGACACATCTGGTTGCTCCTCTTTGTCTAGTTAACTCTACTCAACTTTCCAAAATGAGCTCAAATACCATATCCTCTGTAATGCTTTTGCTGCTTCCCTAACCTACTCTAGGTATCTCTCTTTTATGTTCCCAATATCTTTTTTGCCAATAGCATTGGGTAGTCATTGATGATTTTCTTATTGGTCTTATTCTCCAGACCAGAGGTTGGCAAATGTTTTTTATAAAGAACCAGATAGCAAATATTTTAGACTTTGCCACCAGATGATCTCTGTCACAACCATTCCACTCTGATGCTGTAACATGAAGGAAGCTAAACATGATACATAAACCAATGGATGTAACTGTGGTCCAATAAAAATGTATTTACAATAATAGCT
Organism: Meles meles; assembly: GCF_922984935.1. Lineage (NCBI taxonomy): Eukaryota > Metazoa > Chordata > Mammalia > Carnivora > Mustelidae > Meles > Meles meles. The sequence goes on from NC_060070.1 coordinate 74,683,986, forward strand.
GGCCAGTAGAATTTGGCCCGTGGACTTTAATTTGTTGACTTCTCCTCCAGATTAAAACTTTTTGGCAAATAAAGTATGACATATGTGACTTTATATATATTACCAAGCATTTTTTTCAGTAGTCACTTATTGAATGGATGAATGAGTGAAATGAGTGAATGGCTAGTGGAGGAGAAAAATCTAGGAAACACTTAAAATATTATGTGATTCATGGTGTGATTGAAATATCCTTGGTTTCCAGAGGAAGAGGGGGAGGGGGATGAGAGGGGGAGGGGGATGGGGGGAGGAGGGGGAGGAGAGATATGCGTGAGTTCCATGAGAGTCTTGATAAGGCATATCTAACTCCTGTTGGTCATGTTTCAGAATATAGATTTTGGAGTCATTACATATATTTGAATTCAACTCTGCCATTTGTTAGTTGTATAACCTTGCCAAATTACTTACTCTCCTCTCATTTAAAATGGGTGTTATAATAATACTATCTGTCTTCTAGTATTTTGGAGAGGATTGAACATTGAAATATATTTGAAGTGTTCAGAATGGTACTTGTCACATAGCAAGTGTCAGGTTTTATACTGTTATTATCAAGTGGAGTCAAGTTTTTCAAAGCTTTTGAAAAATGTTATACTTGAGCTTAGATTTGGAGAATGAAAATAAATTAGCTATGTGAGAAGAGGATTATTCCAAATGTTCCAGTATCTTCTTCCTTTCTACTGGAATTTTACCTAGTTTTCAATTCTAATGACTCCTTCCTTATGTAACCCCATCTTTTATAGCAATGGTTCTCAAACATGGCTGCACACTGGAAATCACCTAGGGAGGTTTAAAATATCCTGATGCTCAGGACACTCGCCTGTGATATTTTGATTTATTTGGTCTGGAATGAAGTCTGGTTACCAAAGTATCTTAAAGTGACCAGGACGATACTAATAAGCAGTCAAGGTTGCAGACCATTGATTTATGAAAAGCTTTCCCTGAGTATTCTAGTTGAATGTAACAATTCCCTTTTTGAATAATTATAGTCTTTCATGTCCTAATGATTGCATTTATTACATTTTGAATGTAATTGAAGTCATTTGTGGACTACTGCTTAACAGATTACAACATTGCTAACAACAGAATCTGAATCTGACTTATTGCTATGATCCCCACAGTGTTTAGGAGAAGATGTATATGAATATTTAGTAAGTTAAAATGACTAGAATCTTCTAGTAGAAGGAGTGTTTCTTACGAGAGTAGTGAAAACACTTCGTTTTTAATTTTTAGTCTTTTTAAAATTTTTATTGTGTTATGTTGGTCACCATACAGTACGCCATTAGTTTTTGATATAGTGTTCCAGGATTCGTTGTTTTCATATAACACCCAGTGCTCCATGTAATACATGTCTTCCTTAATACCTATTACTGGGACAAACCATACCCCCACCTCCCCCTCTTTTATTTTAGAATATATATTATATATTTATTTTGGAGAATTAGCTCACCTGATTATGGAAATTGGCAAATCTAAAATCTGTAAAGCCAATTTCCCACTTAGCTTTTGACTAGCAGTTTAGTTTGGGGAGTTACCATTTAGAATTTTTTGTCTTCAGTTGACATGATAAGCTTGCATAATTGAGCAACAATTAGAAAAATTTATTTACAAAGCTAGTTTTAATGTATGGATCAGGACTAATGTGGAGGGGAAAAGTGATTAGTGATGATTACAGAATACTTTCTTTCAAAGAGGTCTCTGAGGTGATGATGAAAGATCGAGTATAGAAGTAATTCTTCTATGTTAGCACTAGGGAGAAAGAGAAATTAAGGCCATTAACATTTTTAAATTAATTTCAACAGAAACATCTCTTTATTTACACTGTATTTAAAACTGTCAATTTAAACTCCTAGTTAGATATCAAACTCCAAAAGTACTTTAATATATATTTTAAACATCCTTTGTTATTTGGGAATTTCCCAAATTTTCTTTTGTTATTTATTTCAACTGCATTCTAGTGTGGTCAGAAGACATACTTTATCAATTCTTTTAAATTTTTTCAGACTTGTTTTATGGCTTAACACATGGAGAATATTCCATGTGCACTTGAGAAGAATGAGTATTCTGCTGTTATTTGGTGGATTGTTCTACAGACGTCTGTTGGTTTATAGTGTTGTTCAAGTCTTCCAGTTCCCTGAGAATCTTCTGTCTAGATCTATCCATTATTGAAAGTTCCAACTGTTATTGAAGTTTCCAACTATTACTGCCAACTTTTGCATCATGTATTCTGGGACTCTGATGTTAAGTGTATATGTACTTTTAATTGTTATCTCATCTTGATAAGGTGGCCCTTTTATTGTTCTATAGTATTCTTTGTCTCTAGTAAAATTTTTGTTTTAAGGTTTATTTTGTCTGATACTAATGTAGTTACTACAGTTCTCTTTTGGTTACTACTTGCATGTTCTATCTTTTTTTTTTTTTAATTTAAATTCAAGTAGCCAACATACAGTACATCATTTAGTTTTTGACATAGTGTTCAATGATTTGTTAGTTGCTTATAACTCCCAGTGCTCATCACATCACATGCCCTCCTTACTGCCCATCACCCAATTACCCCATCACCCCACCCACCTCCTTTTCTGCAACCCTTGGTTTGTTTCCCAGAGTCAAGGGTCTCTTGTGGTTTGTCTCCCTCTCTGATTTCTTTCCATTCAGTTTTTCCTCCTACCCACTATGATCATCTGTATAGTTTCTTACATTCCACATATGAGTGAAACCATATGATAATTTTCTTTTTCTGATTGACTTATTTCACTTAGCCTAAGACCCTCCAGTTGCATCCATATAGACATAAATGGTAGGTATTCATCCTTTCTGATGAGTGAGTAATATTCCATTGTATGTATGAACCCACTCATTCTTCTTTACCCATTCATTTGTTGAAGCTCATTCCACAGTTTGGTTACTGTAGACGTTGCTGCTGTGAATATTGGGGTGCATGTGCTCCTACTTTCCACTATATCTGTATCTTTGGGGTAAATGCCCAGTAATGCAATTGCTGGGTACTAGAGTAGCTCTATTTTTACTTTCTTGAGGAACTTCCATACTGTTTTCCAGAGTGGCTATACCAGCTTGCATTCCCACCAATAGTGTAAGAAGGTTCCCCTTTCTCTGCATCCTCACCAGCATTTGTTGTTCCCTGTCTTGTTAATTTTAGCCATTCTAACTGGTGTAAGGTAGTATGCCATTGTAGTTTTGATTTGTATTTCCCTGATGGTAAGTGATTTGGAGGATTTTTTCATGTGTCTGCTGGCCATTTGGATGTCTTCTTTGGAGAAGTGTCTGTTCATGTCTTCTGCCCATTTCTTGACTAGATTATTTGTTTTTTGGGTGTTCCATAAGTTTTTTTTTGTGTGTGTGTGTGTGTAATACAGCTTTTCTTTCTTTTTTTTTTTCATTTTATTTATTCATTCTTTTTGCACAACATCCATGCAAAACGTGCCCTCCCCATTACCCACCACCTGTTCCCCCAACCTCCCACCCCTGACCCTTCAAAACCCTCAGGTTGCCCCAACCTCCCACCCCTGACCCTTCAAAACCCTCAGGTTGTTTTTCAGAGTACATAGTCTCTTATGGTTCACCTCCCCTCCCCAATGTCCATAGCCCGCTCCCCCTCTCCCAATCCCACCTCCCCCCAGCAACCCCCAGTTTGTTTTGTGAGATTAAGAGTCATTTATGGTTTGTCTCCCTCCCAATCCCATCTTGTTTCATGGGGGGGTAGGGGGATAGGAGAAGTTTTTTATAGATCTTGGGTACCAGGCCTTTATCTGATATGTCGTTTGCAAATATCTTCTCCCATTCTGTAGGTTGCCTTTTAGTTTTGTTGACAGTTTCCTTTGCCATGCAGAAGCTTTTTCTCTTGATGAACTCCCAATAGTTCATTTTTGCTTTTATTTCCCTTGCCTTTAGAGATATGTCTTGCATAGAATTGCTGCGGTCAAGGTCAAAAAGGTTACTGCCTATGTTCCCTAGGATTTTGATAGATTCCTGTCTCATATTTAGATCTTTCATCCATTTTGAGTTTATCTTTGTGTATGGTGTAAGAAAATGGTCCACTTTCACTTCTGCATGTGGCTACCCAATTTTCCCAGCACCCTTTATTGAAGAGACTGTCTTTTTTCCATTGGAAATTCTTTCCTGCTTTGTTGAAGATTCATTGAGCCAAGAGTTGAGGGCCAGTTTTTGGGCTCTCTATTCTGTTCCATTGATCTATGTGTTTGTTTTTGTGCCAGTACAGTGCTGTCTTGATGATCACAGCTTTGTAATGTAGTTTCAAGCCTGGAATTGTGATGCCACCAGCTTTGGATTTCTTTTCCAACATTCCTTTGGTTACATGGGGTCTTTTCTGGATCCATACAAATTTTAGGATTGTTTGCTCCAGCTCTGTATTTTGATAGGGATTGCACTGAACGTCTAGATTGCTCTGGGCAGCATAAACATTTTATCAACGTTTATTCTTCCAATCCATGAGAATGGAATGTTTTTCCATCTCTTTGTGTTTTCCTCAATTTCTTTCATAAGTGTTCTGTAGTTTCTAGAGTATAGATCTTTACCTAGGTATATTCCTAGGTTTTTGGTGCAAATGTAAATGGGATTGATTCTGTAATTTCTCTTAATTTCTCTGTCTCACTGTTGGTGTATAGAAATGCAACTGATTTCTGTGCATTGACTTTGTATCCTGCCACTTTACTGAATTCCTTTATGAATTCTAGCCATTTTGGGTTGGAGTCTTTTGGGTTTTCCACATAAAGTATCATTTCATCTGCTAAGAGAGAGAGTTTAGCTTCTTCTATGCCAATTTGAATGTCTTTTATTTCTTTTTGTTGTCTGATCGCTGAGGCTAAGATTTCTAGTACTATGTTGAACAACAGTGATGAGAGTGGGCATCACTGTCATGTTCCTGACCTTAAGGGAAAAGCTCTCAGTTTTTCCCCATTGATAATGATACTTGCTGTGGGCTCTTTGTTGATGGGCTTTTATGAATTTGTGGTATGTTCCCTCTGTCCCTATACTTTGAAGAGTTTTATTCACGAAAGGATGCTGTATTTTGTCAAATGCTTTTTCTGAATCAATTGAGAGGATCATATAGTTCTTGTCTTTTCTTTTATTAATGTGATTTATCACGTTGATTGATTTGTGAATGTTGAACCACCCTTGCATCCCAGGAATAAATCCCACCTGGTCATGGTGAATAATCCTTTTAAAGTACTGTTGGATCCTATTGGCTAATATTTTGGTGAGTATTTTAACATCTATATTCATCAGGGATATTGGTCTGTCATTCTCCTTTTTGATGGGGTCTTTGGTTTTGGGATCAAGGTGAGATTGGCCGCATAGAATCAGTTTTTAAGTTTTCCTTCCATTTCTATTTTTTGCAACAGCTTCGGTAGAGTAGGTATTAATTCTTCTTTAAATATTTGATAAAATTCCTCTGGGAAGAAATCTGGCCTTGCACTCTTATTTTTGGGGAGGTTTTTGATTACTGCTTCAATTTCTTTGCTGGTTATTGGTCTGTTCAGATTTTCTGTTTTAGCCTTGTTAGTTTATAAGTTTCTGGGAATGCATCCATTTCTTTCATTTGTTGGCATATAGTTGTTCATTAATTTGTTGGCATATAGTTGTACATAGTATGTTCTTACATTTGTCAGTATTTCCTTGGTATTGGTCATCATCTCTCCCCTTTCACGCATAATTTTATTAATTTGGGTCCTTTCCCCTTTCTTTTGGATAAGTCTGGACAGAGGTTTATTGATCTTATTAATTCTTTTGAAGGACCATCTTCTAGATTTGTTGATCTCTTATACTGTTCTTCAGGTTTTTATTTTGTTGATTTCTGCTCTAATCTTTATTATTTCTCTTCCCCTGTTTAGCTTAAGTTTTATTTGCTGTTCTTTCTCCAGGTCCTTTAGATGTAAGGTTAGCTTGTGTATGTGGAATTTTTCTAATTTTTTGAAGGGGCTTGTGTTCCTATGTACTTCCCTTTTAGGATCACCTTTGCTATATCCTAGAGGTTTTAAACAAATATGTTCCCCTTTCATTAGTTTCCATGAATATTTTAAGTTCTACTTTAATTTTCAGGTTGACCCATTCATTCTTTAGCAGGATGCTTTTTAACCTACTAGTGTTTGAGTTCCTTCCAAATTTCTTCTTGTGATTGATTTCAAATTTCAAACCATTGTGGTTTGAAAATATGCAGGGAATAATCTCAATCTTTTGGTATCATTTGACACCTGACTTATGACCCAATATGTGATCTATTCTGGAGAATATTCCATGTGCTCTCAAAAAGAATGTGTATTCTGTTGCTTTAGGATGGTATACTCTAAATATATCCATGAAGTCCATCTGGTCCAGTGTATCATTCAAACCCCTTGTTTCTTTGTTTATCTTCCACTTAGATGATCTGACTATTGCTGTGAGTAGGGTGTTGAAGTCCCCTACTATTACTATATTATTTTATTTTAGTTATTAACTGGTTTATATAATTGGGTGCTCTCATGTTGGGAGCATAAATATTTACAATTATTAGATCTTCTTGCTGGATAACACTTTAAGCTTTATACAGTGTCCCTCTACATCTCTTACTACAGTCTTTGGTTTAAAATATAATTTATCTTATATGAGTATTGCTACTCCAGCTATGTTTGAGGTCCGTTAGCATGGTAAATTGTTCTTGGCCCGCTCACTTTCAGGATGGAGGTGTATTTATGTCTAAAATAGGTCTCTTGTAGGCAGCATATGAATGTTTCTTGCTTTTTTAAAATCCAATCTGATACACTGTGTCTTTTGGTTGGAGCATTTAGCCCATTTACATTTAGAGTAACTATTGGAAGATATGAGTTTAGTGTCATTGTATTGTCTATAAATTCCCCGTTTCTGTAGATTTTTCTCTATTTCTTTCTGGTCTATGTTATTCTTAGGGTTACTTTTTGCTTACAGTAGCTCCCTTAATATTTCTTGCAGGGCTGTCTTGGTGGTCACAAATTCTTTCAGTTTCTGTCTGTCCTGGAAGTTATTTATCTCTCCTTCCATTCTGAATGACAGCCTTCCTCGATTAAAGTATTCTTGGCTGCATGCTCTTCTCATTTATTACCCTGAATGTATGTTGCCAGCCCTTTCTGGCCTGCCAGATTTCTGTGGATATGTCGGATTTATTCTGATGTTCCTCCCTCCATATGTAAGGAACCCCTCTCTCTAGCTACTCTCAGGATAGCTTCTTTTTCTCTAAGATTTGCAAGCTTCACTCTTAAATGTCAAGGTATTGATCTATTTTTACTGATTTTGGGAGGTGTCCTTTATGCCTCTTGGACATGAATAGTTGTTTCCTTCCCCAGTGGAGGGATGTTCTCAGCTAGATTTGCTCAAATATACCTTCTGGTTCGCTCTCGCTCTCTCTCCCCACCCTGTCAGGCACCCCAGTAATTCCAACATCAGTTTGCTTCAGGGTATCATTAATTTCTCAAAACCTTTTGTTATGGACTATTAATTATCTTTCTCTCTTTTCCCCAACTTCCTTCCTTTCCTTCAGTCTGTCCTCTAGATCACTTATTCTCTTTTCTGCCTCATTTACCCTAGCTGTTAGAGCATCCAATTTAGACTGCAGCTCATTCATAGACTTTTTAATTTTGGCCTAATTCAATCTCATTTCCACCCTTAGAGTTTCTGTACTGTCATTTATGCTTTTTTCAAGCCTAGCTATTAATTTTTATAATTGCTATCCTGAATTCCATCTCTGACATATTATTTATATCCATATTGATTAGCTCTATGTCAGAGAACATTGTCTCTGGTTCTTTCTTTCTTGTGAATTCCCCCTTCTAGTCATTTTGCCCAGAGAAGGATGAATAATTGAATGATCAGAGTCCAAAATATCAACCATGACCCAAGCAAAGTGCTCCCTTGACAAATCTGAAGCAGTTGGAAGGCACCACGGAAAAGCAAACAAAACCAAACCAAAACAAAACAAAAAAGGGGGTGAGGGGAAGAGAGACTATTCTCACAGGTTGGACAAAGCAGGGTGATCCACCACTTGTTTCTGATTAAATTTTGGTCTCTGTATTAGAAGACACTACATCCCAAAATTTGAAAGAAAACAAAACTCTCTCTCTCTCTCTCTCTATACATATATATACATATATATGTAATTGAGTAGAGTGAAAAAAGGACTAAAATGACACATATATCTATAAAATGTAGATGTAAAAAATAAAAGTTAAAAAGTGACTTAAAAATATAAGTTAGTAAAATAAAAATCTAGTTGAAATGGGTAAAGGTAAAAAAAAAAAAAGGAAAATTTTTGTGAGAGATAAATGAGTCATGAGTAAATACCTGGAGCTCATTATACTATTTTCTCCTGGTGCGGGAGTTTTACAGTCTTGTGGGATCCATAAAGTTGTAGTCCACCTGTGCTTCCTGCCTGTCTTCTGGGGGAGGGGATGGCTGTGCTGCTTCTCAGGTGTCTTTACCTGAGCAGAGTTCCCCC